>NW_028258412.1:25296630-25609565 GCF_053883595.1 Heterocephalus glaber
GGAGAAAAAGATCAGGAGGCCTGGAATCACTGAGCCTGTGATGCTAGTTAGTTAGCACCCGTAACTACCATGGTCTTAAGGTCACCAGTGATAGTTACATCCCAGCTTCAAGATGCAAGGCGGCCCCATGAGGTCCCAGCCACACAGCCCTCCCCAAAGCCCGTGGGCAGATCCAAGTTGGGGGACCCTCAAAGAGATGGGTCAGTTAGAATGAGCTTTGCCGAATTTGTAAAACACATGCGTTTTCAACCAATTGCTTATGAAGCATGTTTTCTTCTCTTTGCTAAGTTTCTCTGAAAGTCTTCGTGAGGAGGAAGAAAACACATTATTTCCAGAGTGTGATTATCTTTGAGTGTCTATCTTTCCGACGATGGGGTGGGTGATTAGCAACTGTGCTGTCTGCCAGGGAGTTGGTTTTCAGAACATCTGAAGCCAATCAAGCATCATCAGCATGGGGCTGAATTTTCTCACTCTTGGCGAGAAATAAATAAAGCCCTGCTGTGCCTCTGGAAGGCAGAGACCGACAGCCTCTGCAGTAATTAAGTTCTCAGGCTTTGGTAAGAAGCAGACCAGGCGCTAATGAGGTACTAAAAAGCTCATCAAAGGGCATAAACATTTTAAAACCATCTCAGCCCCAGGGCAGCATGCTGTTTCCAGTGTAGCCTGGGATGGGCTGGGGAAGGCAGAGACAATGTGCTGTCAGAGGAATCCTCAAGTTGCTTGGTGCTTGTCTAGAAATGTTCTGGGAGCCAGGCGGACACTGGGTAACCCGCTGTCGCTTCTGGACAAAACCAGAGCCTTCGGGGCAGCAGTTTCTGGGTGAATGCTGAGCAGCCAGGAAAGTGTCTCAGACCACTGCTTCCTGCAGGGCTTGATGCACAGCGAGGATAACATGGGTGACAGGCAGAGTTTCGGGAATGCAGCTCTGTCAGAGGAGGAGTCTGAGCCTCAGCACCTGGGAAAGAACTCTTGAAGATGCTGCAGCAGGGAGGCCTGGGTCCTGGCAAGCCCTCAAGTCTTTCCTGAGAACAGTCAGACTCCACGACTGCTCCTGTCCCTGCCCAGGGACGCAGGGTCAACCTGGCTACGGGCACATTGGATCCCAAGGGCCTTCAGGACTTGGTTCTGCTCCATCTCCTATTTCTGCTTCCTTCTTTTTCAAGATCGATTCTGTCTCTGTGACCTTCACACACCTCCATGATTTGCATGCCTGTGGAACAAGACCACTCCAGCAAGAGGGCAGGATGGAGCAGACTGGTCTGAACGCCATTCCTGGACTTGTCTTTCTTGGGGAGTGGGAAGAGTGCTGAGCGGCTGTCAGCCCTGGGCCTGTGGCCCCCTCTGGGCCTGTGGCAGTGTTAGCAGCCTGAGCAGCGAGGGCTGCAAGGCTGTGGAAGCTTCAGGTCCTCAGAGAAGAACTGAGATCCAATGTGCCAGGGAGGGCGGCTGCTGGGGACCCAGCTCCCCTCTGCATGTGGCAGTAGCTGTCCACTCAGCATCCTCAAGGCACATGGAGCCCATCGGCAGGCCCAGTCCTGATGTCCCCTCTACTGCTGCTCTGTCCCAGGGAACAATGATGGAAACCCTGCCTGGCTTTCCTAGTCAGACTGGGGGATTTTTCAAGACACCTAACATTTGTTTTGTGTCTGCTCCTGAGCCAGATTCCACAGCAGCGACTCAGACCTAGACCTGCAGGTTCTTATGCACAGGCAGCAAACTTTGGAGGAGCACACACAGCACCCGTGTTCAAGCTAAAACAACCCTGGAACACGTAAGCCGTACTTAGGGTCTGTTGTCAGAGCAGGCTCCATCACATGTGAGGGAAAATGAATGTGTGGATCTCTTTCTTCAAGCAGCCAGAAAAACGTGTCATTAAAAGTTCTAAATTATAATGTTTTCCTCTCTTCCACAGCTTTTCTCTCTAATTGGCATGATGTATTAAATTTGCTATTTAATGCAATTGAGGAAAATTTACAATTTAAATTATTAGTGTGAATTTTAGTATTCCTGTTCATGTCATACAATGGCAATCTCAAAGGCAGATCTGAGAGGCTTTAATGTGTATCTGGAATTTCTTAAGTGTTTTATAATTCATGAAAACACATGCCTGTGCATTCTGTTTTTAGCAGGCAGTGGAAACACTGCATAAAACTAATTCAACCTCTTATACTTCATTGCTTCACATCCTAACTCTCTACCTCTTGAGCTAAGGAAAGAGATGGCCTGTCTTTCTTTCCTCTTCCACAGCAGCATTTCCAGTGTAGGTGCTTGTCCAATACAGGGGACAGCAGGAGAAACACAGGAAGTGATAGATTCCTTGGTCAGTTGTGTCTGCTGTCTTTTCAGTATTTGTCTGCCTTTGAAGCGAGTTGTGCGCATCTCCTCTGTGTGCATGTGCCTCTCAGCCCCATCCAACTTCACTTAAGAAGAAGCAACTTAAAGACACCATCATTCCAACTATCAAGGAGGCAGCAACAGGACATTAAACCCAGGCTGGAGTTCCTGTGAACACCAGGAAGGACCCATTATAATGCTAAGAGTTCACCATTGCTCCTGAGATTCACTTGTTCTCCTTAAATGAAGAATCCTGGGATCATTGTAAGTGTTTGATTAGTTTCCAGAGTTCTGATAAAATCAAGTTTGGCAATTGCCAGGGTTCTCTGTATTTTGGGGGACACCTGTCCTTTCAAGAGTGCTTTTCTTGCCTCCTGGATATCAAATATTAATTTATCAAAGAAATAATAAAAGTCTGTACTGATTCAATTAGAGAGCTCTGCAAATAAGCTTTTCCTCCTGACTGAGGTTCACTTTGTTATTAGAGGACAGATAGGGAGGAAGAGAGGAAAAAAGAAAGAAAGAAAGAAAGAAAGAAAGAAAGAAAGAGAGAGAGAGAAAGAAAGAAAGAAAGAAAGAAAGAGAAAGAAAGGAAAGAAGAAAGAGAAAGGAAGGAAGGAAGGAAGAAAGAGAGAAAGAAAGTCCTCAGCCACAGGTGTGGGTAAAGCTAGAAATATTTTGAGTCCCCAGATCTCTCTGCAGACCTACTGTTGCCGAATCCAAGACAGCACAGACCACTGGGAAACAGGAGGATTGTATTAGGTGCATTGTCTTGGCCGTACTTCTGTCCAAAGACGGAGCCCTGAACACAGGAAGGGCTCTAGTTTTCATACAGTTTGTGGAAGGGTTTGGCACTAAATGAGACCGAGGAGGTCACTCAGTGACAGTTTAGCACCTTAGTCTCGAAAGGAGCAGATACACAGAAATCCTTGATGTCACAAGACCTTGTTTACGGGAGCAGGTTGTCCACCTTATCAATATCTCTTGAGAAAAGACAGCCCCACAATGTCACAGGACTCGTTTACAGGAATAGAATTGTCCACCTTGTCAGTACCAGAGCAAAGGTCAGCCTTGAAGGAAAGCAGGACTCTGTTTTCAAAAATCTTGCTATTTACCTATTTATAGCAGGGCAGAGGTCAGTAGTTATGGGGAGGAGGAATCTGAGAGGGAGACTGCATGAAGCTGGGAGAAATTGCTTAAGGCTAAGAGAAAGACTGATACTTTCCAAGTTCTGCTTCACTAGGAGAAGTATACAGAAAAAATACGCGCCACTTCTGTACCTTGGCTTTTCTTATAAGGTCACCTGACTGCTGCAGTTTAGAGTGAGCTCCAAGGAGAGCGACTGAGGAACGCTGAGCAAGCTCAGAAGGAGGTGAACAGAAAACCCAGAGACGTCAAGGCGCTCTCCCTAGAAGGCATTGGCAAAATTCCCTGTGAATGACAAGGCATGAATTCTTTCCCCTTACCTGTCGTCAGGAGCCAAGTACTTCAGTGCAAATTGTCAGAGAGTTTGGAAATGACTGTCTGATCCTGGCATTCTTTAGATCAGTCATTTAGACTTTTATTTTTCCTTTTTAATTAGAACTATGATGCATATTTCCTGTTGCTGGAATATAGATAACCCCTTCTTAACCTTTTGTTCCTACCATATAGCTTATGATTTCAATATTAATTAAACACCTTGGCTTTCTTTAAAGAACAAACATGAAGAACATCTGAAGAACAAGGAAAAACAAGCATTCTTTATTTCTCTTTTTTATTTTTTTTTATTTTGGTACTGGAGCTTTTACCCAGAGCCTTCACATTGAGCTATGTCTCTGGCCCTTTTGTATTTTTTATTGTGATACAGGGTCTTATTAAGTTTCCCAGGCTGGGCTAGCACTTGAGATTCTCTTGCTTTAGCCTCTGAGGGTACTGGGAATACAGGCATGAGCCACCATGCTGAGCTAGAAATGCATTCTGGAGATCCTTGCACAGCCTCTGGCTTCCACTCACCCTGTGGCACTGCACGGGGCTCTTCCCTTTCCGCCCTTGTCCCACTGCACACTCCAGCCCCCAGCAGCTGAAGCCCTCTTTTCCTGGGTTTTAGCACAAATCCTGGAACTGGCATTGATGGGAGCATTCTGTGTCCCATGCTCAGCTCCCAAATGATTGCCTTGGTTAGGGGAATGGACTGTGTGTCATTTTGATGTAGGGAGTATGACATAGGGATGATACAGAATGTCCAAATAATCCAAATTATGTAAGGGAAATATTATAACTCCCAACCTGCTAGATGTCTGACACATCAGGTTCCTGTTCTCTAAAATCAAAGGACGAATTCTAGGAGCAACAGAGGTTAAGAGTAGGAATATTTATCGAAGGGAAGAGATACAGCTCCTACCTGAGAGGGACAGGAGTGAACACCTGGAAAGTGGGTTGCCTGTGGACCCCACTTCTCAAGGAAGTTTTATTGAGCAAAACATGAGGTGAGGCAGATATAAGGTGGGATGAAACTAGTCAACCACTAAGATTATGAGCACAATCAGCCAAGTATTATTGATCCAATGGAAAATCACAGTGCAGGTATGAAGTGGGACAAAACTATGGTCAACCAATAAGATTCTGAATATAATCACTTAGGTAATATTGATTAAATGGGGATCAAAAGGGGAAGCAAGTCACATAGCAAGCATACATGAAACAAAGGACTTTGCAGGAAGGATGGGCTAGGGAGGTTTTGATCCCCTGCCCAAGGTGCTTGATCCTATGTGGAACATGGATCACCACTGTTCACCCTCAGGGGAACATATGTGGGTGTAGTCATTTCTCTTTGTCTTGAGGCCTGACCTTCAATGCACCTCCAGCCACAGTTGTAATATTTTCTTATATTCTGCATTGACTCTCTTGAGGGCCTAGCCCTGTCTGACTGCCTGTAATATTTTAACAAACCTAGCTGTCTTTAATAATTTCAGAACTGCCTCCTGATCCATCCGCACCCAAAATATGTGTTGAGAGTTGGGAAGTGGAACTTTCCCAAAGTAAAATCATAGTGCTCTCAAAGAAGCACCAACTATTAGGCAGTCAAAACTAAGACCACATCTTCTCCCCACCATGCCTGGTCTGCACACAAATAGCCACTGACAGTGAGCACAGTTGGCTGTATGAAATGGATACTGTGAACCAATCGCTGCACTAAGGAGCTGCGTATCCCAGTTCATTTAAGCCTTTATAATTCTGGGCCAGTGATGTTACTAATTCCCACATGGTCATGTTACAGGTAAGTCAGCTGTTGACAGAAAGGTTAGGTGATGGAGTAGGAATTCCGGGGTGGTGAGGAGGGCCTGGATGAGAACCCCTCTGCTGTTCATGCTTGTCAGGGCTTCTCCAAGCTCCCCCTGATGCAAGAACCCAGGCTCCCCTCCTGGCTCCCGAGTGTGACTTTCAGCATCAGTTCAACACTGAGCACTTTGGTTTCTCACTCTTAACTGAAAAGGAAAGCTCAGGGAACCACCCAAGCCCTGCTGTTATGTAAGTAGGGTATATTTCATTACTCATCACTCAGTCAGCAAACATGTGTACGTCGTGGGGCCTCTTTAAGTGAAGTAGGACACAAGAGTGAGGAATGCATTTTGTTCAACAGGCAATTTGTAAAATAAAATCATGAAACAAATGTAAGGAATTGTTATTATGGCTATGACTATTGTTCCTCCCAGGAATAAATCACTGGACTCCCAGCTGTCTCTGCAAGCTTAAAACACGAAGTGAGAGAGATTATTCCAGGTGTGCTGAGGATGAAGAGGGAAGCCCTTTCCCCGTGATTGCTGAGAAAACACTGTAGCTTATTTGTGTTCAGCTTTTCTGGTCTCCTTGTACTGAACTCTGTAAGCTACTATTAGTCACAGCCACTGAGGTTGTCAAATTCTTCCTTTATGACCGTTGTTCTGGTACAAGGGGCTGCTGGTTGTTCAGAGCCAAGGCTGCCCTGAGTTCTCCAGGTTAATTCCTCTCTGCAGCCTCTCTGGTGGCAAATAAAGCCAGCGGACCTTAGAGGGCTCCTGCTTCGTGAAGCTTGGTTCCTGCTGATATAGGGGTGATCTATGGACCTCCAAGTAATATAAGGGAAATATTATAAATCCCAACCTACTAGATGTCCTACATGCCAAGTTCTGTTCTCCAAAATCAACACAATGAATTCTAGGAACAAAGGAGTGTTAGAAATTGTGTGTGACGACACTCAGGGACAGGCTTTTCGAGAAAAAAATTCTTTATTCCTGTCCAAGTGTGAACAGAATCTGCCCCTAAAATCAGGGGCAGATTTCAGCAGCTAGCTGGGAAGAGCTGAGTTTATCTCATCCATGTGATGGGCTGACAGAGAGAGAGAGAGAGAGAGAGAGAGAGAGAGAGAGAGAGAGAGGGAGAGAGGGAGGGAGAGAGATCAGCAGGTAACTGGGAAGAGAATTGGATTTATATAGGGTTTGGGGAAGGGGCTATGACTGTAAGGGATTTTTAATACAGTGGGTCCAAGGACAGTCAGCATAGATATGTAGACAATGACTAGATTTCTTGATTTCTTGGTGCCAGGCAGATTGTATACTCCGTCCTGAATTTTCTTTGTGGTCGTCTGTCTTAGTAGCCTGTTATTTGCAGAGAGCAGCCTGTTTGCTTGCAAAGGTCTTATTCAGGCCAGCCATGACACAGAGGTTAAGAGTAGGGATATTCATTGAGGGAAAGATAGCTCTTGCCTGAGAGGGGCAGGAGGGGACACTCAGAAAGTGGATTGCCCAGGGATCCACTTCTCAGAGAAAGCCTTGTAGAGCAAAACTACGAGGTAGGTATAAAATCACAAGGTGAGTAAACAGTGGGACAAAATAACCAACTAATAAGATCACAAGTATAGTCTCTTGCGTATTATTGAACTGATAGGAAAGCAGGTCACAGAGCACGCATGCATGGAAAGAACAAGGACTTTTCCTGAAAGAGATGGGCCAGTAATGTTTCAGTCCTCCATCCCAGGTGATTGATGCCTATTTAGAATATCAATCACCGGTGTCTACAGGGCAGAGTGCAGAGTCCTGACCCACAGGGGGTGGATGCAGGTCCTGGCTCCCCTCAGGGCCCCTCCAACTCTTCAGCAGCTATTCCTATTCCCTGATAAACCTGTTCTACTCTTAACCTTCTCTCTCCTGTGGAATTCATCCCTCAGTTTCAGGGGACATGAACTCGACGCATCTGACATCTAACAGGTTGGGATTTATGTTTCTCCGATATCAATTTCACAGCAAGAGCTAAGGTTCTGGGCATTGCTATGCCAGAGATGATGCAAGTATCAAGCAAGACAAATGAGCCCCATTTATGCTACTTCAGAATCTGCTGCTTAAGAGCTAGCCCAATGGTATCTTCTGTAAGTGAAGGAACCAGGTAATGGATTTGAAGAAGTTTCTTCAAACCGGGGGCATATTTAGAGGAGGGCCTGTCAATTACCCAGAGCACCAGCCTCACAGTGAAAGCTGAAGGACTGAGTGGAGGATGCTGAGGAGGAGCAGAGTCAGCCTCTGGGGTGGCATTTGGAAAGTCCACACTGCTGCCTGGAACCACACTGCAAATCCAGCATCTTATCACTGCTGCATGAAGCAGAGGTGTACAGTGAACAAATGACTCCCAAGCAAAAACATGTGGGCAACATTAATGGGGGCGTCTCCCTGCAAAGACAGCCCCTCTGAGGTCGAGTTTGACCCAGCAGGAATTTGCTCCTGCTCTGCATTGAACTCCTGTTCGCTGGGACATCAGTCATGCGCACGGATGTGATTTCAGGGACCAAGGTCTGGCAGACAGCACAGAGGCAGCAGACTGCAGAAGAGCAGACACCCACACTCCAGGAAGGAGCCATTCTTTCCAGTTGCATGAAGGGCTCATGTGCTCAGACTGTCTACACCATGAAACACTGGCGAGCTGCTCACCCAGAGGCTCCTGCAGGTGTGGGGTGCTAACCAGCTTTGTACTTACTTGATTTAACTTCAAAAGGATGTCTTTAGCATCAACACAGAGGAGCAAAGCTAAGAAGCAAAAGGTATTTTTCACGTTCATCCCAGCAAAGGCCATGTGCAAATGAAAACCAAGAGTCTCAACTTGCAAACTTCTGCAGGGCAGGATGAAGGATTTGTGGAGTGGGGGGCAGAACTCCCCTGGAGATGTAGCTGCCAGGATCCAGCCTATGGAAGTGTAAGATCCTTGTCTCAGTAAGGCGTGCAGAAATTCAGCTGTCCCAGTCTGATATTTGAGGAGAGCTGAGGGCCCTCTGAGGTTTTATGGTGCATTGAAGGACCAGTATAGCAGCCCTGGTCTCTGTGCAGTGCCTGACAGTGACACACACTGCCCTTCATCATAATGACTAATGTGGCCTCCAGACACCGAAGAGTGCTCCCCCGTGAGCAAAATTGCCCCCAGGTGAGCACCTCTGAGCTAAACTCAGAAAACAGGTGGGGGAAGTGAATGTCTTGGGCCTTGGAAGCTAATAAGGTTGTCATTTGGGGGATGATAGGGCCAGAAATCAGACTGCACACCATCTGTTTTCCTTGGCTTCTATGTGAGAGTCTCTCTCCTCCAGATAAGCCTTTCCACAAGCAGCCACCAGCACTGTCAAATTGCTACCTGCATGACTCTAAAATCAGGAAGGAAAAGAATCTTCCCAGCCAAGTTGAGATCCAAATCTCCTGCAGGCAGGGTGTTGTCCAGTCACCTTGGTCTGCAGTCTCTGCAAGCTCCCCGCACTGAGGTCACTGGTGAGCACTGGTTTCCTCCCATCATCCACTCTTGGGCAGAGGTTTTCTGCTGAGGAAAGAGGAAAAGGCTTTCTCACTCATTCATGTATTCACTCGTCAGTTAACAACACACCAAGTGCTGTTCACTTGGGTGAGTGTTGAGGATTCTAAAAGCCTACGCTTGTTAAGCCTTTGAAAGGCTCACACTGTAGTTTGTGAAATGCAAAGGTAAAAATGGGTCAAGGTGTGATATCAGCTCAGCACAGGGTTAAAAATTCTCTATTTTTGTGATTTGGGACAACACTGAGAAGGGCCTCAAAGGAAGTGCAGTAGATGCATGGGAGCTGAGACCTCTGATTAGAAGATATTGAGGAATTACCACTCTCACACTGCAAAACATTGGCCCTCACAAAGCACCTGGTTCAGTGGGGATGCAGAGAAGATGCTGATGGTGCTGAAGCCCCAACTACAGGCTGCATGCTCAGCAGTGAGAGGGAGGAGCAGGAATGCTGAGTGGGGAGGCTGAGCCAACACTGCAGAGAAGGAACCCAAGAAAAAGGAAAGAAGCATCTTGCTGTGGGGCCTTCCTGCTAGTGAGCTCTGCTCCAGCTGTCAGTCTGAAGAAGCTGGGCTGCAGAAGATCAAAAATAAATGAAATGTGGGCAGCATCAAAAAATGCACATTGTGATAGCTAATTTCATAAATGAAAGAACCTGTAAACTAAATGGTAGTAAGATTTGGTGAAAAGGATAAAGTGTGAATTTGATTACTGGGGGAATGGAACAAAGAGCAGCAAAGAAATCCATAGCCGGAGTATCACAGATGCTAAGGCATCTTAGTTACTTTTCTTGTGGCTGACACAAAATGCGCAACACCCAAAGATGAAGAAGGAAAGGTTTATTGTAGTTTGAAGTTTGTAGGGGTTTCAGTCCATACTTGGCTGGCTCCAAGGCAGAGTGGCACAGCAGAGGGGCATCACAGAGGAGAAACAGTTCACGGCAGGCAGAAGGCAGCAAAGCAGCGAAGCAGTAAAGAAGCAGCAGCAACAAGCAGCAGCCTACAAGTGACGACACCAGCCCTCTATTTGTCCCTTATATTCTCTCCAGGCTACTCATCTCTAGGGCTAGTAACCCTCTCACCCTGGGTGTGGCACCCTTAATACTAGCATAACACCATGAATCAATCCCAGCATCACATCCTTAATGTCAACATCACATGCTGTAGATCCAGCCATCTCCAAAAAGCCCTACTTATGACCACACGAAGGTTTAGTGGACATCTCCATACAAGCCATAACATAAGTATTCCAGAGAGAAGAGGGTGAGGTGGAGGTGGGATAGGGCCGGGGCCTGAGGAGGGAGTGTCCCCCAGGTGTGGCACTGGAGATGTGGAGGGGTCTGAGAGGATGCCAGGGAGACACTGCTGTCTCCAATCACCCGGGAGACCAAGATGACCAGAGGCATCATCATAAATAACGTCAGATCGCTCTTCTGCCCCTCCTTGCCCAGCTGCCCCAGTGCTGCCTCTCTGGCCATAGCCTCCCACAGCAGGGGGCAGGGATTCCTCACCTGTGGCAGTGACCACAGCCACTGGGCCATGGTCACCAGGCTGAAAAGCCCACAGTTCATGAACCAGAGTGGACAGACAGCACCCTCTCCCTGTGCCTCTGTTGCAAGCACCATGGAAGGATTCTGATTGGCCCTTCCAGGGCATCTCTCCATTCTTCAACACAAGGCATGGGGGGATTGGGCATGAGGAGCAGCCACTCTTGGGGGAGACATTTACCACAGTGAAGAGGGAATAGGGCCTGGGAAATGTCCACCAACTGGAGTCCCATGATGGGAGTGGGGGAGAACAAATAGATCCAGAGACTGGATCCACCACAGGGGGAAACTTCTTACATTTTAAAGAAAGATACATATTTTGGGAATCAATGTGCAACACTTGAAACTTCTTTGATAAGTTCTTCATTCCATCTTTATTTATTGAGTATCAATGGTTTCAGGATCGATGAATTTAAAAAGTATCCTGAACTCCCTGGCAAGGTCACCATGGGTCTGTGATTGCAGAGAAGATACTATTTTACAGATGATCCCCGTATTACTGTGGTTTCATTTACAGCTTTTTGACTTTATGATGCTATGAAATGGAAACTCCACCCTGAGTTTGGAATTTGATCTTTCCTGGGCTGGTGAGACACGGTGCAGTGCATACCAATTGCCCAATCCTGGGCAGTTGTGTGAGCCACCCCAGCAAGCCACACTGTCTTTGAGGAAAACAACCAATATTCCAGTGCGTGGTGTTGCTCAGCTATGATATTCAGTAGCTCTGATAAATCAAATGGATCTTTGATGTAGTATTTTCAACTTATTCTATGTGTGTGGGACATAACCCTTCATAAACCAAGGAGCATCTGTATGCATTTAATAATGACAGCTTCTCATCTGTGGGTCCCCATAAATGTATCCTATGCACTGCTCTGTCTCCTGAACTTGTCTTACTAAGCAATGAGTTGGTGATTAAACTGAGACATGAACCACAACCACTCCTTACTCAGTGGCCTTACAAGTGTTTCTTGTTTTTACAGTGCCAGGTTTTCCCCCAAGCCTAAAACAGTAATAATAGATACAGGAATGCTCCATGACTGACGTGAGTCTTTATCTATTAGGATGCTCATAGATGCCAGTTACAAAATAGTGAATTCACACTTGTTTAACAGTAAAGACCAGGTGTTTGGATTACATAAAGAGGGTCCCCAAAATACTATAATCTTGGGCATGATCTGATCAAGATTACAGTTCCACAAGGTTACAGTTTTCCTTTCAAATGAAGGCATTTCACCGATTCTCTGCCTCCTTCTCAGGCAGCTTCTCAGGATTGGCCGAAATGCATCCATAGATCACAGATCCTGGAGTAGCAAAAGGTCTCTTGGACACCTGCAGAGGAGTGGGGGGGAGGAGCTTATTCTTCACATTTCATTGGTCAAAATCAGGTCTCTTGACTATTTCCGAGCCAATCATTTTGACGGGAAATTAAGTATGCTAATTGGCCAGTCAACACCCACTTCTGTATTTGCCCTTTGGACAGGAGCCTTTTGGGAGAATTTGATCACAGGAATGCCAGGGAAGGCGGTGGTCTCTGGGCAGCACTAAATGACAAATACTTGTTTGTCTCAGGCTTTGCGCTAGCAAGGCCAACTCACAATCATCTGTCATCCTTAGCGAGCTGAAGATCAGATGTGACAGTGCAGTGATCCCAGAAGATTAGTAGGAATGCTTAATAGTGAACTAAGACTGTTTGCCCTTTAACAATGTATATTTTGAAATATACATGAAATATTCAATGTGTCTATAGAACATGGCCACTCACTAAAAAGGGATTTTAGCATGAAACTGTTCAAATAGAAAGTCAATTTACCATTGAGTTTTTATTTACTAGTGATATTATAGATATTATGTCCACACAGCAAAAATACTAGAGTGTTACTTAAAGGGCTTGAGGCTCGGGAAGCATCAAGCAAATGTATATGAAATTATATCAGAAATGTCAAAGTATGCTAATGTTGATAGTTTCTTTTTATTTAAGTGTAGATTATTGTTGTGACATGTATGAGACATAAAAGGACAAAGCAGATGTGCACTCAGCACCAGGCAGCAAGCAGACGCCCCAGATTAATTCTGGGCTCACTACAAAGGTGGTGACAGGGCCTCTGCTGGGTAGGACCCCTGGATCCGCATGCTCACAAATCCAGATAAAAGTCTCACATCAAGTCCCAGCACAGCATCTACCTCAATGCACTCTGCAGGCCTTTCCAAGCCCTTGAATGACAAACAAGCCACCTGCCTCTATGGCCCGGAATTGAACACAGGGCTCTTTTGTTGTAGGCAGGGTTTGAGGTCTACTTTGACAAGCTCCTCTGGGGACTGATGGGAATGATTGTCCATATGTTAAAAGTGATTATTGTAACTTTGTGTGGTAACCCACGATGAGAGTCAGACAATCTGCTTCAATGCATAAAAGACAAAGGTGGTTTCCTCAGCCTCTGATGGTTAAAATAAGCCTGCTACATATTGCAGGCTACCTGCTGGTGTTGAAGCAGACGCTTCTGCCTAGATTGTCCATTAGGCCAGAGTAATAAAACTCGGCGAGTAAGCAATGTTGTCCTTATACAGTTTCCCTTTACTAATGGTACCTACAATGTGGAGACCTTTAGCAGTATCTTCAAGTGAGATTCTTGGATCATCCCAGAGGATTTCCACTAAGCTGTATGAACTGGGCAAGCAAACGTTTCCAGAAATATATCCTCTAGGACTCTGTTGAGTGGTCAATTAAAAACAGTATTCAGATTGGGATTTGAAGATCTTCAGAATCTGCCACAGCAGGACATTGGACTTGAATTTGCAGCCCAGAAGGGCAGAGGTTAGCTCCCTAACACCTGTCCACTGAAGAGAGCACTGATCAATCCCACCACACTTCTTGCTAGAGCCCAGGTTCCTCCTCCGGGAAACAGAGCCCTGGGAGTGGCCTCTGGGGCTGATTTGCTCAACAATGCGGTAAAGACCACTTCCTGTTTGTGTTGGATCTGGGGACAGGCAGAAGAGTAGCGAGTGGAATGACTGTGGTATCAATGAGAACCAGGTTGGCAAGTTTGTTCTTGGTTTTACATCTTGAAAACCAAACCAGAACAAAAACATCAACTCACATCAGCGTCTTGGTCCCGGCCTTGGGATCACAGCCATGGAAGGTGTTATGCACCAGGCCATAAAATGGCAGCTCTGGGGCAAACACGCTTCCAAGACTCACCTGGTTCCAACAGCAGTGTGCACTATCATTTCCCTCCTGGTGGCCAATGTTGAAATTGAGCAATGTTTCCCGATATGTGGATTTGCAGCTTTTTGCTTTTTTCTTTTTTGGACAATGCAGATGCTTAGAAAGGCCGAGCCAGCATTCCCACGGGGTATGACTGTGCCTAGCTGAGAGGTAGTTTCATCCTTGGCCTGGCACATAGCCATTGCGGTTGGCCTTCTCCTCCACATTCCCAGGGATGCCACACCAAGCAGTGTCACCTCTTTGGGCCTCACAAGAGTTTTATCCCTTTGATCTTTCCTTACATAACCCCAACATTCCTGCAGGAACCCTGAGGGTTACTGGGTAAATTATGTCTTATAAACTGAGTTATATTATGCATGCACAAGATAAGATGATAGTATATTTAGATAGCTAGAAATACAAAGAAATAGAGAGATATCTACAGTTAGGGCTAGGGTGATGATTAAGTACTGCATCCGTGAATTTAATAGTTATTTCTAATGAGTGCTCACTGCGCGCAGAGAAAATTGTCTTCAGCAGCTCAGAAAAGGGCCGGTGTAGGCCAGGATTTCAGCCGGCATCAACCATGGAGGGCAGCAGTCAACATCCAGCACTGGAACTCCTCTTGTACTGCTGAAAACATTACGCGTGCTTCTCATAACACCCCTGGCCCTGGCCGGATTGAGTGCCTGAGCCTCCTGGGAAATCCTCGCCGCGCTGGGGTCCGGGACCACAGCACTCTCAGCACCACGGACCTTTTCTGCCCCGGCCCGGCCTGCTCAGCTGGGTCTGCCGAGCCCCTCTTCCGCACTTGCTGTGTGTGGAAGACGTAGTGTGGAGGCCACATTGGTGTTTGTTATCCTTTCCTGAAATCACAGATAAGCTGCACGTTTGATGAAGTTTTTCTATGATAAGTAACTTTCTTAATCTTGTGCTTTTTTATCCTACTGAGCTTTAATAGAAATTTGAAAAACTGCAGATATCCCTCTCTTTTGTTTTCACCTTGAAAACCTGGTTATCTTGCCGAAATGTTTGCCTTTCCCGTGGCGAAGCTGTGTGCAAACCCCCAGCACCCGAGCGCGTGGCCAGCGCCTGTGCCTGGGCAGCTGCTCAGCAGCGCCCCCCGCGGCCTCCCGGTGAGCAGCCGGGCCGCGCGCAGACGCTGGCAGCACCATATGCATATGCCTGACTCTCACCTTCTGGGCTCTGCCTGGCGGGTGTGAGGTGCTTGCATCTTATCCTGAGCTCCTAAGTGTTTGTGTTTTATAAATCTCCCACATGAAGGGATAAAGTGCATGAATGAAGACTTCCTGCAAGACTTTGTACTGAGTCTTGGGATTAGGTATTCTGAAATTTGAGAAAAAGGAATAGTTTTGTGGAAGACTCTGGTCTAGAAAAATAGAGTAAAGCTACTTTGAAATATTTTGGACTTTATTTTTAGTATAAGGAGCTCAATTCAATAGCAAAATTAAAAAATAACAATTTTGAAAAGAACCAAGGACTAGAATAGATCTTTATTTTTTTCAACAGGAGACATGCAGTTGGCCAGTAGGTATATAAAAAATGCTCAACAACACTAATCATTAGGGAAATGCAGGAGAAGACGCCTCATGTTAGAATGGCCTTATCAAAAAGATGAAAAGTATGCATTGTCAAGGGAGTGGGGAGAAGGGGTGGCTTACATCCCATTGGTGGGAATGAAAATCAGCACATCTGTTATGGAAAGAATGCAAGGCTCCTCACAAGATTAGAAGTAGATCTACCATGTGATCCAGGTATTCTGCTTTGACTATACACCCAAAGGAAATGGAGTCAGTACATTGCAAGATGATCCATCTGGAATATCTCCGCTGTTCATTGTGGCATTATTCTGGTGAATGAAGATATGGAATCACCTACCTGTCCACCGGTTGCTGAATGGATAAAGAAATGTGATGTTATGGAATACTGTACCATTCAGCCTTCACAAGAAGGAAATTCTGTCACTTGTGACAATGTAGATGAACTTGGAGCACATTATGTTAAGTGAAATAGGCCACATGGAATAGTTTACACGAGAAATCTAAAACATTGGTGCTCATAGAAGTAGAGAGCAGAGTGATGCTTACCGGAGCTGGAAGGGGAAAACTGGAGAGAAGTTGGTCAAAGATATGAGGTTTGTTTAGACAGAATAAGAGAACTGGGTATGTGTGTCATGATGACTATGGTTAATAACAATGTCCTGGATTTTTGAATATTGGCAAGGAAGAGATTTTAAATCTTGCCACAAACAAAAAGTATGTGAGAAAAACAAATTTACAATTTATTTAGCCATTCCACAATGTATCCATATTTCAAAATATCATGCTGTGCACCATAAATGCACACAATATTTCATTGTCAATTAAATACAGAACCTTGGATTGCAGTCACAATACAAATTCAAATCCCAGCTTTGTCCTTCACTAGCTGTGTACCTTTGGCCACTTGGCCTGGCTGAACTGCAATTGTCTCATTATAATGAAAGTACAAGGACACTTCACCTTACAAAATTACTGTGAGGATTAAATAGATACACTGTATTTCTTCTTATCAGTGGCTGTTGGTTGTAGGAGGCTTCATAGATATCAACATCCATGGTTGCTCATTTTTCCTGGATAAAATGGCACAGTATTTGCATATAGCTTACATCTTCCCTTATACTTTAAATCATACCTAGATGATATAATGTCTAATAAAATGCAAATGCTATGTAAATAGCAGCAAATGGTCTATTGTTTAGGAAACAATGACAAGAAAAAGATCTGTACAAGTTCAGTACAGATATATTTTTAAAATATTTATTCAAAATATTTTCAGTCTTGGGTTGGTTGAACTGCAAATGCAGAGCCATGGACAGAGGAGTGACTATTGTACGTATTAATATTGCACATATTAATTCCTAATGACCACAACCACAAGTATTCTACATGGAGTAGCAGTTATTACCCCTACGGTTATTTGCAGGTATTACTTGAATTTAAAAGCAACAAATAATATTATGCACTTGCTCCTTAAATATCAAACACTAAGCCATCATTTTGCAAACTGTAATGAATATTGAATTTTTGACTTTGATGAAAATTAGGCATTAAAGGTTTTTTACATGGTTCGCATGTGTTCTGATAGGTTTTCGCATATAATCTGCATGCACAAAAACATATTCTCTAAAGTGGTGGCCTTTCTTCCTTTGTATCCTGCTGAGAGCTGGGTCATGAGGAAGGAATGGGGTAGGGTCTGTGCCTCAGTTTCCCTCAGTTTTGACAGAGCCATACCGGGCAAACTCCAGGGTGGGTGCAGGTTAAACCCTTGATTCTCTACTAAGTAGAAAACAGTGCCATGGGTGTTTCTCCTGGGACACTGGGGTGAAGATAGCTTTTGTCAGAGTCCCCTGTTGTCACTGTTGCTCTAGAGCAGTGGTGGCGAACCCATGGCACTGGTGCTGCAGCATCCTGTTTGTATCATTGATAGCTCTAGACGCTTTGCCATCCCTGCCCTAGAGCAAGGTATGCATGGTGTAACAGGAAAATGGTTAATCCCTAAAGATAACATTTTCATGATAATATCTGCAGACCAACTCACGTGTAATCACGAGGTAAAAAGGCACAGCCCCCATCTTCCTGAGCCATGTACACATTGCCCCTCTCTCTGTCTGTCTCTCTGTCTCTCTCTCTCTCTGACTCTCTCTCTCCCTCTCTTAGAACACTTGAAACCTGGTGTTGGATTCTCCTTCACTCTCTGAGGAGTCAGGCACCCCCACAGGTACCCTTCAGGTGGCTGGTGGGCTTGGGGCTGACGCTTTCTCTGTTCCTGTGTCTCTCCTCCCCACATGCTTGCTGCTCGATGTGGTACGAGCAGGTCTCAGCTCGACCTCTTCCCTAAAGTGCTTCCTGCACTACTGAAAGGCTTGTCCTTCTTCTCAGCAATGAAAACGAAGTAACTTCCTCTCCTCTCCTCATCCCTGGTTCCTCCCAGAGTGCAGAATGCGACAGTGTCAGAGGAAAAAGCAACGACACACGATCTCGGCAGCTCATGGGGCACCTGGCTGCTTCCGGCTGCACAGCAGATGCAGGGCAGAGGAGGCTCCTGTTCCCATGGACGGGATCGCCAACACCAGCATGGGGACGAAACGTAAGCAAGTGAGTGAGCAGGGTGCTCCACGTAGCCCGAAGTGCTGTGACAGTGAGCAGGAGCCCGCAATGCGGTGAACAACAACACGCTAGCCGGGGGAAGGTGACTCTGAAAGTGATCCGGGACTGCTGCCGGGAGAGCTCTGCATCCCAGCCGGGATCTCACATCATACGTGAAGCTTTGGGCTGCAAGTAACAGAGACCTGCACATTAAAATGGCCTTAACAGAACAGAGAAGTGGTATTGCTTCAGCTAATATGCAGCACCATAGACGACTTCTTCTCAGAGGTTTTGAAGACTCAGATTCCTTTCCCTCTGGGCCGGAGTCCTCCCGTCCTTCGTCCTTTGGGCTGCAGTGACTGCCGGAATTCTCCGCGATGGGACACTCCCCAGTGGGTCGAGGGAAGCCTAGCATGGCTGTTCTCTCTTTTCACAGCAAGTAGCAAGTGGCAAAGGGAGACGACCAGATTATCTGAATAAAATATGGGTTATTTTAGAAAATAATAAATGCCGTGTGTGTGTGTGTGTGTGTGTGTGTGTGTGTGTGTACATCCATGTGACAGCTGGAAATTTTAAATGTCCTTTGAAAAGGGGACACATCAAAGTGATAAGACAGTAGTTCTTACCTATGTGTAGTTTGTCTTGAATATTTTTTTCTTAAGGAGAAAATTATTTGTTAATATTTTTAGAAGGGCATTTCATATCAAAAGCTGAATTTCTGCTGGCAAGTTGGTGGCCCTCTGCTGTCAGGAACCCAGAGCAACCAGTGCAGGGCCAGGGGATGGGGAATCCGGGGCTGGAAGACCATGGTTCAGGGTGCATCTGGGCCACAACCTAGGAACTGTGCTCACTGTCCTTTTATCCAAATGCAAGGTGGCCCAGGCCAGAGCACTGGGCAGGTGGCTCTTTGGTTGCTGGCTTTGTCACAAAGCAAATTGCAGCCACAGAAATCTGCATTTTTATAACAGCTCTTACCAACTCAATTGCAGTCTATAAAGAGACACAGTATAAATACCCTGGAGGGAAAATAGAAGGAGAAGAAAAGAAGAAAACTTTCCCAAATACCATAATAAATAAGTGATTTTGTTGGTTTTTTGCTTTGACTTTGGAAATAGTTATCAGCTCAGAATTCAAGCATTTTTGAGGCAATGAATTCCCCAGCATGGGGTCCTAATGAGAGAACCCTATCTGCCTAAGGCTAAATATCTGATTTTTGAGCCATAAGAAAAGCTGAAATGAGGGGATGAAGTGCCTACCCTGTTGTGTAAACAGAAAGTGAATTGGAGAGGAGGGTGTTTATGTCCTATAAAGTCTAACAGCCACTTAAGGATCATTTGGGAAGACAGAGTTTCCTGCTAGTGGCCATGCTGCTCCTTTCCCGGCCTGGCAGCTGCTCTGATCTGGGACAGTGGAAGAGGACAGGCCTGCACAGGGAGTTGGGGGTCCTCCAGGCCGGGGGAACTGGGGGTAACATCATGGCCTTCAGGGGGCAGGTGGCACACCCAGGACAGGCAGGAAATGCAAACAATTATGCTGGTAGCGATGTTTTCCCCTGGTCCTGTAGCTGCTGTGCAGGAGGCGGTGGCTCTGCCTTCCGGGATCTGGGAGAGGAGCAGCTGCTCAGCACCCCGCAGACGCCCAGACTGGCCAACGTGGCCGTGAACAGAGAGTTCCAAGGAACGGGAGACCAGAGCTCAGGAAGCTCCTCGGCCACCAGTGCATCGTCGGCTGTGTTCTGTCTGCGCTCCAGGCCGAGTCAGCAGGAGGATGGGAGAAGAAGGGACGGTGCTGCTCCCTGCCGTCCACCACGCCCCGGTGGGTGGAACCCTCCCCCAATTGTGCGCGTCACCTGACTTGGTCAGCTGACCTCATGCTGGGCCCCGGCTGGCAGTTCTGCATTACCGTCACCCGGTCTCCACCCACCTGGTCGCGAGTCCCTGTGCCACACAGGCGACGCTCGCATAGCGCTGCTTGCTCCTCACAGTCCTGTCTCTGAGGGAAGGGTACAGAGGTTTCCACACACTGATCATGTGTCCACGTGTCACCTGCTTTCCCGCAGGCTTAGTGTGCAAGGCACAGTGACACTGCGACCACAGGAGCGCATGCTCTCGCTTTCCTTACAGGTGCTGCTTAGTGTTTGGTGGTTCTGGGTCAGCTATCTGCACAAGCGTGGCTCACAGGCAGACAGTTTCTGCCGGTGTGTGCCAATTCTTAGCAACTCTACCCCTCTGCTCTGCTTTTAAAAGTGTAGCAAATTCACTTTAATTATTCCAAGGTCACTGTGTCCTTCAAGCATGCCAATCCCCTGCCCTGTGTCTTCTCTCAGATACTTCCAGCCCAGCCTGACTCCCTAATAAAAAATCCTCACCCTGACAGGATCTCCAGCAGGTGCTGATGAGCACACCTGAAATTGATTTAAACGTATCATGTGATCTTTCAAGCTCTTCAGAAACATCAGCATCAAATCTTGCCACATGATATTAAAGCAGATAATATACATAGAGCTGCTCATTAAAGAATTTCATTTTCCTGACACTTCGGGGGTACAGCACATTATGGATGCTGTTTCAGCATAGAACAGGTCCTGCTCCAGATTTATAAACAAAGGGATTCATTTTTCTCAGTCTGCATCTTGAAAATATCTTATAGAAAACCACCTTTGTATAAATGTTCACAAAGGAACTCATTCATAAAGAACCTGGTTAGAATATTATGCTTTGGTTTCATCTTCCTTGGGAAGCAATGATCAATTCTTGGATTTTGATCAATTCTTGGATTTTGTTTAGTGTGGGTTTGATGACATCATTAGCCATTTATGGCCCCAAGGATTTTCTGTAATCATCTCATCAGCAGAGAAACAGTGATGTCGGTCCAGCCAAGCCCTCAGCTCTAGTGGCAGGTCCTAGATGCCGATGGGGAAGACAAGGAGCCCTGACTGAGGTAGAAATGATGCTTAGTGAGCCTTTTCAGAAGAAAGAAAAAGGCTGGTTTTGCCGTGAATAAATGAAACATCAAGATCAAGCCTGAACCGAGTATTGATGAGCACCAAGGAGACAGCAATGATAAAGCGGAAGCATAAACCAGAAATACAGAGACCACCTCAGCAATTCCTTAGAGCGGGAGGGACACCAGGAGCGAGCCATGCAGGAAGTTTCCAGCGTGGCGCATCCACGGCCAGGAGGAAAGGACCCGCGGAAGTGCAAGTCCACAGCCTCCCATGGGGGAAGGACGAGAAGGTTCTCAGAGGCGGTTGTTACTCCCCTGACAGTGAACAGCTGCTTGAAGTTGCAAAGGATGTGGGGTTATTTTTTCTAATCTCGGACCATTGTAAAGCATAGTGGACATTGCTTTTCCTTTGACTGAAAGTAGATGCTTGCAAAAGACAGTAGAGTGTAGCAACCTTTGCTTGCAGAGATCAGTGCTCTGGTGCTGATGTCCAGGTGCAAAGGCCAGGGCAGGCTGGGGTGGGCATGTCTGACTCCGAAGGCCGAATTGTGCTGCGGGCCGTGGGGAGAGCAGCGTACAGTGGTCAGCTGGTCCTCCTCCTTCTCGCATATGCATCAGCAGCCAGCATCTCTGGCTTCTGGAATAGGGGAAATGGGCGCTCCTCCCAGGACCATTTCATTGCCACATGAGTGTAATCTCCCGGTGTCCGAGCTGAGTGTCAGTTCTCTCTGCTTTCCTCCTTCCAGGGTTCACAGGCAGAGCCTGAGTTCACAGCCCTACTCTATCTCACTCAGTTTTCCTTCTTAAAATCTCTTGTGTCTGAAATTTGATAAGAGGGTCCTTTTAAAAGTGAGTTTACAATGTAAAAGTAGCATTTAATAGGTCATTTTACACGAAGCTTGTAGAGTTTGCAGAATCGCTGAAACCATAAACATGTCCTGCTCTGTTTTGTTTTGTATTTCCTTTGGTAGCTATAACTTCGTGGGGATCTAATGTAGTGTGTTTTCGGGGTAAAACTCTCAACTGAACTACTTTTAGTGATGTGCATGCAAGCATGTTGTGAACACCACGTTTTAGTATCAAGCCTGAAATCTAAAAATAATGTTGATATGAAACTGCTTGGAAACATCTGCCGATAAGGCTTATCATTTGCCTGAACAAAAATAAAAGTCAATAGAATAATGTTTCAACTTAGTAGCATGCAGAAATCCAGCTACCATGTGCCAGAAAACATTCACAATTGTCTTTCGAGACAAAAAAACCCCACTCACAGAACGCTTAGTAAGAGAGAAAAGCAATGTACACTCTCAAAAAGATATCGTAAGAGGAAATGGCCTTTCCAAAGATGGAGAAGCAGTGGTTAGAAAAACCAGAGACAGTGTATGTCCAAGTGGTAAAGAAGAAAATAATTCATCATTACTGCATTATTTTAAAAATATAAAATGTTTCTGAATTCACCGCAGCGAATTAAACAGAAGTGAGAATTTGGGAGCAGCAGGATTTAGTGCGGATTTTGCTCGTGAGGATGGGCTGGCTGAAGAAACAGATCCCGGCCTAGAAGGGCTGATGCCGGTCTCCACTGAGCCGTTTCTCCGCTGAGGAATAGAATTTTGAGGATCTGACCTCGAAGGACCCCAAAGAGTCGTCTGGGGCCTCTCAGCTCTGCAACTCTAGTGGCTGATGACTCAGCCACCCAGCATAGAGAGCAGCGGCCCTGGCCCTCTGGGTACAGACGTCTGGGGACAGTGGCAGGCAGCTCCCTCTGGGGGGCGTCCAGGTCCAGGACGGGACCGATGCTCTTCCCACAGTTCTGACCCCAGGGCCAGAGAGTGCTCGGGCAGAGTAGGAGTCACCGGGCCTTGAGTCTGTCCCCAGGGGCCCTGCTCAGTGTGCCCCGTGGATGTTAATCATTGCAGCTGAGAACTGCAGCCCTAATCATTGCGCTGAGAACTGCGCCTGCCAACCTTGCGTGTCTTTATCGTTTTCTTTTTCTAAATTAAGTGGAGAGGAAGCCAGGAGGCCCACGTCGGGGCAAGTGCCTCAGAGCTCTCCGGCCAGCAGCAGGTGGCTCCATAGCTCAGGGGAGAAGAGTTCCTAAGAGCTTGCTAATTCCAACCTAATGACTCAAATGAAGGCTGCTGCTTCTCAAAGGCGCCCGCAAGGTTCTCTCCATTTTGATGCTGAACTTTTGGCCCCAACTTAATGGGAATTCATGTTTGAAGCTGCAGTGTCTTAGTGCAGTTACAGCCTGAGCCTAAAGCACCAGGGCTGACGGGGAGCCCTGCAGTGCTGGAAGGCTGGGGCGAGGCCTGCACCGTGGGTGCCTGGGGCGGCAGGCATCCTCTCAGGGAAGAGGAGCCTCATTCAGACGGCATGGAAATCCTACAGCCCCTTGGTGAAGCGGCTCAGCTTGGCATGGTGCAGGAGCCAAACCT
The DNA here is from genome assembly GCF_053883595.1 of Heterocephalus glaber. Taxonomy (NCBI): domain Eukaryota; kingdom Metazoa; phylum Chordata; class Mammalia; order Rodentia; family Bathyergidae; genus Heterocephalus; species Heterocephalus glaber. The sequence goes on from NW_028258412.1 coordinate 25,320,043, forward strand.
CGACCAGGAGGAAGAGACAGGAGAAAGTGTCCCCAGAGCTTAAATGCCCCATGGCCCAAGAGGGCTTCAAACAGGCAGCATCTGGGACGCAGAGTTGTCACCCACATGCCACCTCTGCTGAGCAGTTAGGTTTCTCCTGGTGCTAAATCTTATTCATCTGAATGTAAAGAAAACAAAGGGCTGGAGTCCACAGTGCCGATTCTCAATTTCTTTTTCCGATTTGACTTTGACCCTTGTCAGTTTAACAAAATTTAATTCATGTTTCTTGCGTTCTAAATGTTTCTTGCTAATTATGTCACAGGTTGTGTTTATTCTTGTTTTCCACATGTGTAACGGGTGTTCATAATTCAAAGTTAGCAACGCACACGAAGCCTTAGGGTCTGAAATGCTTCTCCCGAAGGCTACGCAATGCTTGCCTGATCTGCGGAGCAGCTCAGTGGGCAAGAGATCAAGTTCCTGGTCTGAGAAAAGCAGTTCCATCTCGATGCTGCCGCAGCAAAGTCCCTTCCGTGCCCACGATGGATGAGCCCCAGGGCCGACACTGAAGCTCCTGCTAGGAGCCCACAGCATCAAAAGTGCATTGAGACACAGGAGGCTGCAGGCTCCCACAAGCCCCTGCCGCCCAAGACCTCAGAGTGTGAGATGCCAATCGCCATGGCTCAAGTCTGTTTCTGAGGCCAAACCCCAGGGATTCAGAAGGAGAGGATGCATATAGAGCCACAGTTTCTGTCCTCAGACGCGTTAAGCTAAGAGTTTGCCTGCTGCAAACTCAGAAGCACAGGGAAAAGGGCGATTGGAGCCCTCAGCTTTTATTTTGCAAAGGCCCCACGGCAGGATCACCCTTTAATCCAGCAGAACACTTGTGAGGCAGAGATCATCCAGGCAGGGAACACTGTGCTCTGCACCCCACTGCTGCGTGGGCAGCTCGTGCACATTTTAACAATATCGGGTGATTTGGAGGTCTTCCTTCGTGCACTGCGATCAGGAGGCTGCTGTTGCCCGGAAAGGTCCCCCGATGTCCTGTGAGAAATGTAGGGATCAAAGTCCCAGCTGGTTTGCAAGTGAGTTTTGCCCATTTGGTCAGTTCTCTCTTCACTCGGCTGAGCACTTCGTTTGCTGAGCACAAGCATTTTAGTGTGACACAGTTGTGTCTGTTGATTTCGCTTTTGTTGCCCATGCTTTTGGGGTCACATTCAAAAACATCATTGCCCAGATGAACAGTAAGAAGCTTGGTAGATGATACCTTAATGAAGATGGCACGATCAAAGGAAAAAAAGAAAGAGTGAAGTGCAGGCTGGACCAACAGGGCCAACGCAGTCCCCTGACAGTCGCAGGGGATGAGCACAGCCCCTCTCCATACAGCACAGCACAGAAGCAATTTCCCCCTCTTCATCCCGCACTCCCCTGTCCAGCTAAGCAAAGCAGATGCGCCCTCCAAGCTCCTCCTTCGTCATCACACCCAGTACAACAAATATCTTCCATTTTACAGAGATTATTAATAGCATGTTGGAGAATCAGCTGAAATATTGATCACACAATGTTGTGTTCACTCATGCAGTGCAGTGATTTGAAGCAGTGAAGGTTACACTGGACAGAGCCCATTTTAAGAAAAAAGCATGCCCAGGTAGAAGTTCTCAGTGTACAGCCTATGTTCAGCTCTGTGGTTATCTGCAGAAATCTGAAATAGTTTAACTGAACAGAAGGAGGCATCAGAGAGAACCAGGGCAGGGCCCTGGCCCATGATGGGATTGGTGACAGCGTCACCAGTGCACACTCCATTCTGTCTCTGCCCGTCTAGTAGCTTTTCCCATCCTGGATTTATATCAGACATAAGGCTTCATCTTCCAGCTTAAATATGTCTTTTATCCACTGGATATCATCTATTTAAACAGGGAAAAAAACACTGAAATATTCTTCAGTTTGATTGTTTTGTTGTATACATGCTAAATGCTTTTCAGTTTTATATATATACACGTGAACCACAGCTGGGACAGAGTCTTTGACTGCCCTCCAAGCTTAGGACAATTTAGAAGGTCAGAGGCCACATCTAGAAGCTGAGGTGGGAGGCAACAGTTTGCTCTGTGTGTGTGGTGGTTCCCACACTAGGATTCACAGCTCTGGTTTTGTCTGCTGGGTCACACACACCCAGTCTTCCCCACGGTTTTGACAAATAGGAGTAGCTCAAACATTGCATGCAGGATTTCTGAGATTGATAAGCTGATCTAACACTTCAGTTATCCAGCTGCTTGCATAGGAACAAAGGGAAATATTTCCATCCAAAAAATTTGATATGTTTAGCAAATCTGAAAAGATAACTGTGAATCTGCAATGTCTGAAAACCCCTGGGAAATTTCACCTTCCAGAAGCATTTCCTTTCTTCCCCTACCATGCAGGCAAAGCTGCTTGTGGATGGATGCCCCGGGGTGCTGAAGACCACAAGGCAGCAAATAGATCTCACATCCCAGTTCAGTAGCAAAACCACACTGCAGCTCAGGGCTCAGGCGAACAGTCCTTGTCTGTTCGAAGATTATTCCTGTTCTTTAGGGCTCTCTCAGTTAATGGGTGTGTGTCAGTGTGTGAGATTTGTGGGTGTTTGTCTCAGTGTATATATGGTATGTCCATCCCTGTTAGGTATGGCTGTGTTTATGTGCACATTTGTTTTTGAACATGTGCTTACCTGCAGGTGCGTATGTGTGTTTACATGGGTTTATACAGACATCTGTGCATGTGTCCTTATGTGAGTGTGATGGTGTGTATGTGCATGTGTGTGTTCATGTGCGTTTGCCATGTGTTTATGCATTGTGTGTGAATGTGGGGGTCAGGGTGTGTGTGCGAGCCTGTGTTCCCCGGAGGCGAGGGCTACTGAACAGTTAGACAAAAACAGCTCATGAAGACCGGCCTTCTGCTTTGCTCTCTGAGCCCTGCTGCAGACATTTCCACTGAAGGATGAGGGTCACCTTGGCCCAGACCTCACAGACCCTCGCTAATCTCCACACGCTTTCCCAAGCTGCCACCCTGTTTGTCACTTTGGCAAGCGGCAGGATAAAAAGAGAAATCTTGGCAGCCGAGTGGTGGTTTCCTGATATGTCTTAATCACCCCCTTCACCAGCGTGGGTGTGGGATCTGCAAGCTCCCACTCTCCTGCGAGCTGAGCCCAAAAGCGATTGCATGTTCACAAGCCCATCCTTTCCCGTCAGAGCCACTGCTCACATGGGCCAGCGAGATCTTTGTCTCTGACAGCAGCATCCACTTCTTTCTCTAATGGGAAGTGGAAGAGCTGAGCTGCTGGCCACCGGAGCTGGTCCCAGATCCCTGCGTGCACATCTAACTTCTAGAATAATTGGACTGAAAAGCAGAAGGAGCACAGAACATTTGAAATGAGATCAAAGAAAAGGAAGGCACTTTTTATTTAGAGGTTTATTTGCAAAGTGCAAATGTTGCATTTAAAATGCTTTGGGAGTCCAGTTCTTAGTACCCCCTGAAGATTTCTTCCTGCATTTATACAAATTGGATGGGTCATGGTGGGGTGTTGATGCTTTGCAGAAAAAGTAAGATACATAGGGAAGTGGAGAGAAGAGCTGAGTGTAAATTCTCCCCGCCTGGAGACAAGTAGGATGATGCTACTTTCTAGATGGGAAACAATGAGCTGAGGGCTTTGGCACCCACTGAGGAAACTGGCCTCTCACTCGGAGGAGGCCGCCACGCTGTCCACAGTCAGATCAGGCCAGTCTTTGCTTTGAATGAGAGCCTTAAATATCTCGGCTTTAATTGTTGGCCTGGGCCTTGGTGTAGATGAAATGATTTATTTTAGTGTAAGTTGACAACTTTCTGTTTCTGCTGAAACAGAGTTCAGAGACAATCTTTTCATTTACTGGGAACAGGAGCACTCCAGTGAGACGAGTGTTTGGAAATGCAGCAGTTGTAGGAGCCCGGCTTGTTGGACGCTATTTCTGTAGGATGCTGGATATCACAGTTGACCCGACCCTGTGTATTTTATTTCTTTGATCTTAAATTATGCAAAACCCTGGAGCTTATCGTGTCAACATGTTTGGCTTGGAAACTGCCCAGGGGACTGGTGGGGCTCATTTCTGGGTGTGTCTGGGTGGTCGTGGAGGTGGGGCCGTGGGGTCTGTATCTGACCTCTCACCCCTTCCTCTCTGGCACTGCTCCCTGCTCTGCTTCGGCCTCCATGAACTAAGCAGCTTTTCTCCCCCAGGCCCTTCCACCATGAGGCTCCTGCCTCGGAGCTGGCCAACCATGGACTGCATCCTCTAAAATTGAAACACGAGCTATATTAAACCTCTCCTTTTTAAAGTTGTAGGTGTCAGATATTGTGTTCCATTGGTGCAAAGCTGACTAATCCATAACTTTGATATTTTGTTGCAAGTTTAGAATAAAAGAACCCATTCCCCTTGAAATGAAATCTGACTACACAAAATAAGTATCAACACTGCTGCGTGACTCACTTAACTCATACCTGCTAGCTTCCTTACCGGGAGAATTCTTTCCCCTTTCGCTTCCTTTGAGAGGGTCCTTTCTATCCGGGTTTTGTGTGTCCTCCCCTAACCCTTGCCTCTGCTCCTTGATCTGCTCAGTCTCTAGAGCTCAGCAAACTGCTAACAGGCTGACTATGCAAAAGAAAAGAGGCAAGAAGCGCCCCCAGCATGAGGTCACAGCCAGAGGCAAACCCACGCTGTGTGCGGGTGGGTGCTGTGCGTGGATCAGGGTCAGGACTCCAGCTTGGACCTTGAGTGGTCGCACTGTCTCATACCCAGCCGGCCCGGAAGGAGAACACAGGGGCAGACAGCACAGTTGAGGGACATTTATCTACAAGACATTTCTGATGTCAGTTGCACATGTGGGAGTTTCTGTAAGACCCCTCAGTCTTAATGATCTGCTGGAGAGATGCAAAAACCTCAGGAAAATGGTACTCCTGAGATATAGTTTTATTATAGAAAAATGATGAAAACTAGGAAAGGAAGAGAGCCAGAGGGAGGGTTCTAAAATGAAGCTGCCATTGTCCCTTCATCATGGGCAGTGTCACCAGGTATGATGTGTGGTGACACAGAGCACGGCCAGCTGGGAGGCCCCCAGACTCAGTGTGCACAGACCGTGTGGTGTCCTCATTACAGAGAGGACTGGAGGAGCCACGGTCACATGGTGGAGCACAATTCCCAGCTCTTTGCCATCCACGGAGCCTGGGCTGATATAATCTACGTTAAACCCCAAACCTCTAAGCACACCATGTTCTTTCTGGGTTGTCTGGCCCCTGCCCTGGGTCCTCTCAGGAGAACGGACTATTGGTGTGGTCCAAGGGGCCTGAGGAAAAAAAGATTCTCTGGCCACTCTGGAGATGCCAGGGCTTTAGAGGTCAAGTGTCGAGGCTAGGGCAGAGCACAGGCACCCCTGTGGGTAAAGGGAATTCTTCACGACAGAGTGGCTGATGAGCCAAGCTAATTTACGTAAAGAGAGGGTAAAATCGTCTCATGGATGGGATAACTGGAAGAATGACTATGGGAAGGAAAAGAAAATGTGGGCTCTGGTCCTTATCACATGAAGTGTATTCTTCCTTAGTGATGGGAACAAACTGAGGTAATACAGCACCACGCAGGGAGCCACGCTGAGAAACCCTTACCCATGCCTCCGCCTGTCACTCTCTGTGTTTCCAAGGTAGCACATTAGTCAGCTTTGCATCACATGACAAGATATCTGACAGTAACAACTCAGAGGAGGAGAGCTTTATTTGGGCTCATGGTTTCAGCCCATGGTCAGCTGGCTCCATTGTTTCAAGCTTGTAGTGAGGGTGAAGTGTGAAGGTAGAAAGGCTTTGTATAAAAAAGCTGCAGGATGCAACGAGAGAGGTAAGACGCCAGAGAGGAAGGGACTGGGTCCCGACACATGCGGTTCCCAGCGCAGTGGCCCATGATGTGCTTTGTCCAGTTAGGCATCACCTCCCAAGAAACCTGTGGATCCCTGAGCTCCCCAATGGAGTAATCGCTGAGGATGTTAGAGTCCTCGTTATCCAGCCACTTCCCCAGCAGGCCACCTCTGCACACAGCTGCACGAGGAAAGAAGCCCTCGGGACCCTGATCGGGAGCCTACCACGTCCAGACCGTGGCAGGAGGCCAAAGCATCTTCCCTGTGTGACCTCACAATCAATTGGACAGATGTTGATTTGAACTTGCAGACATGTCTTAGTGTTCACACAGCCCCTGGTTTTCTCTCTTCAAGAACCTTGGAGGAAGATAAATCAAATGTTAGTTGTCATTTATAGGTGTCAACTGCCTGCATTAGAACCTGCCCGCTGGCTGGGTGTGGTAGAAATGCAGCCAGGATCCAAGCTTTCTTCCCATCCCACAGCTCACTCCAGTAACCCCAAGAAGTAAACCCTCATTCCCTTCTGGGACGTGAGGATGAGGCTGTTCCACCTGTAGAAGTGGGAGCAAGAAACGGGTCATTTCCTTTCTCTGTACCATCCATGCAGTGCCTCCATAGAGTGAAGGTTGGGTCATTTCCATATATGCAAAGAAAAGCTGAAAGTCAATCATTTGTGCTAGGAAATTTTCAAGGCAGCTCCAGAAGTGAATTCCAGCATGAGATTCCACATCTCAGAAGTGGGTCAGAAGGAGGAGCTGAGTAGGGAAGGGCAGTGGGGAACGGAGCTGAGCCGGGTGATCCTGAGTCCCAGGGTGCAGCAACCCTGCCTGATGGGTAAGGACTCATCCGAGCAGCATCCAGTGCAGCCCATGAGGCCTGACCATGTGAGCCAGGAGACAGGCTCAGGAGTGCATGATCAGGAGCTGATTCGGGGAGTTTGCAGAAGTTCTGAAGTAATTAAGACTGTATTGGAATAATGCGATGAGCGTGCGTATCTCCTTTATTGTGGAGCTGCTCTGGAGCTACCAGCAATATTCCCTCCTGTGGAACGCCTGTTGGCAGTGGGCCCATCAGCTATGGAGGAAGAGTTGGAAGTGTTATTTTTAACTCCTCATTATTAGAGGAAACACACATCTGGAACATTGTGAGGAGTGATTATTAGCTGTTCAGCTGAAAAATAGCCTGGTGTCTATAGTGCATTATTTTCCAATTATTTTGATTTTTTCAGTGCCTTAAATAGTAAAGGGATATAACATCCAGCTCATTTAATCTCCCTAAGTTGTACTTTCTCCATCTGCCATGGTCCTACGCTTTAATAAACTACTTTTTGTAAGCTCATGATAATCATGGAAAATACTGAGAGAGCTCAATTTTTGGTTTGTTTCTCCTTTTGTTTCTTAGGAGGAGAATTGAAGTTATTAGAAAAATTTTTGATAGTTTAAGTCTGCTGAGGGAGTCTGGGGATTTTTACAAGGTCATTTACCAAGCTGACAAAGACAAATGTATTTTTGTAGTGTTTCTCTTATGAGATATGAAACACTCTGGAATTGGAAAGTTGTGCTTTCGCTGGAAATTTAAAAAGCCAGATCCCTGCCCCCTCTAACTCAATTACAGATCTCTATATTTGGACTACATGTGCATTCTTCCTCCAGCGAAGCTATCTGTGTCATGCCCAGGCCAGAGCACTGAAAGGTTGCACAGGGGCCAAGCAGGGGCTGTGCCCTTTGCTGAGTGTGCACTGTGAACTGAGTCAGCGCTCTCATCAGCAGGGAAAGTTCTGAAGCAGCCAGGACTGTGCTTGGATAATGTGATGACCAGGCACATTTACCTCACTGTGGAGATGCTTCTGAGATACTGTGACAGGAGACTTTGTATGGGCAAAGAAAGGGTTGTTAATGGTGCTAAGATCAACTTGGTACAAAGTGGTAGGAAACGCTCTCTATTTTTATTTGTTATTATTCCTTCTTAACCTTTCATGCATCTGGGAGAGCTACAGGCAAACTCAAAACATGTTCTTCATCTGTACATTATAAATTGTGGAATTCCACATTTAGAAATTCAGCTTCTTTGAAATTCCTCCAGTGTGACCTTGTGTCAATGGTAGTGAACACTCAAGTAGAAGGATTTACAAGGCAGGATTTTATGACGTCAGACAAGACTACTAGCACTTTAGAAGCCCTCTGATGTCTCTTGACACCCAAGCATTTCCATCTTTACATCCTAACATCTTCAGCCCACTGGATTTGCTCTGCTGTATGTTGTCTCTTCCTCTGACATGGCTGCCAGAGCTCCTACCATCACAGCCTCATAAACCATATTCAAAAGAAGGACAAAAATCAGGTCTCAACATGTATCTTTCTTTGTCTATGGAAAAATGCCTTTAAAGAGTTGCCTGGTGGAGTTGCCCCCATAGGCCTCTTGGATGAGGATTTAGTCACATGCCACTGACAAGGGCATTCAGAAAGCCTCCCAAGTCAGTGAGTCCTAGCGGGGAAAGGTGCATTAGGCAAGGAGAGGCAACAGAAAGTGATTCTTGTGCATATCTAGACTTAACTGAAGCATGTTTTGCTCTCATAATGTCTTCTGTTAAGAGTATTTTGCATGTTTTCAATGTCCTTAATTTGAAACTAGTGACAATTTGGATAAGGGCAAGGAGTAAGTTAAGAAATGTCAGAGGTTGTGAATCATGCAGAACACGCCGAATCAGCCCACTGCAGACAGGGAGGTCTGCGCACACCCTACCGAGGTGCAGAGTCCCTCCGAACATGCCAAATCAGCCCGTGCCCCAGCAACAATCCACTGGACACCTCCCCCCCAACCCCGCTTCTCTGTACAGCCACCTGGTTCCACATTACAAAGACGCAGAGGACACCAGACCACCAGATCATGGTACTGAGTCCCCACCGCACCCGGCCCAGAGGTAGGGGCTTCTGAGCCACCGGCCCACTGCTCCAGGTTCAGAGGAAGGGGCTTCCTGGCCACCATCCCTCCCGCTGCTCCTAGCACACAGGAAAGGGCTTTTGGGTCACCATCCCTACCGCTGCTCCCGGCCCCTGTCCCACCTCTCCCAGCTCAGAGGAAGTAATCCGTGCAGGCGCCAACAACTCCCCCCCAGTCGAAATGAGAAAACACGTAAATAAGTCTCAAAACCAGACTTCCAGATCACCTACAGCAACCCCAAAGGGAAATGAGATGGAACACTCTGATAGTCAACCACCTGGACCCACTGAACTGGCAACAAAAGGGGATCTGGCAAAAATGAAATCAGAAATAATTTCTCAGATAACAGGAGAAATTGTGCTCCTAGTGCAAGACATGATTAATAAATCGAGAGAGGAGCTGAGGAACATGATGGAATCCCAACATAGGAAGCAAATGGAATCCATAAAACAGATGCAAATAGATTTCCAGGAGATTACAAACTCCACTGAAAGTCTACACAGCAGAATGAGCCAATGTGAGGACAGAATTTCAGATATAGAAGATAAGATTGCAATTAATGACCAGGAAAAGAAAAATTGCTTCAAAATTATAAGGGAACATGAGAAGTCAATCCAGCACCTGCTAGATGATGCAAAGAAGAATAACACAAGACTGACTGGAGTCAATGAAGAAACTAGAGAGAGTGCAGATGATATTAAAAAACTCTTCACAGAAATAATGGCAGAAAACTTCTCAAGCAGGGGAAAAGAGCTTGACATACAGATAAGTGAGGCATATAGGACTCCAACTAGCCTTGATCAAAAAAATCTGCACATAGGCATATAATTGTTAAGATTCCAGAAACTCAACAGAAGAACAAAGTTCTACAAGCAGTTAGAGAAAAGAAACAAATCACATACAAAGGAAAGCCCATCAGAATCACAGCAGACTTCTCAACACAAACACTCAAGGCAAGAAGAGCTTGGAGTGACATATTCCAAGCCCTGAAAGAAAACAGCCTCCAACCCAGATTGATGTACCCTGCAAAACTATCTTTCAAAATTGATGGAGAAATAAGATACTTTCATGACAAAGAGTACCTTAGGAACTTCATGAATACCAAACCAGCACTCTAAAGAATTTTACACAATATCCTAGGAACAGACATTGAGGATCACAACCCCAGGAAGCAAAGCAGAATGAACCCATCTGGCAGGACAAGAAATTAAATGTAAAGGGGGAGAACCCAACAAAAAGAAAAAGTCATGGTAATGGCAAGTCAATACGTTTCAGTTATAACTATCAATGTTAATGGTCTCAATTCACCAATAAAAAGAAATAGACTGGAAGAATGTGTCAAAAAGCAAAATCCAACAATATGCTGCATACAAGAAACACACTTAATTCAAAATCAAACTCATAGACTGAAAGTTAAAGGGTGGAAAACAATACTCCATGTGACAGGAACCTGAAAAAAAGCAGGAGTAGCTATCCTCTTTGCAGATCAAGTAGATTTCAAACCAACATTGATTACGAGAGATGAAGAAGGACACTACCTTCCTATAAAGGGAACAATCCAAGGGGAAGAGATGACAATCATAAATATCTATGCACCAAACACTAGTGTGCCCAACTATATAAAACAAATACTAACAGACATGAAAAATCATATATGCACTAATACAATTGTAGTGGAGGACCTCAACACCCACTGTCACAAATAGATAGATCAACTAGACAAAAAATAAGTAATGAAATACTAGAACTCAATTGAACTCTTAAACAAATGAACTTAACAGATGTTTACAGAGTCTTCCACCCCAAAAAATCAGAATACACATTCTTCTCAGCTGCACATGGGTCATTCTCAAAAATAGACCACATAATCACACATAGAACGTGTTTAAGTAAGTGCAAAGGAATTGAAGTTATCCTTTGTATATTATCAGACCATAGTGCAATGAAATTGGAGATCCATTGGAAAAGTTTCATAAACACGTGGAAATTGAACAACACACTTCTGAATAACCAATGGGTCACAGAGGAAATTAAAGAAGAAATCAGATAGTTCCTTCAATTAAATGACAATGACAATACAACATATCGGAATCTATGGGACACAATGAAAGCAGTCTTAAGAGAGAAATTCATAGCAGTGAACATGCATATTAGGAAAACAGAACGAGCAGAATTAAACAACCTGATGCTGCACCTCAAGCTTCTAGAAAAAGAAGAGCAGGACAACCCCAGAGCTCATACAAGGGAAGAAATTATAAAGATCAGAGGAGAAATCAATGCAATGGAGACTAAGAGAATGATACAAAAAATCAATGAAGCCAAGAGTTGGTTCTTCGAAAGAATCAACAAAATTGAAAAACCCTTAGAAAAACTTATCAGAAAAAGGAAAGAAAAGGCCCAAATCCATGCAATTAGGAATGAAAAGGGTGAAACTACAACAGACCCAGCAGAAATCCAGAGGATCATTAATACCTACTTCCAGAACCTATATGCCAATCAGATGGACAACACAGAAGAAATGGACAGATTCCTAGATACATATGAATTACCAAAGTTGAACAAAGAAGACCTAAAAATTCTGAACAACCCAATATCAACCAATGAAATTGAAAGTATAATAAAAAACTTATCAACTAAGAAAAGCCCAGGCCCTGATGGCTTCACTGCTGAATTCTACAAGACATTTAGAGAGGAACTGCTGCCACTACTGTTTAAACTCTTCAATGAAATTGAAAGGGAAGCAATACTCCCAAATTCATTCCTGGAAGCAAGCATCACCTTGATCCCCAAAGCAGAGAAAGACCCAACTGAAAAAGAGAACTATAGGCCAATCTCACTAATGAACATAGATGCAAAAATCCTTAATAAGATACTGGCAAACAGAATGCAGAAGATCATCAAGAAGATCATACATCCTGATCAAGTGGGATTCATCCCAGGGATGCAGGGATGGTTCAATATACGGAAATCAATCAATATAACACACTATATCAACAGAGCCAAGGACAAAAACCATATGATTATCTCCATAGATGCAGACAAAGCATTTGACAAAATCCAACATGTATTTATGATAAAAACCCTACATAAAATTGGAATAGATGGTCTCTACTTCAAACTGATAAAAGCCATCTATGAAAAACCAACAGCCAACATCATACTAACTGGTCAAAAACTGAAATCCTTCACACTAAAATCAGGAACAAGACAAGGATGTCCACTATCACCACTCTTGTTGAATATAGTTCTGGAAACATTAGCCATAGCAATTAGACGAGAAAGAAATAAAAGGAATAAAGATAGGAAATGAAGAAGTCAAATTCTCATTATTTGCAGATGACATGATACTGTATATAGAAGACCCCAACAACTCCACCACAAGTCTTCTAGGCTTAATAACCAAATTCAGTAAAGTAGCTGGATACAAGGTCAACACACAAAAATCAATAGCTTTCCTCTACACAAACAACAGACCCACTGAGAGAGAAATAGGGCAATTCCTTTCACAATAGCATCCAAAAAACTGAAATACCTAGGAATCAACCTAACGAAAGAAATCAAAGACCTCTTCTCTGAAAACTATAGGACTCTGAAAAGAGAGATTGAAGAGGATATCCGAAAATGGAAAGACATCCCTTGCTCCTGGGTAGGAAGGATCAACATAGTGAAAATGGCCATACTTCCCAAACTGCTATATAGATTCGGTGCAATTCCAATTGAAATTCCAGCAGCATACTTCATGGACCTTGAGAAAACAATCCAAAAATTAATTTGGAACAAGAAGAGACCCAGAATAGCAAAAGCAATTCTAGGTAACAGAGACATGGCAAGGGGTATCACAATCCCCAACCTGCAACTATACTACAAAGCTACTGTGATAAAAACAGCATGGTACTGGCAAATTAACAGACCTGAGGACCAGTGGAACAAGTTAGAAGATGCAGAAACAACACCAGACACACTCAGCCATCTCATCTTTGATAAAGGAGCCAAACACCCTCACTGGAGGAAAGATAGCCTCTTTAATAAATGGTGCTGGAAAAACTGGGCTTCAACTTGCCAAAGATTAAAACTAGACCTATATCTCTCACCATGCACTTAACTAAAATCAAAATGGATTAAAGATCTAAATATTAAAATAGAAACTCTGAACCAGTTGGAACAGAGGTTATGTAGAACCCTTGAAGACATTGGTGTAGGAAAAGATTTTATGAACAAAACCTCAGTTGCCCATGAACTAGCACAAAAAATCAACAAGTGGGATCTCTTCTTATTAAAAAGCTTCTGCACAGCAAGAGAAACCACCAGCAGTGTGAAGAGACAACCCACAATGTGGGAAAAAATCTTCACCTGCTCTTCCTCAGACAAAGATCTACTATCTCGAATCTATAAAGAACTTAAAAAGATCAGCCCTCCCAAATTTAAAGACTCAATCTGAAAATGGGCATCTGAAATGAACAGACATTTCTCAAAGAAGTAGAAATAGCAAATATATACATGAAAAAATGTTCAACATCACTGGTCATTTGAGAGATGCAAATGAAAACAATGCTGAGATACTACCTCACTCCAGAAAGAATGGCTGCTATCATGAAATCAACCAATGGGGCTGTGGGGAAAGAGGAAGCCTGCTCCACTGCTGGTGGGAGTGTCGACTGGTGCAACCACTGTGAAATCATATGGAGATACCTCAAAGAACTAGGACTGGAAGTCCCATTTGACCCTGCTATTCCACTGCCTGGGATCTTCCCCAAAGAATTAAAACAATCATACCACAGTGACATATGTATGCCCATGTTCATAGCAACACAGTTTGTGATAGCTAAAACTTGGAAACAGCCCAAATGCCCATCAACTGGAGAGTGGATAAAGAAAATGTGTTTTTAAAAAATAAAATGGAGTACTACTCAGCCATAAAAAATGAGAAATTAGAGACATTTATAGCTAAGTGGATGCACATTGAGGCAATACTCTTAAGTGAAATAAATAGGATACACATGTACAAATACCGAATAGTTTCTCTGGTGTGAGAAACTGAAAGTGTAAATAAGGACTAAATGTATAATAGGTCATGTGAAATAGGAAGAAAAGGGGCAAAGGGGAAGGAAGTGGGAGGGTAGGGGAAAGGATAGAAGGGAAAGGGATTAATATGAGAAAATGGAAAAATAGGAACAAAATCTTTGTAAATAGGGAGGAATGGAGGGGTTGAAGGGAGGGCTGGGCAAGGGTGAAAAATAAGAACCAAGAGAGATTATGTAAAGGTGCAAATTTCCAAAGATGAATGTCATTCTATTGTATACCTAAAATGTACCAATGATTAGAATGAATAATCGACAATGCAAAATAGGAAGAAAAGGTCCAAAGGGGTAGGGGTAGTGGGAGGGGCAGGGGAAAGGAAAGAAGGGAAAGGAAATATGATGAGAAATGGAAAAAATGGAAATAAAGTCTTTGTAAATAGGGAAGGGTAGAGGGGGGACGGGAGGGCTAGGAATGGGGAAAAAATAAGAACCAAGATGCATTATGTAAAGGTACAATTCCCAATGAGAAATATAATTGTGTTGTATACCTACAATGTACCAGTAAAAGAATTTAAAAAAAAAGAAATGTCCCATAAGCAAAGAAAATATTTTAAAATGGATAAAATTCCAAAGTGTAAATAAACAGACTCTGTTTATCAATACTGACCTGTTCTGATATAATAACCAGCTTAATATTACCTAATCATTAAAAAGGTTTATGGAATAAAGGAATTTGGGGCCTAAAATTTTTATTTGAACTCTAGTAGATACTATGTTGATCATTATTATAGTTAATTTTGAATCTTTAATAATTCAAATTATAACTGATGGGGAGTTAATGTTTAATGAGGAAGTGTGGAATTTTTCTGCACTTGCTAATTCCGAACAGAGATTTCTTTAAAAAGAAAAATACCCATGAAAAGCGAGCTTCTCGTTGGCTTGGGGAACAGGCGTGTGCCACACTCTCCTTACCTCAACCTTGCTCTTCTTGAACAACACATGCTCGGCCTTTCGCACGGTGTCTCAGGCCGGATACGGGAAACCAAAAAGCCAGACCGAGAGGTGAGGAAATTTGGGCAGATTTCCCTCTCTGTCAGGCTGGGCACTCGTGCTGTGGTTTGACAGCTTAACTTTGCTGCATCTGGCACACTATCTGCCCTCACCAACATGCAGATGATGCCTAACATGCAGAGTTTTTTCTCCATCCGGCTGGCCCGGGGCATCTCCTTGGTGGGGCCAAAAGAAAAACTGAGAACAACAGTGTGTGTTTCTCACTCTCTGCCCTAAATCCTGGGATTATGGTCCACCAAACGCCTTCATCTTGGATAAATCATACATGAAATATAAAATTTATGGCCTCCAGGTAATCAAGAATCCTATCCAAATAAATCAAGCTGTGATATGTATGTACACCTGCTCCTTAAGACGAACGCAAACTTCATGTACTGTAAACACGCACTTATAGAATAAAAAAGGAAAAAAATTGAGAAAAGATTCCTATCCAAGATGTTTTTGTATCCCTCATTACCATGTAGCACTAGATAACGCCTTTGTGCAGTGCTTTGCTTTGATTAGTTCACATGGCCCTTCTGTTTTCTATCATTGTCATGAATGGAATTTAAATGGAAAATACAGTGCAAGCAGTTATTTTTCCTAACTCTATTTCTCTCTCACCCAGTTCCAAGGAATGAAGCCTGATTGCCTAGGTCTAGACTTGTGATACAACTCCCTGTTGCCTGGGATTGGCTTAGGACTGGGCACATGACCTGACAGTGGCCAATGATGCAAAAGAAGTCACAAATGGAACTCTGGGTAGAACAAGCAATCAATAGCAACAAAACAAAGATAAGGGAAAAATAAAGAGGGAAATCAAAATAAACAATTAAGAAAAGAAAGAGAAACTTCATAAGAAAAGCCAAATGGATCTTTGCAAAAAGATTTATTTTTTCTGTGCCTATGTTCTTCCTACTTGGGAGGATAATAGATTTGATGTGTGAGGCTCAGGCAGCCATGTTTATCTAAGTGAGAAAGACATAATGAACAGCTCAGACTGACTGGAGTCCCTGGGAAATGCAGTTCTCCAGACTGCTGGTCAAATAGGCTCCTCTGCACCCCATTCTCCACTGCTTTCCTATTCACTGTGGTCACCATCCTAAGAGGTGTGAAGGAAAGCCAGGGCCTGGTTGGATCCAGGACTCCTAAAGTGCTGGCTTTGCTGCTTGTGCTACCCTGGATTCCAAGGAGAACTGGTGATAAGCTACTGGTGTTGAGATGTCCATCTCCAAAGGAGACATTTCCCAGGCATCACCTAGAGTCATACCGCACATCACCCACAGAAGGGTGTGTTTCAGAAAACACTGTTTGCTTCTGTATTTTCAGAGTCAGTTCTTATGCCTTGGTGCCTCTCTAACTATATGAAGGAAAACAGATTTTTCTGGCTAGGGCATATTGATGATGCCTCTGTTTTTTAAATAGATTTTGTAAACAATAATATTCAAAAATATGATTAAAACACCGTGTATATACGTTTGCAGGTGCATGTATTATGTACATGCAAACATTAGCCCCCAGATTCTCCGGTCACTTTAATTCCAAATTGAAAACAAGAAATCATTCAATAAATGTTTAATCTAACTTGGACTGCATCAAGTTCTTTTCAGACATAACAGGAATTATGGCGGTAGTTAATGAAAAATGTTATTGTTGGTCAAACAAATGTTGAAACCATCCAATGTTATGATGATAAAAATCACAATTAATTGGGTGTTTGGAAATGTAGAGAAGCAAGATTCTGTCCTGAGGAAGAAAGACCTGCCACAGGGCTCATGTTTTTATATAATTTGTTTTATAAGTTCATGTGGAGGTGGCTTTCTGGTTTTCTCCATAGGTTGAGTTATACTATAGGCCTATGCCACTCTTGTTCCTTCTCTATTACTATTCTTTACATGGCATTTTCTTATTCTCAGTCTTAGGTTGAACATTCTTATAATGTTTCCCATAATTACTATAACACTGTACTATTACCTACATCACTTGTCAAGGGCAGCAGGGAATTACAGAAATAAATTCAATAGATCAACATAAAATCAAATCCTCAAGTGCTGCTGCCTGCCTCAGATTTGAGCCCAAGTTCTGCTTTTCTGCTTCCTTTATGCTAAAAGAGGGGTTCAGGTTAGGGTTAAGGAGGGTTTTGGAGTATCAGGAGGATTTGCAGATGTAAGTCATCAGAGAGAAAAACCCTGGATGGTATGAAAAGAACCAACGTGCTTGTGTGAAGGGAATAGCTTAGTATTAGGCCTGACCTAATCCAGCCTTGGAGATCCCATTCTCTTGGCACTGAATGGTCTGAGAAGGGGACATGTGGCCCAGTTTTGGCCAATGCAGCATTAGAATATACCTTCCAGGGCCTCCTAGAAAATATTTTTCTCTTTGATAATACTCATAATGCAAAAAAAATAAAAGCTCATATTTTCATCTGTTCTCCTTCCTGTTTTAGAGGCTGCTTTGTGAGTGAAGTTCAGAAAGATCCAGGAGTTTAGGGTGCAGATGGCAAAATGAATTCTGAACTCACCTTGGAGTTGTTAATTAAATAACCCTGTGCCTTTGGCTTAAGGGAATACTGATGAGGTTTCTGTACTTCCCATCTGGACACATTTACGATTAAGTCTGTTATATTTTACCCATTCTGTCATGGTTATTCCCAGCCTTAGCTCTGTTCATCCTGTCCTCTCTTGTGGCATAACCTTCCTCTGACAAATTTATACAAATCTCAGCTATTATTCAGTTCCCCAAAGCTAAGAGAATATTAGAATATTTTTGGAGGCGACTGTAATAAAACAAACACGTTACACAGCAAATGGAAAAAAAATCCCTTAGGATGTTACCTCAGTCTGGGTCCAATCAGGAAGATGGAGCCAGCAGGGTCAGTGAAGTATTGAAGTCTTAAGGGTTTAAGATTCAATTAGACCCAGGTGGGGTTGAGAGAGGGAAAGTCTGGAAAACGGTGGCTGGAGGATGAGAGAAGTCAGCACTGGTGGCTTCAGAATGAAGGGGTGGGAAACTAGGTTCACAGAGAAACCAATAAAGTGCTCTGGGCTTTTGGGGTGGACTCTGAGCCAGCACGGGTCCCTGGTCTGCCTGTGTGGCCTCCGGTGAGGACAGCTGTCTCACTGCCCAGGTGTTTCCCCTCTTGGGAAGGGGTTTCTGGAAAGCAGATCCTGGGTTTATAAGGGAGGGTTGGGAGAGAGGGGACCTGAACTGACAAAAAAATAACCTGTCCCAGACTTGCTGTGCCAATGAAAGAGCAAAAACGAGCTGGGAACTGTCTTTCATTCATCCATTGACTCATTCATTCAGTATTGAATTACCGTGAACCCTACACCGGTGCCTGCAATGACCATTACTACTGGTCGATTTGTGCCCCTGCAAAATCTAGGTTCAGACTGTGCTTGAAACGTGATGGTATTTGTAGGTGGCACTTCAGGGAGGTGGTGAAGTTCAGACCAGGTCCTGAGTGTGGAGACTTTGTGATAGGATTAGTGTCCGTATAAGAAGAGAGCTCTCTCTCTCTCTCTGTTGCTCTCTCTCCTCTCTCTCTCTCTCCTCTCTCTCTCTCCAGAGCAAAATGGCTGTCATGTGCAAGCTAGGAAAGGAGCTCTCACCACAGCCTGACCAAGCTGGCCCTCAGATCTTCAACCTCCAGCCTCCGGAACCCTAAGACATGCATTTCTCTTAAGCCACCACTCCCTGGTGTTCTATGATGGCAGCCTTGGCTGTTCAAAGAGCAGTAAATAAGGAAGATATGATCTGCATTTATTTTTGTTTCCATGATTAGATGTTGCTGCTGCTGATGGTGATGGTGATGATGTCCAACTGTTACTGATAACAGCTTGCAGTCAATTTTATTTTCTTGGAAAATAAATTGTGTGATGACTTTTTCAATACTAACTGTTCAGGAGGCCTGTTTTGGTCTGTTTAGGTATAAATTTCTGACTGATTGCAAGTAAGTGAAGACTTGGAAAGAGTGAGATGATTCAGAAGAAGGAGGAGGACTAGAAGGAAGTGACCAAACCTATATTTCCCTTTTTTCCCCTTATTTTTCCCCTGAAGTTAAGATTCTTGCGGTGCTAGTCTCGCGAGTTTCAGGGAGGCCTCACCGACATGGTAAGACGAGCATGAGGGCTTGGGAGAACATTACCGTGCAGGGGCCAAAGGCGGTGGAAGTCGGGACACCTAGCAGTCAACTGCTCCTCCTTCTCTTTCTCCTACCTTGCATCTTCTCATCTCCTTTCTCTTTCCTTCATCACCGAGCATGATTTGGGGCAGCAGGTGCAGGCACTGGGGGTGCTGACTAAGAGAAAGAGGGCTGAGTCTCAGTTCCAGCTTCCTTGAGCCCTAGGGCTACGGCACCGTGCCCCCTTTGGGGGAAGGTCAGTAAGCAGAGTCAGGCACATCTGTGAGTATCACAGGACTGAAAAACCGAACACGCTTCTCATCAGGGGTTCAGAGTTTGCTTTGACATTTTCGCAACTGTGCATAGGTGACCCTCGCAACAAAAATGTAGATTTATGTTCAGAAGCAAATAAAACAGGGGACATGAGCAGAACCAGCAATTCCTGAGTGTAAAGGAAGGACATGCACTAACGAATGTCAAGTGCTTGCAAGTTTTACATGAGCAGACCGCTGGCACCCAGAATTGAGGAATAAACACACTGGAATCAAATTCATCCTAAATGCAGGTTCCTGGCCAAGGAGGCTGCGCCATTTACCAGGTCAGCTGGAGAGCTGAACACAGCTTGGGATGTCTGCCCTGCTGTGCAGGCCGAGGGCTAGGTGAGACCTGGGCCCGGGGAAGGTTCCACAGACGCCGCTCTTCCTGCTCCGTCTTATTTATAGTGCTGGGAAGGAAGACTCTAGCGCTCAGAGCTGGAAGTTAACACCACACTTGGGTAACATGGAAGGCAAGGAGCGGATGTGAGAGGGAAACGCTGCAGGTCCGAAGGATTGCTCCACCGGCTCAGTCAAAGGAGCTGGGTGCAGGCTGAGATCTGCGGCTGCTCTGCATCGTCACAACAGGAGCTCAGGGGCCAGGCTGACCCCGAGCGCCGCTGCTGACCCAGGAGTCCTGGGCTCGGACCTCAGGATTATTTGTGAATAGTGACAGATTGAAAGTCGGAAAGGGCTGTGACTCACCGACATTGTGGGATCTTCCCAAATTCCCCAAGCTGATTTATCACTGAAGATAAAATTCCAGTCACTTCCGCTGTGCCTTGGAAAGTCAGTCAGCGAATCCATACGTGTTCCTAAGGGGCATTTGGAGAACATTTGCTGCAGATTACACATGCTCCCAGGAACGTTCCTCTCCACATCCACGCGGCATGCAGTGGAGGCATCGGGGACGCAGTGCGCACATCCGTCCAACCAGTCACTCAGATGTGACGCTGGCCTCAGACAGGCAGGACAGGGACTGAATGCAAATCGGCTGCGCTGTGCCTGGAGAGGTGGGAGGAGAGTGCACGCGGGTTACAGACTCGCCTCTCACTGTGAATCTAGAGGTCGTGAGGAGTCCAGCCGGAGAGCTTTAAATAAGAAAGGACCACATAAGGTCCGAAGGCAGAACAGTGGTCTAGCTTGGATGAGGCTCTGGGCTTCTGCAGCATGGAATGAAAGGGGGGAGCGGGAGGAGGAGAGCGAAGAGCCAAGGGAGAGAGGAAGGAAGGGAGAGAGGAAGGAAGGGAGAGAGGAAGGAAGGACGTGCTTACACGAGCTGCACTTGTGCCAGAGGGCCTGCTTCCTTTCCAGCCATCAGGCACCCATGCACATTCCCCTAAATACACTGGACCTTCTCACCTTCTCTGTTGTGCCCATAGGAACGTAGCACTTGGCATTCCTTTACCCAGGCATTGCTGCCCAGAGCTGTCTATTCAGAGTATATGGAAAAGTAAAATAAATAATATTTTCCCTGGTGATACAATAAATATTCCCGTGGCCCTTCGGCAATGAAAAGAAAGGGGGCAGTTTCTGGCTTGCTCTGTTTGGATCTAATTCCCCACTGAAGCTGGCTGCTTCCTCCTCACATGTGCTACCCTCGCTGTCATGTGATTTCCAAAGAGTGGGTGTCCCGGTAATTTGTAGAACCAGAGAACTGATGGTTCCTCCTACAAATAAGTACTTTGGAAAGGACTTTCTCTGCCATTGAGGATTTGCAATTTGTTTTGCTGTCCTCAGTTCTTAAGACTCATGTTCACCTTGGAGAAATGCTCATCAGCTGAAGCTGTCACCTCTATCAGCCCATGAAATGGAGTTGGCCCTGGGCTGTCTGAGCACTCAGAAGCCAATGCCAAAAATCACGGAGCCCATGCATGAGCTTTTCTTATGCGCACTGAGTGCCAGTCTTGCCTTGCCCTGGAGAGCAGGAAGGACGTGAGACAAGGTGGATTGGGCCACGAAACCAGGAGAGTCGGGACAATCAGCTCTCCACATTCTCCCACCCGACTGCACCCAGCTGTCCCTGACGCTCCAGAAATGTTCACACGGCCCGGAAGCACGGGCGTATGACTCAGCTTCTCAAGGCTGTGACAAAATACCTGGAGAAAACAGCTTAGAGGAAGACAGGTCTAGTCTGGCTCACAGGTTCAGAAGTTTTAGTCCATGGTTGCCTGGCTCCATTGCTTTCAGACCTGTGATGAGACAGAAACATCATGGTGGACAGGTTGTGGTGAAGGAAAACTGCTCACCTCCTAGCATTCAGGAAGCAAAGAGGGAGGGACCAGGACAACATGCAGTCCCCAAGGCCGTGGCCCAGATCCCATTCCCTGCAACCTGGTGTCTCCTGCTAAGTTTCTACCGCCTCCATAACCATGAAGTGTGGACCCAGGAATAGAGGAACTGATGGCAGAGGTCGGTGTCCACATGCTCCAATCACAGCTCGGGAACCCCACACTGGGTCCAAGTCATCCTCACATGAGACTTGGGGGCGATTAAAAATAAACCATCACAGTGGAGGGGGTGGATGGACGTTCCCTCCGATGGCAGGGCTTGTGTGGGGATCCTCTGTGGAGCAGGGACACACCTGCAGAGAGTGAGAGAAGGCCGAGACTCAGCATTTCTCTGCCTCCTCTTTCTCTTTTGCAGAGTGTTGGCACAGCATAGAAGGACCTGAGCCTCTGAGGACCGTGGTGTCTCTGAGTGATGGCTCCCATCACTCACAAACTGCAAGGGATGAAGGCAGGGCCAACCCAACTGCTGGGAGCCCCGAGTCTATGTGAGCCCTGACTCCTCCCATCTCCCAGCCAGAGCTTCAACTCTGCCTCTCTGTGTACACTCCACCCCGTGTGGACTCATCGGCCAACACACTTTTGTCCATTTTTCTTAATCTTCTGTAATGCTGGCTACATCCCTCTCTAATATTTTGTGTTTATAGAGAAAATCTGTACAGCTTAAACTTCACAAATTCTCTGCACCCCAGTAAAAATGCAGAGCATCACTAAGGCTCCAGAGGCACCCCAGAATCCCCTTCCAGTCATGCTGCTTTCCACATCTTCCAGGCACAGATGAGGTTGTGAGAGCACATGTTTTTCCTAAAAGTCACAAACACCCACCCTTTCCATGCAACAGGAGAAGCAATAGCCAAATCACATGAACAGGTGCTTCCCTAAGAAGGTCCGTGGCCACCAGACACACACATGGTTCACAACCTTCCTCAGGGTAATCCCTAGCCTCACCTCTAGTGTCCTCCAAAATCATGCACTGAGGAAAGGCCACTGTGAAAGTGCTGCGGCAGGAGGAGAACAACTCAAGTTTATGCTTCCTGCAGGTAGGCTGTGAGTTAGAAGTGGACTTTGGATCAACTCTTTGCAAATATCAGCCAGTGTTGCACACGTGCATAACTTAGGACTTCGCAACTCTCTCCAAGTGCACACACTCCCTGGAAAGACACTCACACTGCCCTCAGAGACACACTCAGCTTCATCCATGGTGGCCGGACGTATTTGCCTGTCCCTAAGTAGGGAAGTATCTAAAAGCCCGTCAAGTATAGAGAAAGGGAAGCCACGCTCCAAAGAGAATGACCGCAATGGATTCTTGGTGGAGGAATTACACAAACAAATTAAAGGAAAGAAATGCTATCCAAAAGAAAGTGAAACGTTATATTTTTGTATAATTTATCTACATATATTAATAAAGAAAAATACGTACATTTTGCAAAAGTATAAATATAGTAAGGGCACAGGTAAAAATTGTTCCTTCCCTCCAAATATGTAATGAACATAAATCACGTTATTAAATTCTGGTAAGATTCAGTTAATCTAAGCAAATCTAGTATCTGGTTACCAAATCTGGCATTTGGTTACCTGACATTAGAATTAGACAGCTGTTAAGGATATATTAGCATAAAACTGAGAATTTATTTAAGGTAATAATAGGACTGAAAACATAACTGGAAATCAAATTTCCTTTGAATCCTTTTTAAGGCTTGAATTTTGACAGCTCCTAAAGTTGTCTCCCAGTGCCCCAGGGGTGTGTGCCCGTGTGTTATGGAGCAGAGTCTGTGGGTAACTGGACTCCCCACTGTTACCTCTCAAGAGAGCATGGGTTCTCTAACAGCTGAGGGTGAGCAATTCTGACAGGCAGCCAAGGCAATCTCAGATGCTGAAGAGGCATTTTCGACCACCAAGTGACACTGCTATAAAACATTACTTCTCAAAATACATATTACATATGGAAACAAGGTTGATGGAAAATAAAACACAAGTTTCCAAAAAAAAAAATATTACAAGACCTTTGCAGAAGTAGTGATCATAGACTCTTACCCTTGTGCACATTAACTTTAAGCAGCTTGTATTGGATCCTGTCTGCACATCATATGTGTGTGTTTCATCTATGATGCTGCTCATGGGAGACAGAGTTGTTTTTTTCTAACATTTGATTTTCTTTCCTGTAGGGTGAGTTCTTTGCAAATGGGGAAACAGTGTCTGCCCAGGTGATGGCCTCGGTTTGCACAGAATTGGTAAGGGCTGTGCTCTGTGTGGATGGGGACACAGTCGGAATTGCAACTTTTGTTCTTTTTTGAAGCTTCTCTGACTTGTGAGATTACTTTAAAACTCCTTCCTACCTACTATAAAAATAAAACTTGATGATGTTAGACAGAGTCTCACCCTTTCTCTTTTGACCCCCAAAAGACTTCTCTCCTCTCTTGGGGTGACTTTTCCATGTGTGGAGCCCTAGAGCAAGCTTTGGGAAATTTAGCACTTTTAATTCAAGGTTATTTCTGAAAATGAAGCTTGCTAAGTTTCCCATCAGTGTTCCTTACTGCTTTTTACACAATTTGAGGTGAGGCTAGGGAATCTCCTCCTAGGAGTTCTTCCTTATGTTACTCTAGGATTCAATGATGGGATGAGGAATTTAAAGGTGTCATTTTCAGCTTAGGTAACAGAGTGAGGTGAAACCTTCATTTCAATAAACCATCCTTTGAATATATCATTTTGTATGGGGTGCTATTTCTCATTTAAATAGCAAGTGTCAATCCATAGACAGATAGATATGGCTCCATTGTACAACATAAAATAAAAACCTGTCACCCTGTAGGTCTTCCAATATGGTGGGTGGATGGCTCATTAAAGGCTTCAAATGAATTGGTAAATAAAAGACAGGAAAACGAGAGGTGAGAGAGTGCTGATGGCCACAGTGAGGTGTCACTAAGAGTTATTGGCCCTGGCTCTCTGGGATCCACCACAGCCTTATGCCCTCTGCCCCAGCTCACCCCTGAACTCCCATCTTCTCCTGGCCAGCAGGTGGGCTTCAGGAACATGTGCCTACCCTCTCAGGACCTGCCTGGAGTCATCAGTAGGTTTCAGTCTCTTCCTGCCTTAGTCCCTTTGGACATCTGTGCAAAATGCTGCAGACAGAATGGCTTCTAATCAATACAAGTTTATTTCTCACAGTTCTGAATGCTAGAAGTCCAAGATCAAAGAGCTGATAGGTGAGGTACCACTTTCTAAGAGAGGGCAGTTTCCTCAATGTCACCTTGCTGGTGAGGATGCTCTTATGCCTCCTTCATAAGAACATTAATCTCATATAAGAGCGATCACACAGGATATAATCACTCTCAAGGCATCTACTTCCTAGTGCTCTGTATCCCTACAGCTGTTAGGAGGTCAACATCCAAGTTTGAGGCGGACACAAATGTAAAGTCCCTGGCATTTGCTCCCTTCAGGTTTGCACATCCTTCAACCCATCCATCCCAGCTGATGGCTGGGGATAGCAGGACCACTGAGGACAGCCTCTCTGTACATGGGCTTATTGGAAGGCAGAGTGAGGAATGGGGGAAGGCAGAGGCTTTTGAGGAACCAGTCTTAGTCACTTTCCTCATCACTGGAACAAAATACCCAACACCCTCAATTTAAATGAGAACAGGTTTATTTTGGTTCATGTTTTTTAGGTTTTTCCAAGGTTCTAACCCATAGGTAGCTGGCTGCAGGGTAGAAGTGGCATGGGGGAAGGGCCTGTGATGGAGAAAATCCACTCACATAATGGTAGCTATTAAGCAAAGAGGGAAGCAAGGTGCCAAAAGGGAGATTCATCCTTTTAAGTCAGGTCCTTAATGGCCTGTCTCTTCCAAAAAAGACCCTAACATCAAATTAGCTACAGGGTCGCCAGGGTCCAGTCCTCTTCCAAAAGCCCTCTTCCTGCCTCAGAGTACATGAGGCTCTTGAGGGGGAAATCTTGATATAAGTAATAACTCTGGGCCCCCAAAAGACTCATGCCTATCTCTTTACACAAAATACATCTAGTCTATCTCTAAAAGTTGTTAAAGATTTAATGGTTTCAGTGGTGCTAAAAATTCCAAGACAAAGATTTCCTCTGTGACTCAAGGCAAACTCTTCTCCGAGTAAACATTCCCATTGCAAAAGGAGGAACCGGGGGATAAAAACGAATTGGTCGAAAGCACTCCTGAAATCAACAGTGCAAACATTAAATCCCATAGCTCTGTGTCCAGCACCTGGGGGAAGTTGTGGCAAAATGTGAACACTAAGTGACATAGACGACCCTGGTCCTACTGCATTGCTTGCCGTAGTCCCCATGATCTCTCTTTTGGGCAGGCTCTGCTCACTGCCTATGGCTTCCTCGACAGATGCTTCATGCTCTTGGCTTCTACAACTTCCGAGGTCCCATCATTTTCAGCTTCACTCCCATAGCTTCACACATTGCCCTCTCAGGGCTATACTACCTGGCCTCCTAGGCCTTCTAAATATCAGTGGAAGCCTCCCTGACCCCAAACTCTTGTATTCTGCATGCATGTAAATCCAGCACCATGGGGATGATGTAAGTTCCTCTGCTAGCTTGAGCAGTAGCCCGGCCCTGTTGTATCATGGCTGCAGAGGCCTCTGAGAGCCTGGATAGCTAAACACTGAACCAAATCCCTGGGAACCAATTGCTTAGATGGCTGTTCTTAAGCAGGGTGCCCTGGGGTTCTTTTCTCCAAAGAAACTCTTTCCCTTTTGCAGGGTGAGGGTGGTATCTTTGCTATTTCCTGAAATGCCCTCAAGGCATCCTTCTTATTGTCATAATGTAAAGTACTTGGCTTCTGTTTAATACTAGTCTTTTCATCAACCAAGCTCTGTTTGACCACAACTATTCATGCCCCTCCTTTTGGGGGGAAACTGAAAGCTTTTCAAATGGACTTTTTGTTCCTCATTAACAAGCATTCTTCATTGAACATTTAACATGTGCATGCAACTCTTCTTAGAGCTTTGTATTTATTAACTCCTAATTTTATAATAACTCTGAGATGCAGGGGCTCAGTATCCTCCATATATTGATGAAGAAGCAAGGAGAAGTAAAAGAGTCTCCAAGCCATGTGGGCAGTGGGCAGTGGGTAGGACTCTGAAGCACACAAGTACAGACTCAGGGTCTTTCCTTCCCTACTGCATTATCTTCAAGACTTCAGGGCACTGCACCTGCAGGGCACTGTAGTGATGCAGCTACACCATCAGGGTCAATGTCTGTCTTTCCAGTTTATGCCTTGATAATCCTGGGCAAGGACTTTAAAGTATTTGCTCATCAGTTTCCTTGTTTATAAAATGATAGACCAATGCAGCTAATTACAGCACAGTGCCTGGCATAGTATAGGGGCTTTAAAGTGCTATTTTTGTCATTTAACTGTTCTGTCTTTCCCTTGCTACATAGACCTCTTCCAGTGTAATAACTTTCTCAGAAGGAATCCTTGATCATTTTCTTGAAAATTGTACCTCCACCCCGACCCACATACTGTTTTAGTCAGCTTTAGCATTGTTGGATACAGTACCCAATACCCACAATTTAAAGGAGTTGAGGCTTAACTTGGCTCAAGTTTTAAGGGGATTCAGTCCATGGTCAGCTGGCCCCAAGGCAGAAACATCATGGGGGAAAGGGTGTAGAGGAGCAAAGCTGCTTCATACCTGGCTGCCAGAAAGCAGATCGGGGAAGACTACCAGAGAAAAAGCAGTCAGGGACCAGGAAAAGACTTCCAGGCCATGCCAGAGAAACCAGAAGTGTGCTACAGCAATGCCCAGTGAGTGGATCCCAGAGACAAATAAGCTGATGTCCCACCCTAATTGTCCCATGTACTTTCTCTCCTTCTTAGCATATCAGCTATTATTCTATATATTTTTCTTATAGACATGCTTGCTGTCTCTCTTCCCTCAGTAAAACATAAGCCCCATGAAAGCAGGAATTTTCCTTTGCTTTTATTCATGCTTTGTACCCTAGCCCAAGACAGCACCTGAAACATAATAGGTGTCCAATGAAGAATTGTTTTCTTTTTTTTTTTTTGGTGCCAGGGATTGAACTCAGGACCTTGCACTTGCAAGGCAGGCAGCAGAGCCACTGACCTAAATCCCCTGCCCATGAAGAATTGTTTTCTTAATCATTGTAGCGAACTGTCAGTGTCAGGGAAAACAGCCCTCGATGCTGAGAGGAAATGAGGGTTTGACGGAGTCCCGAAACCCCTGCTCCCCACTGGTCCATCCATCCTCCCTCAGCTGAGAGATTCTGGTCCACAACTGCACACCATTTCATTGCATCCAGGCACTGCTACATGACCCTTTCATCACCATCATTAATCACATTGTCAGCTCTTCAGGGCTGCTGGTTAAAATGCCACCCACATTTCCATCTGCTGCAAGATTTCACCTTGTTAGGTTCTGCACAATCACTGTCCAGGCCATTGAACTCTTGTAATAGTGGCCTGGGATGAGAGTTCTTGACAATCTGCTGATGATTTGAATATCCCTGAGAAATAAACTCAATATCCATTAGAGACTCAAAGGAAAAAGCTTGAAAACATGGTGAGAAGGGCAGCCCAGAGTGACAGGTAGCTGTGAGCCATGCTTTATGTCCTGCAGGGCAGGGGGAGGTAATCTCCTCTTCCTAGTGGGGAGTTCCCACCCAAGGACCACCAGTGGGGACCCTGATTTTCCCTGGCCTGAACAAGATCTTACCTTGCCCAGGCTTGAGTTCTTAGTACCTGGCCTCTAAGATTCTGCTCCTAAAGGCACATAGGATCTTGTCCTGCTTTTTCCTATGTTTCTGCTGCATTTTCAAACAGTCTCAGTTTCCTCATTTGTGAAAGGAAGATAATAATAGAATTTACTATCACAAACTTCCACTATTAAATGTCTTAATGCTTTGTGCTAGGTTATGTTTTGGTCAATGATTAAGTGTTTAGTAAGTCTAGGTTTTTATTACTATGTGGGATTTAGTTTTAGCCACCCCTTCTGTTGACTGCTTTCCTCTATCTGTTATGGATTTCTTCTTTTTGTAGCTTTGAGGTCTCATATATAATCTCTGGGCCAAAGTCCAGCTAATTCTGGACCTCAGCTCCCCACTCCTGACTGACCCAGGGATTCCAGAGGAGAGGGGAGCTCCAGGGACGGGGTCATGAAGGGAATGCAATGGGCAGAGGAATGAGGAAGGGGATTTCTCTCCAGCCCGTGAGCCGAGTGGCTGGTTAAAAAGGGACTTTGATGGAGAAGACATGGTTATGTTTCCCACAGCCCTCTTTTTTGCTGCCAAGTGGCATTTGAACTCCAAAACTTGCTCCTTTTTCTTAGCACCTGAAGAGCCAGGATTTAGCATCATTATATGCTTAACAGCTCAGCACTCTGAGGCCCACCAGACTCTGAGTTCCTGGCCTACGCCCTCCATGAACTTCTTTGCCCCCTTCTCACTGCCCTTAAACTTTGTGGCCTTGTAACAGTTATATAAGTCCAGCTCCTTCCTACCATGGGCTCTTCCCATCACAGCTGTCACTCTCCATGAAATCTCCTTCCTTTCTTCTGGCTCTTTCTGCAGAGCTCTAGCCATTCTCACACACCTGTCACCTTTACATATTTCAAAGAATTTCCTATTGCTAAATGTTGCTTATGCACTAACTTTTTATATGTTGTATTAATCAATTTCCCATCAACAGGACAGAATATAAAACCTACAACCTAAAGGAAAAGAGTTTTGCTTTGGTTCATGGTTTTAGTGGGTTCAGTCCATGGCTTTCTGGCTTCAAAGCAGAAACAGCATGGCTTAAGGAGTGGTAGAGGGAAGCTGCTCACTTATGGCAGTCAGAATGAAAAAGAGGGGAAGATTCAGGGACAAGAATCCACCCTTCCAGGTCACACCCCCGACTCTAACCAGGTCCCACCTCCGAACAGGACATTCAGCTATAAACTCAATAGATGATCCCATTGGTGATCATGTCACCTCCACGATCCAATCACCTTCCAAACACTCCATCTCTGCACTTGTGAGACTTTCAGGGGACATCTTAGATGTAAGTCATAACACCTGCTTATGTGTATCTCTCCTCACTAGATTATGAACACCATGAAAGAGGATCCAGACTCCTGCTGATCCTCACCCATACAACCTTCATGGGTACCTAGAAAGGCTCTGTTGGGTTAATAAGTGAATACATGAGTTAAGGAGCTCACATCTCTATGTTTTCTAATCTCTGCTGAGTGTCACACCTCTTTTCTTTTACCTCCTCCAAAGTGACATCAGATTTTAAGGCCCTGTGATCTCTCAGTGAGTTGATAAATGGTGCCAGCTGGATTTCTGCTCATCTTCACTCCATTGGCACTTGAGCCTGAGGCTGCAGAGAGAGGCATCCTGGGAGGCAGATGTGTGCTATAAAGAAGGACCTGTGGGTAGGTGGATGGGGCATCACTTGCTCTAGGATGCCAGGATATTAATCACTGGGGAGGTCAAGGGGACAGGTTGGTTTTGAATTCCCCTGAGAAGACAATGTGACTCCCAGAGCCCGGGTGAGTAGCTCATGGGCCTGTTGCATGCCTGCAGTGCCCTATGACTGACCTATCTGTGACTGCTGACAACAGTGAGGACATCTGGAAGGGGAGCACGTTCTTTCTGGTGCAAGACCTTAGGAACTTCTTCACCTCCAAATACTGTATCTGCTAAATGAATGAGTGAATGATAAACCAATATGTAGATGGCATATCTTTCCCTGAGAGAGACTCATTAATTAAATCAGTAAGTTCAGCTTTGGAGTGGAAGAAAGTCACTAAGATCCATTGTGGGAGTGCCTTGGAGATGTGGCCCGGATTCCCCAACCTGCCCTTCAGTGCCAAGTGTTTGACTAGTGGACCGCTGCCCTGGACAGGGCCTTTCAGGTCTGCCTCCATTTTCAAGCCAGTGTCACTCCCTCCTCTGGTATTTGGTCAGTGACCAAGCAAAGCCCACCAGGGATGTTGACAAGCTCAGCCCATGCTCCATTCCTCTCAGGGGATGCCTGTTCTGTCCCTCCTCACCATGATGGCTGAAGCTTTCCCAGAAGTGTTTCTGGAATCTTCTCTGCCAGGCCTAGTTCCTTCCTCTTCTATCTTTCACATCCCTTATTCCCAGTAAACTGGTATCTTCCTAACCCCGGCTTGGCTGCTATCTCCCAGAGAGCAACTAAGAGAACATCATTTCCCATCAATACCGCAGAGACTCCATACTTCTCAAGAATTTTGAAAAATATAATTATCTGACACACATCAAAACTGGAAGTGGGTGGGTAGAAATACAGATCCCCATGTCTCTGTAAATGGAAGGTCTGGTAACCTTGGGATTCCCACCTGGCTCCTGGACTTTCTGTGAGGAGCTTGACAAAGGGACAGGGATGTTACTTCGGTGCCCACTGCTTGTCATTAGCATCAGAGTTGGTAGGGAGTTTCAGCCACTGTGATGTTCTTGCTCCTCTTTATTTCTCATAGCAGGGTTAAGAGGAAAGTTAAGCCTTTTTGGAAGTTATGTTTTTATTCAAAGTTGATAAAAGATAGATCTAATGTTATGGTTGAGATCTAGACGTTCCCCCCAAAGGCTCTGTGTTCAGTAGCTGGGCTTTTGGAAGGTGACTGGATCATGGGAATGCTATACTCGTCTATCCATAGGATTAATCCATCAACAGGTTCAGAGCTGAATGTGTTCTTAGAAGAGGGAGCCTGGTTGGAAGAGGCGGGGTCACCGAGGCTGTGTCCTGGAAGGGTGCATTGCCTTCCTGGGATTCTCCCTCCCCTCTCTGCTTCCAGGACATCATGAGGTGAACAGTCTTCTTCTGCCAAATTCTTCCGCTATGACGTATCTGCCTTGGAGCCAACCTACCACAAACTGAATCCTTGAAATACCACGAACCAAAATAACTCACTCGTCCTTCAAGTTCTCGATGTTGTGTGGTTTGTCCAAATGATGAGAAAGACACCTAGGAAGCTAGATATTTCTAGAGATGTAAGAGAGCCCACATTTGTTTTGGAAAGTTATTTAAAATGCAAATAAAAAGTATGGGCCTGAGAAAAGTGCCCAGAATCCTTCACTCCCTCCTGTCACCTGCTTGACTCCTGCAGGGAATTGATCTCCAGACAGTGAGTGGCAGGAATGGTAGCAAATTATCTCAGCCATGGAGCCAGAGCAGATACAGTGGAGGCCATAAGATCAAGTCAAGGTTAAAGCTATTCTTTCCTTGTTCTTATTACTCTTCTAATCCTGGATGGGTCAATGCAACCTCCTTTAGGGGACTCATTTGAGCCCACAGCAAGGTAAAAATGGCAGCTGTGTGCTCTTCCAGAGTCTGGCCAAGCCACTGTGTCCTTTGTCTCAACTCTACAGTTCCCTGTGTCTAGAAATTTCAATATATCTTTATTTAGCTCAAGCCTTCATTTAATCTCATTTATGGATGAGCATCAAGAAAAGAGAGCTGGGTAAAGACGTGAAAACCCTTATTTTGCTAATGAGAAACATCTGTTTATTTCTTCTCTTCCTTTTTTAATGTGCATTTGCTTAATAAGCAAGTTTTTTTAAAAATGCAAAACAAGTCTGCCATGACTGGGGAGACCGATCAGATTTGTGACCATTCTTTTGAAATTAAAGATGCATTTAGCAAAACTGCTACATTTTACGGGAGGAGGGAGCCTGAGCAAGGAAGGAGCAAGTTCAAGAGAAAAGAGAGAAATCAAGGCCTTGAAATGTTATGTACCTGTGGTCCTTGCAGGGAACCCCTAACAGTGTCCACATCCTAACCCTAGAAGCTATGCGCATGTCGCCTTACCTGCAAGCAGGAACTTTTCAGGTGTGCTTAGGCAAAGGACCTTGCAATGGGAGATGTTGCCATAGTGTCTGGATGTCCCCGTCAGAGGAAGGAAGGAGGGCCAGTCAGAGGAGGAGGTGAGTTGAGGGAAGCAGAGGTTGTAATGTGGAAAACCCAAGAGCTGGCTCTCTGGAAAGGGCAATGAATCCTCCATAAGCAGCACTGTCTCCAACACAACTTCAGACTTATAACCTCCAGAACTACAAGGAAATACATTTGCAGTTCTGTTAAGAACCCTGGGCTGATGTGCCAACTTGACTAGATTAGGAATGCCCAGGGGATTAGAAGACCACACTCCTGGATGTGCCTGGGTGGCTTATGAAGGTGGGACTTTGGGTGCTGTGTATTGTCCTTCTCCTCTTTCTTCTCTGGCACTCTTACCCTGCTCTGCTTCCTGGCCATCATGAACTAAGCATCTCGTTTCTGTCACACCCTTCCACCATAATATTCCTCCTTTGGAGCCATCAACCATGGACTGAGTCCCCTGAAACCCTAAGCCAAATAACCTCTCTTCCTTTAAGTTGTGTGGCTGTTGGGTATTGTGTCCCAGCACTGGAAAGCTGACTAATACACCTGCTGGATTTGTAGTCACTTCTTATAGCAGCAATAGGAATCCACACAGTCTGTAAACACTGTTGTTCCCTAGGGGCTGGGTTCAAATTCAGTGTTAAGATATTTCACTGGTAGATGGGCCAGCTGTGCAGCCCCTGACAGCATTTTAGCAAAAAGGGTAACAAACAATGAAGCTACTCTTCACAAATGAGCTTCCCAGGAAGCCAGAGACACTTACTGCCCTCTGTTAATAGGACTAACTCAGCTCTCACCAAAAAACAAAAAAAAACATGAAATAGGACAATCATCATCTTCTCCATTCCACACAAGAGGAAGTTGAAGCCCAGACTGAGAGAGAGCTTGAGGTTCCAGGTCATAGAGCCAGCAGGAGGGAGGAAAGAACAGCTACAGGTGGTCAGGCTGCAGAGTCCCAGGCCCTAACCACTTCCCTGACTGTCCCCTTCTGTATGAGTTATAGTTTCTAGTATGACATATAGGCTAATAAAATACAAAGGGCAGGTTGAATGAGTCAAATCTGAGTTAGGGAAATTATGCTAAGAAATGCACATGGGACCTTAAAGATGGCTACTCTGAATTTAGATCAAGGCTTAACAAATGCCATGAAGGGCAAGACCTTCACAATGCTTTCAGGGAGAAAGACTAACAGCACCATTTGCTTTTGTAGTTATGATTTTTATTTTTGCACAAATGATATGCCACTTTACAACATGTTTTCGTATTAATTTAGCTAAAATATCCCCAGTTCTCTTTGTTCCCTGGCACAGAAACACTTTCATCTTCGACGGGGATGGGACAGAGGTACAGCTGATTCCACATCGAGATAACTGTTCACACATTCTATATAAATAATGGATTCTAAATTAATGCAGCCTTACAGAGTTCACAAAACAATTAACAGTGACTATTGGCTTGAAGTGGATCACTCAAACCATCTGCAGATGACTTTGAAACAAGTTTGAAAGCATTTCAGTACTCCTGAGCAGAAGCAGTTATTTTGCTATTATCATGATCAAAGTCCACTTGAATTGATCTTTAATTGCATCAGAACTACCTAAGTGACCGCCTGTAAAATTAAATTTTTAATACCGACACAATCTTCCTAAGACGTTGATTTTAGCTTTAGCTTAATGCTTTCTCCCAACACTTTGAGCACCTAACACAGGCGACCGCTGACAGTGCTTTGTGTCTCACGTCCCTTGCTGTTCCTAGGTCTTGTCTTTGGGTGTAACTGTGAGCTGCTTGGGGCTCACAGGATGCCCAGAATGGCTGTTCATGCTGCTGTCTGCTGAGCCACATACCCTGTCCCATCTTATCAGGACCTGATTATCCCCTCTTCAACCCACTTTACCAGCTCTGCCACTTCTTTGGGAAGCTGCTGTGCCCTTCCTGGTCTTCTTTCCAGTATGCAGGGGAGGGGTCTCTGGGCAAAGGAGGAGAGGAAGTTCTTGCCTGGCGCAGAAGTCCCCAGCCGGCTTCTGTCGCGAGTCCCCGACTGACCGCTCACTCACCAGTCTACTCCTTCCAGTGGGGCTGCCGCTGTGCCAAGCCAGGGTGAAGACTCAGATTACATACGGAAGGTAGAAGTGTCCTTCCCTCTCCAGCTACCTAAAGAGCTGCAGTGGTGAGACTATCTCCAACGGTGAGACTGGCATCACAACCACAACCGCACCAGGTGATTCTCATGGCCCCAGATGCCGTCTGTGCATTTGGCTTCTGCGCAAGCTTGGGACCACGGACAGAGGGGACTTCCTGTGCTCTGGGTGACCTGGGACTGCTCAAAGATGCTACATTCAACATCATGTGTTGGTTTCTTTAAACCCTATAGGTATCTAAGATAATGTGTCAGAAGCCATCCTTTGAGCTGGAAGAGGGAAGTGGTATCTTATTAGACAGATCTGTGTCCAAAGCTTCAACATGAACTGAAAAAGAACCTGATCAATCTTGCTCCAAGACTATAGGACAAGCATAGATTCTCTGGAGCAGATGGTTCTTTTAGACCATCTGTTTCCTATGCATCATAACACACCTTTCCGGTTCCTCCTCTTCATGAGAGACCTGGGGCTAAGTAACTGTGCATCGATCTACTCAGAACTAGGAACAGATTCTCTCTGCAGATTTTGCCTTCTGTACACTTTCCTACACTTTATTAGATCCTACTTGGTTCTTTTCAATTCAAAGAATTACCTAAACATAATTAAGTATCATACACCCTATGCCTCACCTGGTGTTTTGCCTTCAGGGAAACAACTTGAGAGTTAAGGCCCAAATCATACACCCCACTGATCCTGATCACAGTCCAAGGGAAGAAATAGCCATCCAGATCCTAGAACTTGCAAAAACTACATTCTTTGGGATTGGCACATGCCTTTTGCCTTCCCTGGGATGAATTTTCCTGAAGCTGTTCTGTATTTACAGTAATTTCTCTTTGGGGGATCAATTGGGTAAGACTGAATGCTTAATAAATTAGCCAGGCTGGATGTGATGTGCTTTCTTCAAATCTCAGTACACTGCCAACCACCAGGGCCACTTCCATGGGCTTTTCTTGACCATTTGTCATTGTGTGTAATTGATTACAGCCCTCAAATCGAAGGCATCATTACAGAGATAATAAATAATGGAAGCTTTTTACTGAAGTACCTATTCATATTATTGTGAATTCCTCTTCCTCCTTTTCCCAGGGGGCTCATGGAGGGAGACTTTGTGCACAACATTCTAATTAACATTCTTAGATCTCACTTGCTTTTTATGCTCTCCTGCACCAGGAAGCAAAATTCACTTCTTGATGATTGTCTCCGCTTCCAACACTACAAGGAGACGTTGAACATTGACCTTGGCATGAGCAGAGCATTAATTAGTGTTGGGATAAATGCCAGACTCCCTTCAGGTACAATCAAAGAAACAGTTGTTGCACTTTTAAGTATAAAGTTGGGCAGGACAGAGGTTCCCACTGGCATCACAGAGCCGGAACATGGCCCTCTCTAGGAAGGAATCCTCAGGGCATTTTGCCCACGATTAAGTGCCTTGCCCTCCTTTGGTTACGAACTGTAGTTCTTGCAAGGAAACCCTGTAGGTGAAGCTGGCTGCTCCTGAGAAGGGACTGTGATTGATCCTGGAAGAAGACTGATGAAACTACTACATAAAGCGAGCCCATTAGTGTATTCCTGTGAACACAATGAAGCTTTCCAGTTCTTACCTTGCAATGAAGAGGAGAGATTGCGAATATTTCTTTCCTTCTCTGGGTTTCATTGTCTTCATCAGTGAAACACGTGGGCTGGGTGAATCTTGGTACCCCACATGTCCTGTGTGATCTGTTCATCAAGCAGTGTCAGGGCAAGCGGCCCACCTTCACATGACCCTGGGAGACAGTGTGGACAGCATCCCTCTCTCTCAGCTTCATCAGGTGCAATACAATATTCATCATTCTGAAAAGTCCTGCAGTGAAGAAACTGTCTAAACACACATGGTTCTCCAATCATTCATCCATTTCCTTCTCAAATATTTCCTAGGAATAGAAACAAAGAGGTGTCTGCACACAGCCAATCACTTCAGCAAAGCTTTCCCTTTGCCAGGACCGCCACCTGGGCAGTGTCTTGAGCCCATGCTGCCTTTTCTGGACTCCTCCTCTCCAGCCCTCACCTGCCATCTGTGTCTCTGCTAGAACAGTCCATGCGGGCACAGCATTTTTGATGCAGTTCCTTCGCTGAAGAATGCATTTCCATTGTCCCACCAATAATCTTTTTTCCTTCTCCGACCCTTATTTCACTGAAACACTTGCTAACATTTCCATTCATTCTACAGAAAAAGTTTCCACTATTTGATACCAGATAATGCTTTTCTCTTTAGAAAGTCTCTAGTGAGGCAGTACTGAGTGGTCCTTGAAGTATGTATAAGAGTTTTCCAGACAGGAAAGAAAATCAGTTTCTCTAGTTCTCCAGATGATCTAAACAGTTCATCACCTGAAAAATCAGATGTCAGACTTTGTGGTCCTCCCTGACAAGAGAGCGCCAGCACTCTTAGAAAGTCCTCATTTAAATTTGTCTTCCTATGGAAAAAGATTTTGGGCCAGGGAATTTATTTGACCAGCTAAATGATGTATTTGCCTGTTGGATTCCAGTTGAGGACTGCCAGACAATTTCTTCATCCCCAGGTCGACTCCACGGGTGACCTGATGCTGGAGGTAGCACCCCAGGGGGTGATACATGTTTTGTTTGTCTTGATTCCAAGTCAGTGGTTTTGAAGAAAGGCAAATTCCCTTGACACCAAAAGCACATGAGTAACTCTTAAAGATTTTAGAGCCCCTGTAAGGTTAGCTAAAGATGGGTTTTATTTGATACTGGAAAAATCAAAGGAAGGTTACCAACAAGAGGGGGGAATTTCTCCTTTCCCACCTCTCAAAGCCACGCCCTTTAGCTGGCAAAACATGGGCAACTGTGCTTTCCTCCCAGCCCTTTGCACACAATAGACCCTCAGTACAACATCGGCAGAAAGAACCAAGAATGGCAGGAAAACTACAGTGATCAAGAACTCTCAGCCCTACATATTGACTAAATGCAGCTATTTAAATGCATAGCGATGTTTGAAAACTATTCAATGCCAGAACATGATACAAGCACTGTACCCCAAGCCTTCCATGTTTTATCTCACTGAAATCACGAAGAAGCCTAGGCAGTAAGGGAAGACCATCAGTATTGTCTGTCATTTTCCAGATGGTTAGTGAAAGAAAGCAGGTGCCTTAGGTCTCAGCAAGGACAAGTGATAATCCCAGATACATATCCTTCTACTCAATATCCAGGATGTGTCAAACCTGATATCAACTAAAATAAGCACAAAACCTACTTTCCTTCTCTCGACACCAGACAAATAGGACAAAAACATAAGCTCAAAGCCAATCAAATCTATTGATTTCCGAGATTGTATGTGATCCCATTTTAGACACTCTTGTCGACTGAATGGCTGATAACTATCAACATGTTTTGACCTCCTGTGACATTTCATAGTGCATGAGAAGGTAATAATTGATTTGTAATTAGAGAATATCAGAAAGAAGGATCAAACTGATAGTTTCAACCAGGGAAGAGTGAATTATGAGGGGCTGGAGCTCATAGGACAGACATATTTTGGTATTCATGGGTTCTGTGCTAATGGAACCAGTGATTTCCTCTTTGTGGCTTAAAAATAAAATGTACAAAAAATAACATATTTCCTTTAAAAAGTAATACATGAACTATGCAAACATGTTAATGTGCATATAATAGGACAGGCAATAAAATGAATTTACAGCGTTTCCTCCCTAGAGGGCTGATAAGGAGTCTATTGGGATTTTATCCGATGTGTGGCTTTAAGGATTTTGTATCTGTCAGTTTCTGCAACTTCTGTTTGTACTGATTCTCATGACATGGCCTTGATGTCTTTGTAAATGAATGTCATGATTGAGTTTTAAACTTTCATAAACAGAATTGGGGGAATTACTGGAATTTTCAAAGATATCAGGAGTCATTCTGTTGATATTTGTGTGTGTTCTTCAGTTCTGTTTTGTTTCTTTCTTGGAGGTAAGGGCTTTCATTGACTCCTTGTATAGTATTTTATTTACCCTTTGAGAATTTCTGTCTTATTCATAGCAACCGTCTGTCAATGTTAGCTGTACTAGCAGGAAACTTCCGTAAAATACCTGCTGCAAAATCCAGACAGAGACAAAGCTCAACTGGCCACCATAAGGGCTGCCAGCTGGGGGAGGCTGTGCACTCTGCTGCCCTGGGTCCCTCCTGGCCCCGAGCTCCTCCCACACGGTGGCTCCACAACCCTCTATGACACTGCTAGGTTCCTCTTTATTAGACAGCAGATGGTGAGAGAAAGAGGCCAGGGCTGCATAGGAGCACTGTGCGGACGGACCCGGGAGCAGAGTACTGACCATCTTTCCATAGTGTGCTGGTCAGGAAACCCCATTCGTGTGGCTGCTCCCGACTGCAGTGGGGCCGGGAAGCCCCATCCAGGTTCACAGCCTGGACAAGGAATCAAATTACACAGATCCATCCGACAGCACATTTTGCTAATTCTGTTCATGGGAATCCATGCTCTCATGCTGAAAAACAAGCAAACTCTCTGGCCAGACTCCCTGCCCCGAGGGTGAAGATTTGGGGCTCAGGGACTACCATTCCCACTTCTACGTGGGACCTTAGCATGACTCAGGCACATTACAAACCAAGCCAACCCTGGAGCTGCCAGCGTCTCCTCTGCGGGTGCAGGGAGGCGGCGCGGAGTCTATGGGTGTATCCGAGCTGGTGCTGGTTGTCATTTTGCAAGGAGGCCTCCTCTAATGAGGCCATCTCTTTGGAGGATATCTTAGATCTGTCAAGCAGCTATAGCAAAGACACCACCGTCTGGGTGGTTAAAAACCAAGAACTTATTTCCCACAGTGCTGAAGGCTGGGAAGCTCAAGGGCAAAGAGCCCATAGCTCCGTTGTCCAGAGAGGTCTCACTTCCTACTCCAGCAAAGCCCCTTCTCAGAGTCCTCATGTGGCTGAAGGGACAGGCAGCTCCCAGAGTCCTTTTGTAAGGGCACTGATTCCATTCATGAAGGCGCCACACGGGTCACCTTGACAACTCTCAGGGACGCTCAACTCCAAACACTGTCACGTGGGTGGTCCTGGCTGGATTTCATCCTTGAACAAGGGGGAGGGACGTTCAGTAGGGGTGGGAGGCCTCTGAGTATTGTTCATGAAGTTCAATCTGGACTTCTCCTCTGCTTCCAGGAACTGGGCAAATCTCCCAACAACCCTTAATGAATATCTCTCTGCTTAGCCAACTGGACCAGACTGAAGTGTTTGCACCTAAGGAGCTATGACAGCCCCTTATTATAGGAAAAGAGAAGAAGCAAACTAAACAAGATGCAAACTCCTAACACAGAGTGGAAAATTGGAAGTGTTTAATCTGGGCCACTCAATATTTTTTTTTTTAAATTGCCTTTTTTTACATTAAGAGCTTTCATTGTCTCAAATATTGTTACCTAGCTTCTCTTAAAAATGAGAATATTTGATCACTTTAAGAATGGATATGTAGAATCCATGAAAAATAGCTTCTTCATTTATTGACTAACCCAGCACACTTGTATTAAATGCCTGTGATTTCCCAAACAAAATAGAGGCCCGCCTCCCTGAGGTAAGTGCTTTTCTTCAGATTGTAACAGCTAAAGCAGAGAGTTGGAGCGGGAAAACTCCCTCCACTGCTGCAGCCACAAATGTCTCTTCACCCTCATTTTGACCAGCGGGAAAGGGTCTCAGTTAGTGGACTGTGGAGCCTCAGTACCCTGGCAGGCTCCACATTAGTGACTGGGGCTTGGAAGCAACATAAATTCATGAAGAGACACAAACCATTCTCTCTCCAGAGGCTGGAAGGCAGCTCGAGTGCCACATCCCAAGCCTCTTGCTGCAGGCTTTCTTCAGAATCTCACTAGTAACCCTGAGAGCTCACATTACAAGGACTAAGCTGCTCTTTTTCCTTGTGAATGGTCTGGATTCAAGCCCCACACTCACTGGGACAAAAGACTAAGAAGGATTCCCCAGGACACTCAGAAGCCTCGTTTTCGCAGGCAATGAAAAGTCTTTGACAACCATTGCAGTAATGTCACTGGTATAGGGGACAGGTTCTGGATGCTGCAGTGACTCCACAAGATCCAAGTCTCAGGGAGGACATTGCCATGGGCCTGGTCCTGAACAGAGCTGAGCGCTCACAGACATTCTGAAATTTTCCCCCTGAAGATGAGTTTCTGATTTTTTATCATTTTCTAAGCTCTGCAAATTCACTTGGGCCATTAGGTGTGGAGCTAAGGGTGTCAAATAAGAGGCAATCACCTCCTGGTAATTCTTTACATTTGCATGGAATTTTCAAACCTTCCAAGGCCTTTTCCTGTGCATACATAGTCCACTCCCTGGGCACACTAGGGGTAGGCTCTTTGTTTTTAGTAAGAGCAGTCTTCAATAAGCTAACACTGCTAGTTTTGCAGTTAGCATTTACATTTCTTTCACCTACACATCCCTAATCTCACTGTGAAGGAAACAATGGCTAAGAATCTGACGGGGGGAGCACTAGGATAATAAAGATCACCATTCGCAGGGTGGAGGAACTACATGCAGGAGTTGTGCCTGGCTCCTTGTCCTAGGACCACACCTGGTCCCACCCTGGAGCCAAGACTCTGCCCATGAGCTCCCCCTGCCACTGAGCCTCTCCCAAGGGAGCAAGTAGTTTCTCTCTCTCCCCCTCACCCCCAGCTGGCCAGCCTTCTCTCTGACAAGGGAATTTCAGATGGAGAAGGACATAGAGATTCATTTTTCAGGAGAAGGCATGGAATTTAGAGTTTAGG
Source organism: Heterocephalus glaber (assembly GCF_053883595.1). NCBI lineage: Eukaryota > Metazoa > Chordata > Mammalia > Rodentia > Bathyergidae > Heterocephalus > Heterocephalus glaber. The sequence continues at coordinate 25,361,420 of NW_028258412.1, forward strand.
GTTCAAATCCCTATTCCTAGAGGTCCTAGAGATTTATTGGTGATTTGAGAAAAGATAGACGTTTGGAGTCTCCATTTTCTGTTTTAAAAAATACATTGATAATTTTGTTTACATACAAGGCAACTTGTGAGGATTTATTGGGAAATCTGATTATATTCATATAAAAAGAACTACATCATTACAAAATTCAATACAACAGTATATTATAAATTTAATTTAAAAAATTTCCATTACAGTGAATACATCTTTCAGTGTTTGATTCACTAATTACTAATGCAATACTTAAATAGATATCAGTTTTAGTCAACTGTATTGATGCCATGTTTAAAATATTTTAAGGCACTGTTATGATGAATGTACATTTTTAAATCTTTCAGATCGGAGTAAAATTTTCAGGAGTTAATTTTGGCAATCCAAATGCTTCAAATTAAGTGTAATTTTTGAACCAATATTATGCTTAATTGGAAGATGTTAAAAGTAGTAATTTATAGAGAATTAATTTACAGTGTGGTTCTTACAACAGGAGAAAAATGTAAATGCCCCTAAATAGACTAGTTAAATATTTTATGGTACCATCAATATAAATTAGAAAAAATATTGGCACAGTTATAAATAAAAAATGTGTCCCACCATTAGAAATTGGATTTTGGAGAACTATTTGATGGATCTGAAAAGAGTTCAGTCCATAATAGGTTAATGATAAAAAATGTGCGACTATTAAACACTAATTTTATTTTTGAACAGAAATAGAAAAATGTCAAAATATTCAGAGGTGGTATAGGTGGCATTTTGTACTTTTTCCTTGTACATTTCTCTGAATTTCCAAGTTTTCTTCATCATTCTTTATAATTCAGAAAAAATAATGACACAATATGAGATGGTTTACACGTGTGTACACCCCTGCGTGAGAAGGCAAGGAAGCGTCTTTATGCAGAAGATGCCTGCAGTGTGGGAAGGTACTGCAGCGCCCTGCCTTACTTGTTACATCTGAGGGTTAAAGTGCATTATGTGGTGTATCCTTGGGGGTGGCCACCGAGCCCAAGTCCTTGTGAAGGTGCAGAGCTATTGCTCCACGGCGCCATCTTGTTTCCCATCAGGGTGAGCAGCAGCAACCTCTTGTCTTCCCAACTACAGAAGTGGGTGCTCCACTGAGTTTTAGTAGGTATCAGTTATTACTGGGCTCACCTGTGTAGGTCAACAAGCCCCCAAGGACAATGTCTGTACCGTAGCAGAAGTTTATTTTTCATCCAGGTTGAAGGGCAGAGATGAACAGTCAAGATCCAACAGAGCATCTCCACAGTTATTAAAGTTCCAAATAGCTGTGACTGTTCTGTTTATGGAAGAAGCTGTTTCCCAGGAGCACATGGTGGAACTGCAGTTTCAGCCCCTCTTCCCAGTTTGGGTGGTGCCATATGCCATGTTTTGGTCAGGGGAATATGAGCACATTGGTGCAACTTTCTTCTGGGTCTGGTCCTAAGGTCTCCATGTCATGGTTGGCCTATGACCTCACCCTCCACTCCATGACTTGCAGTAACATCTTTAAGATGTCAACATTACGGCTTGGGAAGATCCAGGATACTTGGGTAGCAAGAGCTCCACCGTACAACAGAGGCAGTTCAGGCCACTCTCTTTGTTCCTACTCACTACATAATTACAGAGGACAAGGCCAAGAGGGGAACGGAGTAGAAGGGGAGGGCCAGATTCCAGGAATGTTGCCCTCAATGTCCTGCCGTGGGCAGGTATGGCACCACTCAGCTACATCTTCAGGCCCCTAGTGGCATTTTTATAAGCATCCCATTGATGCCAGTGATGCTATTGGAATAATCTGCAGTCAGGCAATGTTCATCTGGACACGAAAGTGTGCGATTCAGACAGAATAATGCAATAACATTTTTGGAAAGTTACAAAAGTTGAAATTCCCAAAATTTTCCATAAAACATCAATGTATGGTGTCTCCTGAAGAAAACATCTCCCAACACTCAGCTCCCACACTCACCTGCCAAATTGCTGAGCCGGGCGGCAGGCTCCACCGCCTTCCTTCTGAGGTCACCGCCTTCTGAGGTCACCGCCAGCAAATCAAGCTCTCTCAGCCTTGCGTCCTGCTGTCTCTCTGAGCTTGGTGGCTTCTGCCTTGCTGACTGTGACGTGTCACCCAAGGTTTCTCAGACTTCACATCTGAGGAATGGCCTCAGGATCCCCATGACATTTTACCTTTGGTGAAAGGTGTGGTTGTTTCTTGAGTTTGCAAAACATGCCCCTGGTTTATTGCTTTGCTTTATATTTTGAGATTTCTTTGTACTTTGAGAAAAGCAAAGAAAAACAAAACTTCCTTTCTTTTTGAGTCTTACTTTTTAACTTTCCAAGTTTTTTCGAAGTTGTCCTGTTAAATTCTTCTCTATCTACCTGATTTAGAAAACTTCTATTCCATTCCTGTTATGTTGAAAATGCACTTTTAGGGTTACGCCTAAGTGTTAATGGACGTCCTGAATGCAATTTGCTTGTGATTATTACCACAAAACCAGTTCCTTTGTTTCTCAGGAGGCAGGGAGAACACAGAGAACGTTTTCTACCGGGTGCAGTCATCACGGATCTACTCTCCCCAGGCCTTAGCTCAGGGCTTTCCCTTCCTGCTCCCATCTCAGCTTGTCCACTTGCAACCCTGTGGGAAAATACAGGCCCTCGTCTGGGACAGAAATTCCCAAACATTAGCACGTGTTGGCGTCATCGAGAGGCCTGCTTACCGCAACACCAAGGGGTGTCCTTTCTCATCGGCTCCCTGCTGACTCATGTTGTTCCTGGGACCACACTGGGAGGACCACTCCCGGGAGGAAGCTCTTCAGCAGCGGCACTCAGATCATTAGCCTTAAAGACACTTTTGGAAAACCTCTCTTTCATGCCAGCACTGCAGGTTACAATTCAGACAGAGTGGGAAACATGCAGTGAGCTCTTTGTCCAGGTGCCTTGGTCATGGCCTCTTCTCTGCAACCAAACCCCTTACACCAGCATCCCTGATTCCCCACCCGCAGCCCCCAAAGTTGGAGCAGCCATGAGGGGCGCTGCTGTGGGCTGAGCCCCTGTACTCATGGCCAAGCGATGGGGTTCTCCTTTCTCTCACTGTTTAGTGACTCCTCGAATTGTGCTCCTGTCCTATGTCACTGTCTTTGTGTGCTGGTGCTGTGAAAATGACTCATCTTATTACTTATTACTCATCCTATTAGTGGTATTGAGGGAACAAATGGAAATAGCTGTTTCTTTTCATACTGTTATCATTAACGAACACGGATCTCCTGAATTTAAAAAAAATGAGTAGTTTAACTCGTACAGGCAATTTCTAATGTCGTGCGAAATGTTCACATGCATCAATTCACTTCTGAGTTATTTCCTGCTCCCTGGATTTATTGCAAGCCTCTGTGTTTCCCTGCATGTGGATTCTCTTACACTTTGCTCCTTCTACAGGGTGATGTGAAGACACAAAGTCAACTGTGTCTATTTGTGATGATGAAGTTACTTTGATTCTCATGGTTGGGTGCAGTCTGAATGAATTTTTTTGCAAAACAATAATAAAAAGAAGCAAGAAAATAAAGATCTGTGACTCTCTCCCAGCCTGGGCTGCTGTGTCTCTCTCTACCCTCCGGTCTGAAAATGAACTTCATCTACATCAAAGCTCACTCACCGCTTTGTTCCTTTGGTCCAGCAGAGCAGGGTCAAAGGTCAGAGCATGTTTAAAAGGTGGATGTTCCTTCTGAATCCTCGATGATGCTATGGGAGTCTCAGCTGAGCTCATGGTAAACAATCCCCGGGTCCCACATGCTAACATCTTGTGAAGATTAATGATCCAGATGGAGAAATCCCCAAACTTGGTTTCTTCCATGCAGAAGTACCTCAGGAGGGAAATAAGATATTACTGGATTTGTAGTTTCACAGACAACGTAAGCTTTACCTTGACATCTGCTACGGTGATGGTGTTCTACAATTCCCATTCCCTTTTTTCTATCTTACTATTTCTACTCCTATTTATTACTATTATCCTATTACCTGTCACTCAGTTCAAGTAAAATGACCCATTCCCTGCAACAGAATAGATTTCTGCTAAAATTTGAAGGTTTAACGCTAAATGAACTCCACATAAATAATAATATTATTTTTATTGCATTTTGAAAATATACTCTTTAGTTATTGTTGTCTTTTATATAACGTTTAGGAGGGGGAGACAAAGAAAGCAAACTAAACCAAAAAACTGTATCATTAGATGTAGATATTTCACTTTTCTAAGTTATGAAGTAGATACTTCTTGAGTTTCATATTCAGTATTTGGTTTTCCAAGTCACACATTATTTTCACAATCAAACTTTGTTTAATGCTGCAAATGTAACTTTATTTTTCTAGGAATTGCCTCTTTTACTTTACCAGAAAGTAAAAACTTTATCTCATTTTCACAGGCATTGTTCCTTTAGCAGAGGGCTAAGCGGAGCTAATGAAATTGCACACAAAGACGAATTGTCACCCGTCAGGGTGACACGAGCCACGTGCAAAGGCAGGACACACCATTCACCTGTGCCTGTGGGTAACACACATGGAGATCTGTGAACATTCACACCAAGCATCGGTAAGTTAGACCAGCCCTCTGCTGGGATAAAATTTGCACAAACAATGCAGACTTCGAAAATGTCAGAAAGAACATCTCTAGCTCTTTTCACTTTTCTAGGTTTTAGAAGCAGCAACAAATGATACCGAAAATTAGATGTCATTTTAGAAATGACAGTGCATGTACATCGCTCCACGCCATCACTACCCAGGCCTTATAATTCCGGAAGTCAGTTCTGCTTCTCAATTTGGTTCCTAACTCACTCCACGCTGCAAGTTGTTGCCATCTTCCTCCTAAAGCTTTCATGCAATAAATTCAAATTATGTTCTCACTGGGCTCTCACTCTTCTGTTCTTTTAATATAGTTCTCATTTCTCTTCTGTCAGAATTTGTTCTAGAAACAATCCCTTCAGTTTTCGGAAAAGCCTGAGATGCCATCTGACACTGAGTCACAGGTGTCAGGGACTAGACAGTGCCGAATTTTTCATCTTCCACTCTGTTTCTCAGTAGTGGGTTTCCAGCCAGGATTCAAAGTCCTAGGGGTTCCAGCGGGGTGCATGTCTTTGCTCACCAGGGCCACTGGCCATAGCGCATGGGGTAGAGGCCATTTCTGGGCTAAAAACAAAGCAAAGTAAAATAAAACAGAAGAGCAAACATCAGGCATGGCTAGAATGTGGCGCACGTGAAAGCAAGCACAAGCACAGCTAGATCGCGTTAGGAAGTTTGTGTCTTGTTCCCCGTTGAAAATGAAAACTTCTTTTACACCTCTGGAGATGCATTTGGTTCCTTTAAACAACCACATTTCAGATATTATCCATAGAATCCTTCCAGAGAGAGCTCTGTGATTGCGACCTCAGTGTCTGAAGCAGAGTGCAGTGGACGTGTGCACGTATGTGTCTGTGTGTGTGTGAGTGAGTGTGAGAAACGCCATGCCACAGGGATATTGGTCATTTTATTTGTTTAGATTTTTATGAACACTGTTGGTCCGTGGAGCTGCTTCTCTGAGACTGTGGGTTCCTTTTTTACATGCCACCCTACTGGGGAGCTTTTCAAACACTTTGTTACTTAATCATTTCCTGGGAATTCACTCCAATTCCCTTGGCAAGTCCTGTGCTTTCAGTTGTGTGCTTGTGTGGCTGCTGCCTAGGGACCCATGCAGCCTCTTACGGAGGGAGGGGGGAGGGAGCGTGATCATCTGGTCAGCTGAGCTTCACACACAGCCTAAGTGCCACGCGACAGCGGTACATGTGCCAGCTTTCCACTGTGGGACAAAATGCCCGACACAGGCAATTCAACGATGAAAGATCCATGATTTCAGAGGTTTCCGCTGGTGCCGGTGGTGGGTGTAGGCCTGTGGCAAGGCAGAATCTTCGCGGCAGAGGGGTGTGGTGGAGCAACGCTCTTCTCCTCAGTCAGGCCCGAGGCAGAGAGAGTGAGAGCAGCAGAGAAGGTTGTGGACCAGATACAGACGCAGTCTCCAGGTCTGGGCCCCAGGACGCGCCCCCTTCAACGCCGCCGGCCCCTCTGCCTGGCCTGCTTCCATTACCTCCCAGTCAGGCCCGCAGATCACAATCTCAGGGGTGCATGGAGGTGGTGGAAGTCAGGGCCTTTCGATCCGGTCACTTCCCCAAGCCCCTCCGCAGCCATGCCTTCCACGCAATGAGCCTTTCGGGACGGTTTGCATCTGATCACAGCCTTGCACGGACACCTGAAGTCACTGCAGTTGCAGCGAAGCAGGAGGAGACTACCTGGGATCCACGGCTCCCTTCACCACTGCGCATGAACACAGGCGGCCCACTGGGTCTCCTGTGTCCCCTAAGAGGCTTCACAAACCCTCCTGCTGTGGGCAGCGCCCTGGGAGGATGCAGGGTGCTGCCACAGATGTACGCTTGGCCTGCTCCGGAGTCTCCGCGCAGACCTTCGGGAAGCTTCCCGGCCCTCTCCGTCTTCACACAGCTTTGTGCTGATCACGCTTGGGGACATCACAGTGGAGCACGTATCTGCTGTGGGACAGAGGCTGAGGCACTGGCAGGCACCTTCCCCTGGCTCCCTTGCAGGGAGGTGCCTGCTCCGTCAGCCCCTTCCTCCTGGAATTAGTTGGGTGTGCTCCACCGAGTCAGCACCTGCTCGAGTTCACTTACCTTCCCAGTCATCAGAGTTCTGGCCATCTCACCGAGAATGGACAGACAGGTGTGGACACCTTTGGCCTCTCCAGGGGTCAGGTACCGATTTTCCCCTTCCTTCTGAATTATGTGCATCATTCCTTCCAGAAATAATGGACACTCACTCTGAGCAGGCCATCAGTGAGTCATCCTGCCTCCTTCTTTCAATTTACTGGAGAATGGCTCTTTCACATGACTGAATGACCTATGGAAAATTAGACCCAGGGAATCCATGGACTGGTTACTGAGACAGAACATGAGAGCAACCTGCACTCTTAAGGGGAGCTCTTCCTAAAAGCACTGCTACCTAATGAAATTGCAGTGTTTGTTTTGACCTAATTTAATCACCTTCAGAAGTCTGAAAGTTACACAAAAGACATAAAAAAAACACCTATGCCTGCCATTTGTGGTTCTTTACCTTTTCATGGATCAAGTGGTCCTCTCAGTTTTTATTTGAAAGAGAGTTATATTCACAAGTGTTTTTGGTTTACTTTATTCCCGAATACTATGCCACTTTATTTACCGCCTATAAAATATTTTGCTTGAAAGAGTTGAAAATATCCTTTATAAAAATAGTAGGTCTTTGTTTTGCCTGCTTAAAAATTCTAGCATCTAAAATTGACATTAAATATTTGAAATATGATTTTACATAGCACTGTGGTTTATGCAGAAGTCTCATATTTGATTTATTTTTCTTTAAGATTAAAGGTGACAGGTGACAGCTATAAGAGGATACTGTTTAAATTATCTTCCCTTGGCAGCTCCTTCGCTGTGGACTTACATCTCTAGGAACTAAGAAAAATTTGGGAAGAAGAGGATGGTTGTGCAGATGCTGCAGAAGCACCTCAGAGGTTTGTGGGGTGCCCAGGACAGGGTATAGAGGGAGCAGACGGACCAAAGGAACTGGGGAAGCAGGGAGTCTAGAGACACTTCAGACTGCAGGTCCACACTGCAGAGACTGGGAAGGGACATGGTGACTTTTATTTAGAGTGGGGAAAGAGTAGAGAAATAATGTTAGTATTTGTGGCCTTGCAGTCTTTATAAAACTGCGTTTCCTGCGGTGGCCATCCTGACACATTGTGGACTGGTTTCAGAAAGAAAGTCACATCTGGGCACATGGGATCTGTCCCAGGGCACACGCTGGCCGGTGCAGCAGGGAGAAAGAGCAAATTGGGATTTCCGTGTGTGTGTGCATGTGTGTGGCTCTGCTGTGGCTATTTCTAGCTACATGACCACAGGCAAATTCTGGGCACTCGGGTTGTCCAGCTGGGAATGGAATCAATGACCTCAAGCTCACAAATCTTGTAAGAAAACAGTGAGAATCCAATGGCTTAATGGGTGATAAAACAAATAGTTAATAATGTAGTGGCCCTGATAATTAGCAGTGAAGATGACTTAGACCCTAAAGACTTCCATCAGCAGAAGGAAGCACTGTTACTCAGGTTAGAGGGAGGTTTTCCCGGTGCTATTAAACACAGAGCTGTCCAGCGCCATGTGTGCAATACGATAAGATCCCAAGCTTTATAAGCTTCAAGGTACATAGTTAGCCTGCTAGTTTCCTCTCGAGGATACAAAGTTACTTCTTCCTTTTTCTTCCTCTTGAAAACCATCCCCATCTGTATCCAACTCTCCAGATTCTGATTGTACTGAAAACTTACATTCAGCAGTGGATATACTCTGGTTTGTACCATTTTTGGTATTTAATACAATGACAGCCTTTGAAACATAAAAGGATACAGTCACTTGGAATGACATCCTTAGAATGTTAACACAAACTTTACCCAAGTATGGTTGGTCAAATTCCAGGCAGCTAGCTAGTACTAGAGAATTATGTTTGTTAGACTAAAACAAACACACCAGTAAGTGTATAATATTGGCTGGGGGGACTCTTAGTGATGTTGAATGGAAACCGGGCTGGAAGTGAGTGGGTGTGTTGGATGCAGCAGGTGTGCATCATGGCTCACTTGGAAGCTGTCATCCCGACAGAAGTTTGGTTCCGGAAGTCACCTTGGAGCAGACTAGCCGCGCTCACGGAATGGGATGGGAGGGATCCTGCTCAGCTTCTTGGTCCTTGATCCGAGCAGCATCTCAGCGGGTCTTGGCCTCGCTCCACAAAGAAGTGCATCAGCCCTTTGGGTTCTTCCCTCACACACTGAATTGCAGTATGAAAACCTAGAGGGCTATTAGAAAAGAGAGATGATGCTGAGAAGCCACTAGGACACAAGGCGGGAAACTACACACTGTTTCGTCAGGTCAGGTCGGGGGCCTGGGAGCCTAGGGGTCTCCCGTGTAGCGACTCTCCGTTCCTCAGGTTCTTGCCCTACACAAAGGGCAAAGAGTGGAGAGCTGAGGCTGACTCAAAGCAGAAGATTCCCCCGTGGGAAACGAAGAAGTCAGTCCATCCCGGGTGCAGAAAGAGGAACTCTGAAAAAGAAAGTGATATGAAGCAGAAGTTTCCAGCATGGTGTCTTTGCCTTGCCCATATCTATAGGGGTAAACGGATTTTCTAAAATAACTGTTTCACTGATGGATACAATCAGGCAGTTATCTCTACTACGCTAGCCACCCAGGTCATGCCCTACACTGGCAACTCCTTGAAAACTTCCTTACACCATGAATCCCCCTCAGAATATTACCTCTCCCTTTGGACACACCTATCTCATTGTCCTCGCCACCTTCTGAAGCAACTCTGGAAGTCCTCTTTCCTGAGCGTCTCCATGAGGTATGATAAAAAATACTATGAATGCTTCCTGTAGATACAGCTCTTTTATTTGCTAGATCAGCCTTGCTTCCTGATAAAACTATTACAGTGTTAGGACTTGCTTGCCTCTGAAGTTCTTCAACCCGGTTTTTTGCACTTGCAAAAGATTCCTCATCTGTGATACCGTATACAACTATGGCTGCTTGTCCTCCTCTGAAGTTCACTGGTGCTCGGCTATGGTATTGTTCCTGACCAGCTGTATCCCATATTTCACACTTTACTGTTGTGTCATCAAGACACACAGTCTGGGTTAGAAAAGCAGCCCCAGTGGTACTCTCTTGAAATTCATGAAACTAACCTTTCCCAAAACGAAGCACTAGGCTTCATTTGCCAGCAGCAGACTCTCCCAGAAGTACTAGTTTGAACTGGCATATTTTATTTCCAGTATTTGGCCCGTTAGGTCTTGTTGCTCCTGAATTAGCCACGTCCAAATTTGAAAGAAGTCCCTAATTTCAGGCTCCTAAATGAGCTTCCAGGATGCAAAGCTGTAGAGTTCCAGGAAGCACAGTCCTAGGCAGATGACAACAGTTTATTATTCATGGAAACATCAGCTAAAATCTCAATGAATGTAAATGAAATATTCATGGCAATAGCTAAAAAGTTGCCAAAGAATGAACCACAGAATCCAGGAGCAAATTCTGCTAGAGGAAGAGGAGTAGACCTCACTGAACCTACACAACCAACCAGAAGTCAGTGCTGTAGTGACTAAAACTCCAGTTTGAACTAGCTGGAATAGTCTGCTTCCTAAATGTTAAATAACAGCAGAATTGGAGCCTTTAAACAGCCCAGTATGACTCCCCAAAAACAAGAGACTTATGATAGAGTCAAGTTTCTAATACAGAATTATTCTAAGTGTTTTGAGCTTAATTTTTAATAACATGCATGTGTCCCTCTGACGAATGTTTCAGCAATAGAAAGGGAAAATGAGATCTGCGTGCACTTGTTTCCCTGGAAAGTTGGAGGGAATCGTTTCCCACCATTAGGGATAAAGGCAAATGGCCATCTGGACCTCAGTTACCCATCCACTTTCTCCAAACTGGGACAGTAACCATCTGTGAAAAAAATTAGAAGTTATTAATTTGAGCTTTCTGAAAAACAGTTTAAGAAAGAGATTATAAAGATATCTATGCTTAGCTACAGTATTCAGGTAAAGTTTCCGCTGTTATTTAAGGTGTACATTCCACATTTTAGTAAGTAAACCACAAGAAAACAGCCCCACATCTCCAGGAAGAAAAGGAATATTAGTAGCATCTAAGTTATAGCCGGTCCTTTTATTTTTCTAAATGGGATGAAGTCAAGTGTTAACTCCACCTTGTTTAGGAATATGAAAACTAATAAATGCATTTTAATGACTAGTGTTCCCTTCATATGAGCTCTTCAGCAGAAATGAAGCAAACCAGGTATCTGAATTTTTAATCACTGCTGCCCATTCACAGGTCTTGTTTCCAGGGAGTGCAGAGGCTTTTGTTCCCTTTGGACATAATATAGTCAGTGCATTGTAGCCTCTATGTATGTTTATTATTTTCTGCAACATTTAAGAGTTGCTTAAAAGTATACGAAATGTACAGTTACTAAAACAGCTAAGTCTTTCTCTTACCTTTTGAAGAAAAGGGGCTTCAGTTCCTACATGGCTAGAACCACAATAAGCAATGAATCTGTAATTTGTAACATAAATATTGCAATGTTAGTAACAATCTTGCAGCCTTGATTTTCAAAGTCCACTTTATTTTGATAAGTTCCATATATTGTACTAATTTTGAGGTATTTTCATTATATGAAATCTACCATGTGTCAGGTGATTTACTAAGTGTCGACCTCCTAGCAGACCTCTTGTTCATTTTACAGTAATTCAGAATTAGCGAGGAAAACAGTTCACCAGTGTTTAGTTTTATATTGAGGTGCTCAGGTTGGAAAAAAGTGGTATAAAAAGCAAAAAAAAAAAAAAAATACCATGAATGCCGCTGCTGAGTACCATCCAATGAAGAGGCAGACTCATCAAAAAACACTGCACTGTGCCCTCATCCACCTTATTCACTGGATCTGGCACTGTGATGTCTGGCCCTTTTCCAAAGTCAAAATGGCCATGAAAAGGAAATGTCTTGAATAGATTCAGGACAGCAAGGGAACCACAAGAGTGTAACTGAAGAGAGTCATGAAAGAGGACTTTCAGGACAGCAAGGGAACCACAAGAGTGTAACTGAAGAGAGTCATGAAAGAGGACTTCTAGAACAACTTCAGGAAGTGGAAGAATGATGGGCTGCGCATGTTCAAAGCACGAGGGAGTACCCTAAAGAGGATTCGTGGCAATGTGTATTTTACTATAGTTTTCGTTTAAAAAAATTAAACAGTCACTGTATTTGTCGGTCACACTGTGTGTGTGTGTGTTGTTTGTACCTACTGCAAGTTAGGCCAGGAAGGTTCTCTAAGTTCTCCATCATTCCCCATGGGGCTCACCCCACATCTCCCACACTATGACACAGAATCATTGCCTTGTTTGTTCAAGCGGCCTTCAGGATCTAACTTCATACTATTCCTTCCTTTCTTTCTATCCTTACATTGCTAATATGCACCTAGAATGTGAGCTATTAGGATTGCTCCTGCTGCTCCTTTAACTTTTATTATTGCCTACAAATCATCTTATGGTGGCCACCAAATTAATTCTCTTGCAAGTAGCAGACAGTTGTTGAGTGCCCTGCTTGTTATATATTGCATGAAATAATAGATATTATGCGAGTGTAAGAATGAGAGGTAGAGCTTCTGAGAATCCAGCTGCATGCGTCCTCACTGGTACAGGGTGTGTCCTTCCTGTCCCTGCTTGAGCCCCGTGTCCTCTCCTCTTCATCGCCCCACTGGTGGCCCTTCTTGGAGCTGAGTTCTAAGTCTCAGGCTGTGTCTTTGGTTTCCCGAGCAGAAATAGATTGCTCATGATACTAAGGGCTCCATGGATGCTGTTGAATGGGACAGACCCCTGTATAACCTCCGTCTGGGCGGATTTGCCTTTGTGACACTGTGCTGGGTGCTTTGCAGCTCCCTTCACTCCCCAAAAACCAGGCTGATAAAATGCGCTTGGTTTTCAAGACTCTGAGGACCGAAGCTGCCTCAGAGACCAGTGAATTTTGCCCGATGCTGTAGGTGAGCCGGGACACCATCCACCCGTTCGCCACTCTGTTCCATGCTTGGATTCGGGATGTGCTTTGGGTGCAAGCATTAAGTGTGTGAGGAAAAGGTGCTGAGCGACTCACCGGGCTGAACCCAGGTGCAATGCTTCCTCCTCACTTGGCCCCCACAAGCCTGCCCTGGCTCCCTGGTGACTCAGGTGATTCCCATGCCCAGGTGCTGCCCCTTCTGTGATGAAGGCAGGGCCCGAGGCCCCACCAGGAGCTCCCAGCTGCACCGGCCAGCTATGCCCTTCGAAGTGGCTGCAGCTGGGACTGCCTCTTACCCAGGACAAACTGTTGGGTCTCGGGCTTCTCTGCTCCTTTTTAATCGTGGGAAACGTGTCACTTCTGACATCTGGTGCCAAAAGAGAAAAGGTCCCCGTCATGTCTCCCTTCAGTCTCAGCACACGCACAGGGCGTCCTGGGTCTGCTTCAGGACCGCGGTCCAGCTGGGGCGGGGCGGGGGGAGGGCGCAGCGGCGTCCTGGGAGGGTCTCCCTGGTTCCCTTGCCTCACCGGCCGGAGAGCTCCTCTCCCACCCCACAGGGCCCGGGAGGACGAGCGCAGGCCTGCAGCAGAGGCGGCTGGGCGGGCTGCGGCCTCCTCCTGGGTGGGCGGCTTGCTCGGGAGAGGCCTGAGGGCGCAGCCTGGGCCTGGGGCGGCTCCTGCGGCCTCTCCCAGCTCGCTCTGCCCCGCGCCCCGGGCCCGGTTCCTCTCGGAGCAGAGCAGAAGGCGCGCGGTTGGCAGCGTCTCTCAAAGGCCACTGCGTCCCCGGCGCCACCACGCAGCTCTGCAAAGTCAGAGAGCAGCCTGCAGTCTTCATAAGCAAAATCACAACTCTCCGTTCCAATAAAACTGTATTACACACGCAGCCGGGGAGTGGATTCTTGGCCCTGGTCTTGCTTCCTCCTGGAGCACAAGAGGGCTCTGCCAATGCTTTGCTCTTGGGACAGCCCAGCCAGGCCACTGTCGCCCATCACCGCAACCGCCTGCTGCTTGGATCTGTTTCCGCGAGGACCATCCCAGACACTCACAGATGATCCAGGTGGTCATAGATTCCTCCGTGGTCCCGCCCTGTCCACCACTGAACCCCAAAGAGTGAGGATTTCCCCATGGATTCACGCTTGCTGATCTCCCCCTTTGGGCCCGGTGCCCATGTCAGCACCATCTAATTCTATTTTCTTCCTATCTCAATGCTGGGACTCACTCAGAAAATCAATTTATTAAAATATTTGTTACTTTTGAAAAGTCTCGAGATAGGTTCACTCAAACTCTTGTATTAAGATACTACTATGTGTAAGACATTATATATATTTTGATTAGACGACTTCACTATTGTTTTGAGGGAGCTGGCACTTTCTAAGACACGGTATGAAATGTGTGGTTAACTTTTTACTCCATGAATCTAAGTCACGAATGTGGCTCACCTCCTCCCCCCAGGGGTGACACCGTGGCAGTGGGTGACAACAGCGTCAGTCCTCCGCCTCAGACAGGGGTGAGTTTTAATGGTCACTCTCAGCCTTTGTTCAGTTTACCTAACATCACTTTGTTACAGTGCTGATTGCATAGTGCTGACCCTGTCACGTACAATCTCTCACTTACTCAACAGTTCCATGAAGAAGTTCACATTGTAACAAGCTTAAAATTTTTCAGATGGGGAAAACTGACTTGCTTAAAGTTTAAGTGTCTGCCCTAGTGAGTCGTGCAGTGAGGACAGAATCTGGCCCTCTCTGATCACAAAGCTGAGGTCTCATCGCTGAGAACAGAGCAGCAGCAGCTCCCGTAGCCCGTGGGACCCACCATGGAGAGGAGCTGCACTGGAGACCACCACCTGCAGGGCGCTCTCTGCGGGAGTAGCTACCCACCCATCACAGAGCCTCTCCAAGGGCCTGGGACAGACGAGCATAGGACATTCAACAGTGCTACAACTCATGCTCCCTTACTGAGCGAAGCAAAACACAGCGTGTGGTCAGTAGATATTATCATACACATGCCACTGTCTTGTGATAAGAACACATCAGGTACATTCCATGCAGTCTTGTTTTGGCAGATGGTAAGAGCAGTGTTGGAGTTTTGAAAATGCAAACATCTGAAATGTTTAACTTATTTAAAACAGTTTCAACATTGGTATGTATATTTCTGATACACACACACACACATGCAGATATACACACCAGCCACACCCTGACTGTGTGTTGTGGCACACGACACCTCTGTCCCTTCTGACGTCACAGTGGAACCCTGACCCCTGATGTGACAGCACGAGGAGGTGGTGCTGTGGGAGAAAGTGGGAGCAGAGGAAGTCATGAGGGGAGCTTCCCCCGGGGTTAGAGAAAGAAGCCAGAGCTGGCTTTCCCCCTCGGGGCAGGATGCAGCCAGGACGTTCCACCTGCAAGCCAGGAAGGAAGCGCACAGGACGAGGCTAGGAGAGACAGGAAGTGCATGCTTTCCCACTGAACTTACAGGCTGGACCTGGACACCACACTTCCAGCACAGTCCTTGTGGCCCTCAAGGTCAGAAGAACCTACTGAGCACCTGCTCATGGTCACAGCTCCTGGAGACCGGGTCCTGCACAGGGACCCCTGACACTGACCTCAACCTTATTCACAGGTGCTTTTGCGCTGTCTATTGGAAGTCAGCATGTTCTGTGATCTCCACTTTAACTAAAGAGAGGCTGTCTCTGTCGTGTGATGACCACCATTTCCAAATGAGTTCCTGAGCAGACAGCATAAATCAGCATTCAGGTTGAAACAAAGGTATAACTTGGTACCTGGGACTGGATAAAGAAGGATCAATCTGAATCCTTTGTAGAAAATGGATGCACCTTGAAACCATAATGGTAAGTGAAATAAATCAGACACACAAGCATAGATATCACACGGTTCCCCTTATATGAGAAACCCCAAGTATAAATAAATTAAAGAGCAAAATAAAAATTAGATAACAGGAAACAGGGAGACAGAGATAGATCTTTCACAAATGGGAAGAGGACCTAGAGATGGCGGAGAGGGGAGGGTGACAGAAGGTGACATAAAAAGAATTAAGATGTGTACACGTACCAACTCCCCAGGACAAGTGTAAGTACTGTGTGTTACAAACATGTACTAGTAAAATATTTTTAAAAGATGATACAGAAAACGATAGCTGAAGAGTTAGTTGGCAAGTGCTGATGTTGCCTCTGTGTGTTTAAAGAGGATATTCTTTTGTAGGTCTGAACATTCACTAAACATCCATCAGCAGCCACATACCAAGAAGCACTTTAAGACTTAAGTGTGGTTTGATTCAGATACTGCCAAATAAAGCATTTTCTACCTCTCAATTACTGAAAAATGATAATATTTCCCCCAAAGAAATGTCCTAGAAGCCAGCATCATTTTCTAAAAAGGAACATTGTTTCATTTTCAAATGTTTTCCAAAGGAAATGTTTCTAGCATTCTCTGAGGAGTAAACGAATGCTTTGATTTGAGCTGTCGGGACAGCCGAGTAGGTTAGAAGCTGACAGGTGGAGTCATAGCAGTGCAGTGCCCCGTGCTGGCTGGCATCACACCCTCTGCCCATGCGGATCACATCTGAGTTATGCAGGCCTGGGTGTGGCTGGAAGGGCCCCTCCAGCTAGCAGGAGTAGCCAGAGGCTGCCATGGTGCCCTCAGATTCAAATATGTGATATAAACTCTTAGCGTATAAAAAAATCAAATACTCAGAGTTTCCATTTCACTTTTCTTGGAACTAAAGTTATGTTGCTCACCCAAGTGTTATTTCATGAGACTTCTGCTGTCAGAAGTCAAAGACCTAAAATTAATAATTCTTTTCAGAAGTGAGCAATACAAATCTGACTTGCAGCTTTCCATGAGTCCAATACCCATCCCAGTTAGTTCTTTGACCCTTGCTCATTTTTCTTTAATATCTTTAATTCTTTGATCTTATTAAAGTAATGCTGGCAATGCTATACCACTGGAGAACAGGGAATGAAGTCAGGATTATCAAAACCAGTAATTAGAGGCAAATTCATTTTTATGTGTTTGGCAAACCTTGCTATTTGATAGAATTAAATACCTTGTCACGCTTGAAATCAATGGTAATTATAAAGGATGGATTATTTGGAAGAAGGCAGTACAAAATGGCTACTCGGCCTGTTTCCAAAGATAGAATAAGTGCATGGATGATTTAATATTGACCGTTTATACATGAAGCCTGTTAATCTGTCAGTGCAGCTGATAGCAGGGTATTTATTAGGCTAAGAAATGTGAAATATAATGAAATAGATTAAGTAGTATTCTAATGAAATAATGGTACCATTAGGGCTAGCGACACTAAGACTAAATGCAAATTATCCTCCCTGGATGCTCTCCTTGGAGTTGTAGCTGGCTCATTTAAGGTATCATAGAGCAACCTACCCAAACCCCTGAATTAAGAACCACTGAGCATAATAAACCAGATTTAGAAAAGTAACTACCTTCAAATGGACAGAAAAGGTTTGGCAGGTTTAGGGCAGGGATGCACTAGCATCAAGTGTATTTAATAATTTCTTCTGAAAATAAGTATTGCTGTGTCAGTCTGGGTTTTCACAGTGCAGGAATCAAGAGAGTATTAGACATGCAGGAGATGCAATAGGAGAAACTTTTGTGTGGGAAACAGGGGACATGGGAGAAGTGAGTCCTGTTATCTGTGACAAACAGAGGGACGGAAGGGTGTGGATCTGTTCAGGTGACCTGAAGTGAGGTGCATTCAGAAAGCCCAGCGTAAAAGCCTCAATTCTCCATCAGAGAAGACCCAGTCTCCTGCTGTCACAAAGATCACATACTGTGTGATTTCACGGATGGAAAGTACCAAGAGTAACTAAATCTGTAAAGAAAGAAATCAGATGAGTGGTTTCCCAGGAGGAAAACAGAGCAACGGCTACTGTACACCAGTTTCTTCGGGGATAAGGCAAATGTTCAGAAACTGATGGAGCTCTCGAGACACAGTGGAAAATATGACCTGTTCACATGAAGTGGGTGGTTTGTATGGGGAGTGGATTGTGTCTCAAAAGTCACGGCGCTAGATCTCCGGGAAGATGGGCTGGGACTTTTCAACCACGTCCCTCAGAGACAGACGGGCTCTTTCCCATGGCCGTCACAGGTAACTCCCTGTGTGTGGCTCTGTGGTCCTTTGTAGTTTTTACTGGTTGCTCTTGTGAGGCACTTCCTGGGGCAACACGCTGGTGATTTTAATTTGGAATATGGTAGCAGGGTGGCAGAGCAGTGCCTACTTGTAGTGTGTACATCGTCCCATATTCCAAAGCAGATTGCTGGACTTCCCTGCAGATGCTGGGAGACAGAGAATATAAAAGATGGGGAATCTCAGAGCCAAGCTGTGGGACTTGAGAGAGGAAGCCCTTTGTACAGAGCTCCCTTGGGCTGAATGGGCTTCACCCCTGAGCCAAAAATGTTTGTCTCTCACCTGAAGCCACCTGAGAAATAAGATCCTGAAATCTAGCCCCGCAAAACAAGGGAACACAAAGCCTGGGGCCAGAATACTTCTGAAAATGCCTGAAATGCAGAAGAGATGCTGCTCCTGGAACTGCCTGACTGGTGTTAGGGCAAAGGCACATGTCTGCCTTAGGCAGTGACACCGCTCACGGGTGTGCTCCCTGCTGCAGGTGTCAGCTGTCGGGGAGAAAGAAGTCATTGTGCAGTTATACTGGGGGCGTCCTGTGGCCAGCCAGGAAATCCCGCCCTCGTTGAGAGACATCTTATCCTAGCACAATGAGGAATTTTCTCATTATTGACAAAGTGTAGATGTCCAACAAACGCTTGTGATAGTAAATTACCTCATTATAGAGTGGGCAGGTTAGTGGAAATCACAAGTATTTCAAACAGGGAATTCAGTTTATTTCTCCGAGAGCTGATGGAGGGCCTGGCGGACTACCTGGAGCATAGCACTCCACCCAGGCTGCCTTTGCCCTCAGATGGAGATGAAGGGACGGGATATTATGGAAGCTGGGAGCTTGGGTCTAAGAGTGAAAACTTAAACCAATCCAGTGGAAATGGATTTGCAAGAGAGACTCGAGGACACAGACGTGGTGCCTTGTGGCAGAAAGAGGGTGAGGGTGAGCACTGGCCCTTCCGGATTCCCCAGTCTCCTGCCAGTGTCTGTCCTGCGGCCCCTGGAGCCAACATGAGCCACCTGCGTCCTCTGAACTGGCCTGCATGCTGGGCCAGTGGCCTCGTGGGAGCAGAGACTCACAGCCATTCTGCCAGGGGCTGGAGCCCGGTGTGGCCAGGACCCTAGGAGAGTCAGACTCACACGACTTGGGACTTCTGAAACATTTCTGCACTTGAGAGGTTTGCTAATGTCAAGAATCATTGCCATGAGAGGGAAAAGCATTTTTTTCTTTTTGTTTTAATTTACACATAATTAAAATTCACATGAGTGACAGTTTTCAAATTAGGCATTGCATGTTTAATCTATTTAATATCAGAAATGGTTCCAAGGCATTGCTATCTGGGAGCTATGAACACTGGAAAAATAAATAAAGCATTGCTTTAACTGTATTCTCAACTGAGAATGGGGAGGAGGGAGTTATTATTATTTTTGTTACAGAGAAGCTGGCTTGGGCCAACATGAGCCCCATCAGGTTCACAAAATCCTTCTGGGGCAGATCCCCATTTCCAGACAAGGACGTCGATCCTGTTTGGAATTTTCTGTGGAAAGAAAAGAGTCTTCTGCACCACACAGTAAAGCTCTATCAAGATTCATGAGGTCTCTAGATTGGATTGGAAATTCTTAAAGTCAATATTTAAAAAAAGATAAAAGCAATTATTTAGGGCCAGGTCAGGCAAGATTGCCTTCTTGTATTTTATTTTATTTTTCCTCTCTGATTTTCTTCATGCTGAGCAATGCACTCTGGCCCCCATCAGCACATCTAAGTCCACAATGCTGAGGAAGGAACAGTGGCTGCCCCTGAGGAAGACCGGAAGTGCCCACTGGGAGACCTGCCTGGGCCTTCCGGCTCTGCGCTTCCGTGCTGTCTCCGTGAAGGTCATGCTGTGCACCCAATGGTTCTGCTCCCATGGAAGGCTGGCACGCTGCAGGGACCAGAGGACAATCCATCTTCATGTGGCCTAAACCACCAGAGCAGGCAGTTTTGGGTGGAGTTGGAAGGAAAGCTGGTCCTGAAATCCAGGGCTTGTGCAGGGCAGAGAGGACCTGAGTGGAAGACACAGATGGCTCTGAGGTGAGGGGCTCAGGAAGAAGGAAGGGACACACCGGGAGGGGGCTGCAGATGGCACTGGTCAGTGGGCTGCTCTATTCTAAACGCCAGTGCAGTCCAAGAGGTGGCATCCACGTGGGCACAAGTGTCCCGCCCCAGAGAAACAGAGAGGGCGCACTGAGCATCCCAGGTAGGAACATTTTGTTAGGCAAAGCAAGTCCTGTGTGGCAGCCTGAACTGCCTGTGGGTGTTTCCCGCCTCCAAGGGAGAGATGGCAGCACTACTTAGCCAGGGGATGGACACAGAGACAAGGGCGAAGTGTCCAGAAGAGTCACTCCCTGAGACTCAGCGGTGCCACGTTGGTCTAGACCTCAGTGTCGCCCCTTTTACCAAGCATGGCATCTTCTCTTGCTATCTTCTACCCCAAGGCCTCAGATATAGATCTCTCTCTCTCCCTCTCTCTCCCTCTCTCTCTCCTCTCTCTCTCTCCTCTCTCTCTCCCTCTCTCTCCTCTCCCTCTCCCTCTCCCTCTCTCTCTCCTCTCCCTCTCTCTCTCTCTCTGTCTCTCCCCCCCATATGCTTCCTTCCCCTCTCCCTGTTTCTGTCAACTCTCTTGGTATCTCCATGTCTGTCTCTCTGTCTCTTCCTGTCTGGCCCATGACACGTTAGGACCTGTGTGCTACTCCAGGAATTTAACTGACCCAGAGAGCTGTTGGACCCTGTGTCAGAATGTGATGGCTCAGAAGTGTGGCATGACCGGGTGGCAGGTGCGGAGGGGTGAGGGACTTGGTGAGTTTACAGGTGCCTGCTGGTGGCATGTGGCTGTACTTGGAAGCACATGAGTGGATGAGGTGGCGAAGAGCAGACGCGCAGGTGCTCGGAGCCACTGAGCCCTGTGCGATGCTTGCAGCAGGCAGGGGGAGCAGGGAGCGCCTGCTCCAGGATGCTGGGAAGAGCCATGCATGGGCAGAAAGGTGCCCTTCTGAGTCCGGCTGGGGCCCTGGCCTCTCTGGAATGTGCAACCAACAGAGCTGTGAGCATAGCTGCCTTCCAAGTGGTGACCTGGCTTGCATTTCTGGCCAAGACAGCAGGCTCATATCGTCCAGAAATTTTCAGCATTTCTTGATTATTGAAGAAATATGATTTTTGCTTGTTCCTTTTCTTTTTTTGTTTTCCTTTTGGGAAATGTATTGAATTTAATTGAATGTATACTATTGATATGATTAACAGATTTCTTCACATTCAATCTTCTTTATATCTATTGACATGACTATAGATATTTTTACATGCAATCTGTTTCATATCAATATATTGTGCTACAGTAGTTGCATCCTTGAGAGAAATCAGCTTTCATTACAAGGGATAATATTTCATGCATGGCAGGGTTTGTTTTTGATAGGATTTGACCCTTGCTATCTGTTTTATTGATGAAACAGGACATGGGTACATCTGTAAGTTTTTCTGCATTGACAGATTCTTCACCTTTCTCGAGAACACTTTGTGGTCTACAGCCCCTAGGAAGCCATTGGATTCTTCTCGGAAATATTCCCTTCACCTGGCACCTCTGGGCCTCCTTAGATCACCCTTCTCCTTGGAGGACACTGCTCTCTCTGAAGCCTTCTGCTCAGCAGCTGACTTCTCTCCAAATTCCCCAGGCATCAGTGTGGAGACTGAGCAATACGGACTTGGTCCACAGCTCTCCCACAGGGACACTTTGCATCCAGACCCTCTGGCTACCCCGGCCCCGTCTAGCTGCAGTTAGTCCAATCATTGCTCCACTGCCCTTGAAATTTTAGATCCTGGCTCAGTCTCATGTCCTTCAGGTTATTCCTTCGTAATATTGATTGAAAGCATGCATGACTTCAGGCACTGTATTGCTTCCTAATTTTCTCTCTCTTTAACATTTTGCTGCTCAAATAATTGAGATTTTTCTATGACTAAAACTTAGACAACTTACATAAATCTTTAAAAATGCTTCATATCAGACCGGGGATTTGGTTCTATGGTGCCTCACAAGCACAAGGTCCTGAGTTTGATCCCCAGTACCAAAAAAGAAAAAAAAAAAAGCTTCATTTCTACACAAAACAAATTCCAAAATTAGCCTAATTAATATTTTCTACAAGTACCTAGCATCTTGCTTCATATGTGTTTATCCAAAGGCTTTCACATAACTTTTAACATATATTTATTTTTTATTTTTTCACTGTTTAAACATTTTATTGAGGTGGTATTGGCCTATAAAAACTGTATACATTCAATGTATGCTCAAGGAACTTTTCATAGTATATCTTGTGTATGGTATGAGGTAGGGATCTAAGTGTAGAGATTTCTGTTAGAAAGTCTAGTGATTTGTTACATTGTTACTGTTGTATAATTAGGTTGCACTGGCATTCCCGTTATATATCAAATTTGCAGTCAGATTATCTGGGCAGTCAGATGGCTCCATCAGTTAATTTGGCTCCCCCTGTTCCCATGCTACAATCCTAATCACTACCGAAAAGGGATACAGCTTGATAATTAGTGGAAAGTCACCTTTTTTTTTTTTGCTTCCATTTTAATAATTGTCTCAGCAATTCTAGGCTTGGCAGCAACTACGCTTTGGCTCGGTCTTGCTTTTTGAAATAACGCTACTTGAAGCTGATGTTTATTGAGCGCTACAGCCCCTGCCAAGCACGTGACAGTCTCCTCGGAGAAGCCATATCACGTGGTCAATTAAGAGCCAGGGCTTTGGAGTAAGTCCCAGCCCTGCCCCTCGGCAGCAGAGAAATGTCAACCCTGTAAAAGTGAGCCATAATAGGGCCTACAACCGCTGTCCTGCCCAGGATACGACGATCCATGTTAGAGTGCAGTAGCGCATTTCTTGGAACAGAGCGGGTGGGTGTAGTAAGTAGGGGCTGACTTGATGGTCAGGCACAAAGCTCTGGTAACCTGCTAGTACTGGCATAATATTAATTAGGATGCATATAGTTAATACAATACAGCTCAGTACGGAATACTGCCTGTTACATGTTAATATTAGATGGTGAATGTGGGTTAATTTCTTTCAACAACTCCCTTTCTTTTTCTACCCTACTCTTTCACTTTTCACAGTATGCAAACTCATGTCAAATAAATAAGATGCGTTTGGGGAAGAAAAAGACCGCAAATGACATTATATTTCTCCTAAAGGAAAAAAGTAAATACATTTGTGGAGAGCAGTGTTCTTTCAAAAATGTTACCACATCAAATTCTTCAGTCTAGTATTTTTTTAAATGGTACTAACTATAAGCATTGTGTTTTCTATCAAAGTTTAAAGCAAGTCAGTATGTTGCATTATTTTGATAGAGAAAAAATGAAAACATAAAAGTACAATAACTCTCTAGGAGAAACAAAGATGAAGGCTGCAGTTTCTCCCCACTAATTATTTTAAGTTTTGCTTTCTAGTAACTTCAGAACCCCATTTGAATTAGCATCTGCCAGTAAATACGACAGCTATGTAACACAACACTATTCAAAACTTAGAAAATGGAAATGATGCCTATGGAACATATATGTGTTTACACAAATATATTTTAGTTTCTTCATTTCTCTTCATAATTGATGCTCTGTTTTAGAGTTTCACAGATCCTCCTAAGCACTGAATATGGAAAAAGATGAATCAATTGCAACAGAATGTTTGGGTTATTCTACCAGGAAGTTTCTACAAATTGTGAATCATAAAATTCTTGCCAATATATCTGTCTATATCAAAACATAAAGCAGGATGATAGAGTGGAGAATTCTTGAAAAATAAATATTTTAAAAGTGCTATGCAAATGCCTTACATTTATGCACACATTCAGATAACATTAGCTGCCTGTAATACGTGAATCTATAAACTAGAATATGCATATATAAAATCTCATGCAAGATCACTTACTGAAAGAGTGGATGCAACTGATGTGAAACTGATTTGGGAAATTGCAACCTCAAGCTGAAACTCAGGTGCTTTCTCTAGTAGCCATGAATTAATTTTAATTTTCATGTGCTGATACTCAGGGCTGGAATGATTCCCAGGAAACACTGTCATGCATGACTATGAC
This sequence comes from Heterocephalus glaber, assembly GCF_053883595.1. Lineage (NCBI taxonomy): Eukaryota > Metazoa > Chordata > Mammalia > Rodentia > Bathyergidae > Heterocephalus > Heterocephalus glaber. The sequence continues at coordinate 25,385,337 of NW_028258412.1, forward strand.
AGTGCTTTTTCACATGTAGTGTGTACACACCACTTTAAGTGATGAGTCTGGGGTACTGCCAGTCATTGCATAGCATGTAACTTGATGATTTCTATAATGTGCCTTCATTGGGGGCACCTAATAGGAAATGTATAGATTTTGAATTACAACGAACTTCTGTTGCTGATGATGGGACATAGCAGAGTCTAGATATACATAAAACCAGAGTGTCAGGGTCCAGGCCCTGGTGATTGGGAGCAACTGACTACGGAAAGAAGAGAAAGAAACAAGGACCTAAGATTACTTCCGGGCAGGGCCCAGAGGGAAGCCCAAGCTGTGAGGCAAAGAGAGAAACTCTGGGAATCTGTCAGCTATGGAGACAGAGGGGGAGTTAGGATGCTCAGGAGCAGAGAGTAGCCAAGAGAGTTACAACAATGCAGTTCCCACACACCAAAGAAAGAAACTGTGCAAACTCACCATCATACATAAAAATAAACTCAAAATGCATCGTAGACCTATACAATTCCTGGAAGAAAATTTGGGAGAAAAATTTGAAACCTTGGGGAAATTGAAGTTTTATTCACCATACCACTTAAATATGATTAATAAAAGATTTTTAAAATCATGTGTTTGATTTAACTGAAGACTGTCTAATAGAAAAACACAGATGAGTATAAGTATTTATGAATTTATGCATGTATCTGGTAAAGTTCTTGGGTCCAGAACATTAAACAACTCCTCCCAAATATGAACTCAAGCAAACTTTTTTTTTAATAAAAAAGAGAAAAGGAAGTATCTCCATACTAATTTCCAGGATAAGAGGTCCCATTTGACCCAGTATTTTCCTGTTGGGAATCTTTCCAAAAGAATTAAAAGAAACATAACACAGTGATATATGTGTACCTGTGTTAACAGTGGCACAGTTTATAATACCTAAAACTTGGAAACAGGCCAATTGCCCATCAACTGGAGACTGGATAAAGAAAATGTGTTTTTTTTTTTTATAAAATGGAGTACTACTCAGCCATAAAGAATGAGAAACTAGAGATATTTATAGCTAAATGGATGCACATTAAGGCCATACCCTTAAGTGAAATAAATAGGACACACATGTGTAAATACCAAATAGCTTCTCTGGTGTGAGAAACTGAAAGTGTAAATAAGGATCAAAATGTATAATAAATAATGTGAAATTAGGAAGAAAAGGGGCAAAGGGAAAGGGGAAGTGGGAGGAGTAGGGGAAAGGAAAGAAGGGAAAGGAAAAAATATGAGAAAAGGAAAAAATGGAAACACAGTCTTTGCAAATAGGGATGGGTGTAGGAATTGAAGGGAGGACAGGGGAATGGGGAAAAAATCAGATCCAAGATACCTCATGTACAGCAACAGATTCCCAATGATGAATGTCATCATATTGTATACCTAAAATATGCCAATAAAATTAATTAAAAAAAGAGAAAACAAATGTAATACAAACTTGTCACTATCCTCTGGCAAAATGAAATTGAAACTACAATGAGATACCATTATCTTCCTATTAGAATACCCAAACTTCAAAGAATTCACCATGTTAAGTATTAGTGAGCAGGCAGCACAATTGTAATTATCATACAACACTAGTGAGAACATATTCTTTGGAATACTTTGGAAATAGTTTGGGAATTTCCTAAAAAGAAACAAAAGGTATTTACCCAGGAAAAATAAAAATGTATGTCTATCCTTGTTTTATGAGAATACTCATAACAGGGCTGGGGATTTAGCTCAGTGGTGCCACCGCCTGCCTTGTAAGCGCAAGGTCCTGAGTTCCATCCCTGGTACCAAAAAAAAAAAAAAAAAGAGAGAGAGAGAGCGAGAGAATACTCATAACAGATTTATTTCCAGTAGAAAAAATTTCTAGAAATAGCCCAGACAGGAATTGACAGGTGAGCAGAGAAGCACATTGTGGTATTGCCATACCATGGAACAATTATCAGCCATAAAAATGTGTGGACTACTGATATACCCAACCACATGAATGAATATCCAAATAAATATGCAAAGCAGAAGAAATCAAATAAAGTACATATTACAGGGTTACACTAGTATGAAATTTTAAAAAATCTATAGGGATGGAAAGGAAGGCATTCAGTGCCTTGAAAAAGAGGGGAGAATCACAAAGGACATGAAAACCTTCTAAGAGGAAGTTAAACACATTATCTTGATCGTGTAAACACTTCCATGAGCTTAAATATCTAAGTCAGACTTTAGTAAGTTTAGTAATTCAAAACTTATTAAACTGTACACTTCAAAATATATAGTTTGCTATATCAATTGCTGGGAAATAGGCTGTTATAGAAAACTTCATTTGTGTCTTTTGAATGACCAGTGATGTTGAACATTTTTTCATATGTTTGTTTGCTATTTCTACTTCTTTGTCTGAGAAATGTCTGTTCATTTCAGATGCCCATTTATGGACTGGATCTTTAAATTTGGAAGGTCTGATTTTTTAAAATTTCTTTATATATTCTAGGTAGTAGATCTTTGTTTGACGAACGGTTGGTAAAAGAATTTTCCCACATTGTGGGTTGTCTCTTCATACTGTTGGTAGTTTCTCTTGTTGTGCAGAAGCCTTTTAATAGGAACAGATCCCAGCTGTTGATCCTCTGTGCTAGTTTACATGCAATTGAGGTTTTGTTCATGAAATCTTTTCCTATGCCAGTGTCTTCAAGAGTTCTGCCTAATCTTTCTTCCAACTGGTTTAGTGCTTCTGTTTTAATGTTTAAATCTTTGATCCATTTCTATTTTAGTTTAGTGCATGCTGAGAGATATAGGTCTAGTTTTAATCTTTGGCAAGTTGAAACCCAATTTTTCCAGCACCATTTATTAAAGAGGCTATCTTTCCTCCAGTGAGGGTGTTTGGTTCCTTTGTCAAAGATGAGGTGGCTGAGTGTGTCTGGAGTTGTTTCTGCATCTTCTAATCTGTTCCACCGGTCCTCAGGTCTGTTTCCTTGCCAGTACCATGCTGTTTTATCACAGTAGCTTTGTAATATAGTTTCAAGTTGAGGATTGTGATACTCCCTACCTTGTCTTTGTTACCTAGAATTGCTTTTCTATTCTAGGTCTCTTCTCACTCAAAATGAATTTTTGGATTTTTTTCTCAAGTTCTGTGGCATATACTGTTGGAATTTTAATTGGAATTTCATTGAATCTATACAGCAGTTTTGGAAGTATGGCCATTTTCGTATTGGTTTTTCCTACCCAGGAGCAAGGGATGTCTTTCCATTTTCTGATATCCTCTTTGATCTCTTTTTTCAGAGTGCTTTAGTTTTCAGAGTAGAGGTCTTTGATTTCTTTCATTAGGTTGATTCCTAGGTATTTCATTTTTTTGAATGCTATTGTGAAAGGAATTGTTTCTCCAGTTCTCTCAGTGAGTCTGTTGTTCATGTACAGGAAGGCTATTGATTTTTATGTGTTGACCTTGTATCCAGCTACTCTACTGAATTTGTTTATTAAATCTAGAATGGCTGCTGTCAAGAAATCAACCAATAACAAATGCTGGCGGGGTTGTGGGGAAAAAGGAACCCTGCTCCACTGTTGGTGGGAGTGTAGACTGGTGCAACCACTGTGGAAATCAGTGTGGAGATACCTCAAAGAACTAGGACTAGAGGTCTCATTTGACCCAGCTATTCCCGTGCTGGGTATCTTCCCCAAAGAATTAAAAGAATCATAATACAGTGACATATGTGCACCCATGTTTACAGCAGCAAAGTTTGTAATAGCTAAAGCTTGGAAACACCCCATTTCCCTTCAACTAAAGAAATAAAGATAAATAAAGAAAATAAAGAAAATGTGTTTTTTTAAATAAAATAGAATACTACTCAGCCATAAAGAATTAGAAACTGGAGACATTTATAGCTAAATGAATGCACATTAAGACTGTACTCTTAAGTGAACTAAATAGGACACATGTGTAAGTACAAAATAGCTTCTCTGGTGTGAGAAACTGAAAGTGTAAATAAGGATTAAAATGTATAATAGATAATGTGAAATAGGAAGAAAAGGGGCAAAGGGGAAGGGGAAGTGGGAGGCATAGGGGAAAGGAAAGAAAGAAATGGAATAAATATGAGAAAAGGAAAAAATGAAAACAAAGTCTTTGTAAATAGGGAGGGGTGGAGGAATTGAAGGGAGGGTAGGGGAAGGGGGAAAAAATAAGAACCAAGGTATATCATGTAAAGGTACAAGATCCCAGTGACGAAAGCCATCATATTGTATACCTAAAATGTAGCAATAAAGTTAATGAAAAAGAAAAGAAAAGAAAAGAAAACTTCAAAGGATGACAAAACATCAAGAGAGAAATTAAATTACTCCCTACAAAAGCCCCTATAACAAGGTCGCTGAGTTGCTTATCTTTCATGCAAAAGTGACACAAAATGTAAAAGTCAATGCAATGTTTTTCTTAAACAATTCACATAGTCATCTATCAGATTCCAATTTTTGGAACTTTGTATGTTGCTTAAAGGAAAACAAAGCAAGGATTAATCATATTATTTTTAGCTTAGGGTTGAACAGATGAGCTTAATTTCCCAATTTGTTTTCTGGGAACATGATTTGCATATATGAATAAATGTGCAGTTACTTCTTAACATCGCCTTTAGTGTTACTTATATGGAGATAATGAGAAAAACATCGCTCACTCCTTCAGAGTTCACCCTTCCATTCTTGGGTGGTGGTAACACTAGTGTGGGGTGCTATGCATGGTACTGAGTAGCCAATACCAGGCCAGAGGTACTGAGAATATGATGATAGAAGAAGTATCTAATTACTGGTTTTGCATGTTCCCTTCTATTGTGCAGTGTTTTTTTTTCTGTAAAAAAATTTAGTTTGCCTTTTACTGGGATTGGTGAAGGTGTGTGGTCGCTGACAGATGGTCATGTGTTGTATATCAAGTAAGCGACACACGCACTGGGCACAGCTCAGTCCCTACCCCGAATCTGCAGCAAGCATTGCTAACCAGGGCTTCCACTTCTCAGTTGAGGTTTTGACCTCCGAATCTCAGTCATCACATTGCCTTAGGCAAACACAGCCTATGAGGACACGGAGCCTAGAAGCAAAGCCTAATTTGCCATCCTGGCTCCGGAGATGTCTATTGTGGTTCTGTGAACTTGGCCTGAGATATGTCATATCTGCCCAACAATTAGGGGACTTACTACAAATAACAATGGCAATGTATTTCCCTTCAAATAAATTCATCTTGGTACAAATGTAATACACACTGATTAGAGATAATTCAGAAGATACTACAAATTACAGGGAAAATTACTTACTGTGCCAAATACCACCATTGAAATAAAGTCACTAGTACCAGCTTGCAGAGATTTTTGGGAGGATGTTTTGAAATTTGATGCAGAAAGTAATAATACGTGAGTAAGAGCCTGTGCCCTGAGAGGCACCTACCTCTCCTAAACTCAATAATAACTCAGAATGCTTCTTGCAGATGATTCAAGTAACAGAATCTATCTGCTGAGTAGCTGATTCCTATATGTGAAGGAAAAAGTAAATGGGACAACACACATGCCATGCAAGCACGACCTTGAGCCTTTTGGTGGGAGATAGGTCCCAGAATTTCTCATTCACTTCTAGTGGTGGATGAGATAAAGGTGAGCAAGAAAAGTGGAAAAGAGGAGAAGGCTTTATCACACCATGAACAAGGGGTGTTCCAACAACCCAATGCATTGGGAAAGAAAGAAAAAGAATTTGTAACTAAGTGTTTGAGCAGGATGTGCCCATTCTGCTGTGCTGAGTACTGACACTATCAACCCTGGCAACCACACTGTGTCTGTTCCTGGATGTTTGTAGCCACTGTTTCTAGGTGTTTCTTGAGGTCAGATACCACCTTGTTCATCAACCAGCATGTGGCTCTAAAAGTGTGGTGGTTGGGTCAAGATGGGCCAGGTTATGATGTGATAACAATCCCAACCCTCAGGAGCTTGAAGAGGAGGTTGGTAACCTATGGCCCGTGAGCCAAGTCAAATCTGGGACTGTTTCTATGGATACAGTCTCCATGGACACACTCATTCCTGTGAGTGCACGTTGTCTCTGGTCACTTTCAACTGCATGAGAGCAGTGGGCAGTCAAGCCAGAGATCTTCCCCCTCCAGAAGTCTAAATGTTTCCACAGCCTGGGTCTGTAGGGAAATTCTTTTATTGAACTCAAGCTTAAAGCAAAACAGACCTGTCTTGCAGTAGTGGGAAATGTCCACTATTTGTTGATGTTAGTGTTGAGGCTCCACTCACTGCATCCAGTCAGGGAGATGTCCCACTTGTCCACAGGAAGAGGTGGAGATGGCGCTTTCGTGATGCAGTGCCTCCACCTGTGCATAACTCTTCCTGAACACCATTATCTGAACGAGCCTCATTCCATGCCTACTTTGAAGAACACCAAGAAGGGCAGCTCCTCCCCAGATCAGAGGCAACAGCTGGTTATTGATCCAAGATACCTGCCACCGAGCTAAGCAAAATTTTGTTGGGTGTGCAAGTGACTAAAATGTGCACTAAAATGATAACCAGTATGTTCAATTCCCTTCTTTCTATTTGCAAATTTATTTATTAACCATCCACTCTAAATCATCATACTCCATGTCCAGCATCCACGAGTAAAGAGAGTACATCTACCTGAGCATATAGAACTCACAATTGAGACAAGAGTTAAGTTTACAATCCACACCTTAACATCCATAGCATCTCTCCTCTGTTTCACACTAAACTTGGCTGCTTCCTGTTTTACAAAATAATCTGAAGTTTAAAATGAAATTATTATGGGTGACAACATTTTCCAGTAATTACTAACTGGGGAAGTGTATTATTATTATGTTTATTATTTGTGTAGAAATAATTCACTGACCAGAATATTAATAAACCTGCAATACATACACAACAAGTATATGTATCTGCTTTGAAGGTCTTTCAATGATTACATCACCATCTTGATATTTCAATGTACAGGGGCTGTTTATCTTTTTATAAACTTATCCTTCAATATTTAATGAACAGCACTGGATTGTCAGCTTCAAGTTGTAATTGCCCATTGTACGTGCATAGAAATATGGTTGGTTTTTGTATTTGATCCCATATCTTGCAAGCTTGCTAAGCTCACTAATTCTAATACCATGTTAAAAATGCATAATGTCTTCACATAAATGATCAGATTATGTGCAAATACATGCAGTTTTCCTTCTTTTTTTTTCAATTTCTGTCCTTTATTTATTTGTCTTGCTTATTGCATTGCCCAGAAGCTCTTGAGAAGAATTGCTGGAATACTAGTGCTGTTCTCAATCCTGAAGATAAAGCATTATCAATCTCTCACCATTACGTGTGATGACAACTGTAGGAATTCTGTAAAGACCCCTTTTCAGGGTGATGAGGTAATGTTTGATTCTTGTTCTGCTGAGATTTTAAAACATGAATTAATATTGAATTGTGACTATTGTTTATATTTGAACCTATTGAGATGACTGTATATTTTCCTTTCTTAATCTGTTGATGTATGGAATTAGGTTGATTGTTTGTGTTAAAAGCCTTTTGCCTTCCTGGGATGAAACCCATTACTTCTGTAATCCTTGGATGTCAAGAGAGCACTTGTTTACCCACACTCACTCCAGCAGTGTTTCTATGCATCGCAGGAAAAATAGGAAAAAAGAAAACAGTGAACATTCAGTTACTGCTAATACCACTGCAACATTTATAATTGTTTGGGTTCATTCAGTTTTGCATTAACACCAGGTACTCTCTCCCTTCATTTTGCTGTTTGATTCAGAGTTTTATATTTCATCTCTTTTTTTGCAGAAGGAATTTTGATTGTGATGGTGCAGAACTGTGAAGAAAACAATTCTACAAGCCCTCAGTGTGAAACCCTGTTTTATCCACACATGTAATTTCCACAAGTGCTTTATGTGTATATTTGTTAAATGGATTCACATTTTTCTTCATTAAACTTTCAGTAGATAGTGAGAAAGGGATGCATTTCTCATTAAGATGTTCATGCCAGAGGGTGAACAGAAAAACAGGCAGTGTAAATTGTACTTCAGCACTTTTGTTAGAAGAGATAGCACTAAGGAAAGAATGTGCAGGTTACAGGAGCAGGACCACAATTTAATTTGTAAAATTGTAGCCCAGCACCTGTTTGCCCATTTCCAAGGAAAGAGAATTTCTATCTGCAGTGAATTAATTTCTTTGAGGGAAACAGTGGCTTTATCTTCTCAGTTGCTTAGACTTTTACCAAGCTACTCTTCAGCCTGACCTGGTGCCCGCATCTGTGTGAGCAGGAAGTGGTCCTTCACAGCCGGCTGGAGTCAGGACATTCAGCTGAAACTGCTGGAAAGGATACAGAATTTCACAAGTACAGAGGAGCCAAAAAATTCATTGAACTAATGGATTATTGATTTTGCTAGAGCAGATGTGTTTAAAGGGTGTTGTTTGGGGCTATAAATGATTCCCAAATGGCTTGTACATCTGAGACAGAATGAATTAGCACCGTGGGAAAGAAGACACTTTGAACCCACTTCCAGTGGGCTGTGGCCCTGCTCTGGACAGAAAACATTAGCGGGTGCGGTGGGTTCTGCCTTCAAACTCTGGGTGCACTGTATAAATTTGGGCTCAGAACTCATTAGTAATGAATAAGAGAAATGTGCCGTGTTTCTTCATTTTTAATGGTAAATATCTTTGGAATTGCTCCTCGGTATACATCAGCTTGGAAGTGTTACTCGAAATCCAAGCTACTTGACACTTCAAGATGTCATGGCTGTAACCACTGAATCTGATGTGACCACAGGAATAGATTTTTTCATGGAAAATCAGTACTCAAATATTCAGGCATCTGTTAGTGATAGGCTGGGCAGTTTCAATGATCTTTATTTTTACATGTATTTTCTAAAATTATTGCTTATAATATAAAACTTTAAAATGCGGTAGTGGCCTCCATGGCTCCACCCAGATCTTCCTTCCAGGAAGCTGGTGGGGCTTGCAGTGTGCTGACAGTCTGGAGCGGTGGAACTTGGGGCAGTGCTTGGGACACTGCACATTTTAGCCCACGAGAGACTTGTCCTGGGCCCTGTTCTTCGCTAGAGCCCCCTGCTGGATTGGACAGTACTCTGAAAGCTGCACTGCAATCCCAGGTCCAGCTACCCAGCCTTCCTTCTTTTAACTGCTCCTGTAATTCAGTTGACGAAAAAAATTATGTTCTTCCTTTCAGTTCTTAATTCATGTCAATGTATATTCATGTCACTGGGACTCACAACTCACTAGTTCTCATATTCTTTTCTTCCCTCAAAAGTCTTGAAGGCATAAATCACTCCCGAGTGACTCCGGAATTTGTAGAAGAAATGAAAATGACACATGTCTGCCACTTCCCACTGACCTTGGATCACATCTTCCACTGCAGACCATCCTGGTTGTCCCCACCCTGCCATATCATAGACACGGTGACACACTGAGCTCCTGGAGACCTAGTGTCACAGTGTGAGCACTCTGTGTGTGCTGTGTGTGATGGTGGGACACAAATCAGAGGCAGCCTCTTGGAGATCCTGAAGAGAGAAGTCCTAGGGGAAAGTCAACAGATGGGAAAGGAGGAAGGGAAACTACGTCCTGACGCTGCACATCCGTCCCCAGGAGGAAGTGCCGCAGATGTTTGGGGTCCACAGCAAATGCCTGTGTGAGTCACTATGTCGATGACAGGTGAATTCAAGCCAGAAGACAGGCCTCTTGTCTGACCACAGTCAGGTATTCCTTCGTCTGTTCATAGGTGTCTGTCACTGTGAACAGCACTGGCCTGTGACCTGGAGCCGAAATTTAAAAATGGGCTTCTCCTTCAATAAACTTGTGAACCTTACAACATTACTTCTGCACTCAATTTCCCCCAGACCTGTCACCAAAGACAGTGTCACTGCTGGGAGCTGAGGTTTTGAGGCAGTGATTTTGAGCTGCAGAGAAGCAAAGAGAACGGGCATCTCATGGCACATTGTGGCCACTTCTTCAAAACAATGGTAGATGTGTTGGCACAGAGGAGCTAGCCTCCAGAGGCGCATATGTGGATAAAAGCAATGTGCTTATCATTGCAGTGATGCTGCGTTTAGAATATAAGAATCTCAGGCTTTTGCTGGCTCTTGTACTGCTATTTAGGAATATTGCGTGGGGAAGTGTAGTGTCTATATATTGGATTACATTAGTTCGCATCCTGAGGTCTCGTCAATTACAGATGTCTCCCCCTGCAACTCACTGATTTTACATCATCTTTTTCTTTTGCATATCTATTTTAGTTCAGTGCACCTAATGACATTACCTAAAACAATAATTCTCAAACATGCTTAATAGTAGGACTATTATAAATTTGTAAAATATTTTCAAAATAAGTAGAAAGCTTAAAGAATTTAAAATAATCAGATTCATTGAAAAGAATTAGTTTAAATTCATAAATATTTAATATGTAGTAAAAATCAATTAAAGTCACAATTGTATGTTAAAATTATTAAAAACTACTGCATATGAGTTGATACTCAAAAATTGACAGCACCTGTGAAATGGTTCTCATGTTTTCAACGATTCATTATTTTTCTAGTGAGGATAAACCAGTTTTGGAAAGCATAATGTAGCAACTAAGTAAAGAAAGGAACATACACAAATACATGTACATACATGAAAATATATATGCATAATATGTGTGCATGATACATACTATATGTTCTTATATATGTATGTTTTCATATATGCATTTATATCCATCCACATATATCACATATATATGCAGATACTTACTTTAAAAATATATGCAGTATAATATTATTAACACACTTTCCAAAATGTCTCATAACATATTTTGAAAACAATTCTCTCTCATTGTCCTTAACTTTTATGTACATCTCTCAATTATACTATAAACAAGAAAACATTTTGTTTCTTTTTTTTTAAATATCCTTGTAATAGACAGTGCCTGGTCAAGTATAATCCTTCAGTCAATATTTTAACTGGGTTGTTTAAGCTAATATTACAAACATTTCATATCTATTAATTATCCATGGGTTTGATTAATCTCTTAGGTACTATTATTGCCAGATAAGTCAGAGCATCATGAACCTCATTGCAGGGGAGTGGGAAAAAAGACGTCGATTGAATATTTACATAGTAGAAGGAAAAGTAATTTGTATGAGTATAGATAGCAAAGGCTGTTAACGAAAAGAGCCACAATGGGCAAGGACTTCGGGAGAGAGTGCTTGAAGAAGTGACCTCCACAGGTAGCTTCATAGCAGTTCTTCTTTGTCTTCCGTTTGGAGGGATTTGTTTTATTTTGATTTCCCGGTAGCAGTACACAGCCGGAAACAGTCCAGGTGTTCCTAAGTGGGAGAATGCTTATACACGGTCTGGTCCATCTGTGGTCTGCTCCATACTTAGCGGCAGAAGAGACTCTTGATACATTCCCTGGATGAATCTCCAGGAAATTATGCCAAGTGGAAACATCCGGTGCCCAGTTACAGTGTGGCTTCATTTACGAATGATTCTACAATGCCACAGTTACAAAGTGGAGATGAGACAGGTTCTCCCAGGGGTTGCAGGCAGCGGATGTGGTGTGAGGTGAGCGTAGTCACGAAGGCACAGCAGCCCCAGAGGAGATGCAGCTGCTCCGAACCCTAACATGGAAAGCGCACTGACCTAGACATGTGATAAACTAGTGCAGAAGTAAACACGCAGGGTGCAAGTACGCTTAAGGCTAAGAAACTCCCAGCAAGCTTGGTGGATTGTTTCCGTGGCAAGATCTTAACAGGATATTGTATCACAGTTCAGCACAATGTCACACCATTGAAAGATGGTAAGTAAACTGCACACAATATCGCTCTGTACTGTCTCGCAACTTCATGGAAATTAACAAGCCCTCTATAAAAATATCAACTAGAGCCAGGCATGGTGCTCCTTGGCTGTAATCCCCACATGGTGGGAGGTGAGGGAACAAAATCAGAAGTTTGAGCCTAGCCTGGACAACTTAGTGAGACCTTGTCTTAAAATTATATATAAAATGGGCTGGGGATATAGCTTCGTGCAAAAGCCTTGGGTTCAATTGCTGGAATGGGAGGGGAGGCGAGTAGCAAAAAAGAATTTTATGAAGTAATTGATCCAAAAGATTTGAAGCTAAAGAAGGTCTGAGTGTGTTCCTTCACAGAAAAAAAAGTGAGCATTGATTTGCACAAATGTGAAACACCTCCTTCCACCATGTTCCTTCCGTGTGTGTGTGCGCGCACGTGTGCACCGGTGTGCCTCTGTGGCTTTCTTTCTGTTATTATTCTTCCCTCTCTGACTCTGACTCACAAGTAAATCCGATGAGATCACCAAGCTCGTTCACCTGCTTCTGCAGCTGAGAACCCACCCTGGACCCCAGTCTCCTGGGCCAGAGCCCACCCTGCACAAAGAGTCAGGACCTGGCCTGTGACTTCCAACAGCTGCTGTTAGCCTGAGCTCACTCTTGCAGCCTCGGGCGCCTGTCCTGAATCGACCATAGTTCAGAACTGAAACAAAGGATTGAATTATTTATCATCATATTAATGAGTAGTTTCATTTTCCTTGTTCTTAAACACATAAACAAATGACTAAAGTATTTTATATTTCTGTAAGACTACTGCACGAAATTAATCTGCTTTCCACTTATGAGACCTATGATTTTCTTCTCTCATAGGTAATGAGCCCAACAGGAGGAAAGAAATAGATTTTGCATGGCACTGCTAAACATTCCATCCAGGTGCTCTCTTGCAAAAATCACAGTCGCTGCTACTGGTAACCATTTATAGCAAGAATTAACAAGTTCGGCACAAAAGCTCTGGGCAGTTTGACACCAGATCCAGATACAATTCCTCTATTTCCCTGAATTGGTTATATAGATCTTATCAAATATTGACTAAATATTACCTTTGGATCAATGAATGTAATTTTGCTTATTGAACCAGTTATTCTGGGAAAATGTCAGAGTTTCAAGCTGAGCTTAACTAGTGAAATTTGCAAGTAATTATTTATAATGATATGCAAATTGCCATTAGGCAATTCAGTCAAAAAATTAAAGATGGAGTGACAATATTAAAACTCCAGGAATTAGCTGCTGTGAAAAACAAAACACTATTTAAAAAACTATTTTGTGCAGTTTAGGAAGCTGAATAAGAATTTCTCCTTTGGCTTTTTGACTTGAAAAAAAAGCTAAATTATGAAATGAGCCCAAGGTACTTAATCACCAATGAAAATTTTTGTCATGGCAATTATTCTAAACTCACAACCCAGGCTCCTTGATACAATCTTTAAAAACTTAGAGAGTTGAGCAAAAGGCTCATAAAAATGTGTGAGGCTCCCACCTATAAGCTGTGTGAAATGGAAAGGATTTCTGCAAGCTGTTTAAGTCACTTGGACCTGAGACAGGGATGTGGGGTGGAGCCCACAGGCGGAGATGCATCTTTCCATAATTATTAACCCTTCTTCAGCTTCCATTCCCAGTCTGTAGACTGGGACTGTTTAACACAAATATGCACTTGTGTCTTGGAAAGTTTGCAATGATTAAATGAAACATAATTAGAGTCCTTAGTATAGTGTCTGGCTTACAATAAGCAAGAAATGTTTGGTGATATAAATGCTGGTATAGTTTTTGTACAGGGGACAAAGAATAATGTTTATATATGTTAAAATACTTTCTGTTGCTTACGGTAAAAAAAAAATCAAACAATACATGATCTTATGCAGGAGAGAGACATGCACTGAAATTATTTGCCTTGTCATACAGCCCCTCAGCTCTTGGCTCTGCAGTGAATCATTACTGAGTTGTGTACATGTGGGCTTCCTTCCAGAGTCACCCAGTGCATTTCCAGGCACAAGTCACCCTTTAAAATGCATATGTACGAGGCATGGCAGCCCACGCCTGCAATCGCAGGACTCTGGGAGGTTAAGGCAGGAAGATTCCAGGTCCAAGAGACCCTGGGAAACTTAGAGACTTAGCCAAAGCCTTCTCAAGTGCTAAAGGTCTGGGATGTAGCTCAGTGTGGAGGCCCTGTGTTCATTCCCTAGTACTGCACACACACAAATATGCATTGGATGAAGATCTTGCCCTTAGCCCTGATTCTCCCCTCTTGCTGCTGAGCTGTAAACCTTAAGGACCACTCCATGCCCATGTTCATGGATCCACTTCTGCAGCTTTTTCTGATTCTCTGCCATCATAGTTTCCTTCAGAAGAATGGGAAAGTCATTTCCATCTTGCCTTCAAGGCCACTGTCTGCTATTTCCATTGCAATGTCTGAGAGCATTGTCACACTCAGGTGATCTTCCAGTTATCCTCACTGGATCTGCAGGGACCCCATAAGGCCAAGCGCCTGACTCCTGAAATGATAACAGTAATAATGGTGGATATTTCCCCTCAGACTGCTGTGAGATGCATTGGTGAATCATACTTCACCTTTTAGAGCCACAGAGAAGATTGGTTATCTTGCTGGACTCTCACTACTTACCAACGCTAATGGTGTAGTTCCTGAAAGGCAGCCGGGTTAGTGAATTTGCTGTGTTTAGTGAATTTTCTCAGCAGTAAATCTAATAATCATGCACTGTAGCCTCTAGTTCACGTTCTCGAGCTAGGAAATACCAAGTCTGTAGATACCTTATGGCCTTCACATGCAAAATCTGCTATGACACAGAAAGTGAGAAACTTGAAACCAGCTTTCAAATGTGCTCTTAACATCCTGTTCTCCGCCAAGAAAGCCATTACAAGTCCTGATTCTGGACAACAGAGTCTCTGCATCTGGGTTTTAGCTAGGCTCAGGACCAACTCTATACATACTACCTGTAATAATTTATATCTAGAGGTCCTCACAAAGCCTCTTGAGCTTATGAGCTCATGAGGTAGAGTTATGGGAGGTGATTGGATCATGGAGGTGTAATACTCACCAGTGGATTACTGATGAATTTATAGCTAAATATGATGTTGGGAGATGGAGCCTGTTTGGAGGAGGTAGGTACTGGAGGCATAGTCTGAAAGGGTCTGTCTCTTTCCCTCCTCCCTTGATCTGGCTCGCTACTTCCTGCAACCATGCCATGGACTGTTTCTCTTCTGCCAGCCCCTCTACCATGCCACCCTGTCTTGGAGCCAGCAGACCAAGGACTGAAACCTCTACAATCTGTGAGCCAAAATAAGCCTCTCTTTCCTTAACTTGTCGTTGTCAGGTATTTTGTCCCAGCAACAAAGAAAGTAACTAAGATAGCACATATGTCTTCTAACCCATGTGCTCTAGTCTGAGGTTTCCTTGTGAGTAATAACTGCTTTATTACCCCTCCTTTTCCCTCTGGGAAATTGAGGCAGACAGATCCCAAGTTCAAGCCTACCCTGGGGAACTTCATGATTTAGTTAGACCCTATCTTAAAAGAAAAATATAAAAGGACCAGATGTAGCTCAGTATTGACACTTGGATTCAACCCCTGGTACCCCCCCACACACACACACACAACTACATGGGAGGATAAGGTATGTTTTAACCATCTCCTATTTGCCCTGTTGATGAGAAAGGGATTCCCACACTAAGGTTTGGAGCTAGCTGAATACCTGACCCCACCTCTGCATGACTGAGCTGGACAGCACTGCATCACCCTCCTAAACTCCAGGCCTAGAGGAGGAAGATGCTGCTTACTACATGCAGGATTAGGCAGAGAGGTGCACTGAGGAACAGTGAGTGGCCGGACAGTGGGAGCAGGCTCTACATTCACAAGAGGGTGGAGCACTCCACTTCCAATGGGACAGAGCAACTGGCTGGTGTTAGCGCTGCCAGCTGGCAGGGAGCTGGAGCCCACTGCTGGGGACTGAAAGGGGCCATGCCCCGTGCCCAGCTGAAGAGGGTTATTAGTCGGGAATGTATCCACAGAAGCAGAACTTTCAGTTAGATCATTTGAGACTCCTACCCTCTGTTTCTCCCCATTTCAGTGACTCCAATAATTCTGGGCCTTAAGTTTGCATTGTCCACCCTGACAGTGGGCACGTTGGCCAGTGTTTTGGGGAGTGCTTTTGACTTCTACAGGAAGAGCTCTGGAACAGGAGCAGGAAGTCACACCCTCTTTCTCTGGCAAGGTCCTTATCTGGTACCTCCCAGGGCTTCCACTCTTGCCATACTTCTCTGAACCACTTAGTTGGCTCTGGGACACATCTGGATGTTGCATGACTCTCAAGAAGGCGGATGTCTATAGCATAGTCTCACCTTTATTTAAATACAAAGTGTGTGAGCATTTAGTTCACAGTTTTGCCTTTTCATAACCCAGCTATAAAGGAACGTGCAGCTGCTTTGGCCAATCCCCAGTGCTGTGAAATAAACTGTGTTTATTTCCTCATGCATGCTCCTCCAACCATACCTGTGGGTGACCCACCAGCCTGAGATGGCTCTAGGAAAAGTCGTCTTGTTCTTCTGGGTCCAATGGAGTTGTCCTCCCTGATGGCACGCAACCAGCTCTGATTTGTGCTAGAGAAAGCGGTGAGGAGTTTACATCTCTGGTGATCACTCCCAGCACCACTTTTACCAGGGCAGAAGCCAGGCTCCCAAGGGTGAAGCCTCAGCTCTGCCACCCAGGAAGGAAATGGTGACTCTGCCGAAGCTGTGCTACCGGGTGAGCCTGGCACCTGCTTGTGAAGCCCAGTGTTTGAATAATATGTCATACTTTTGCTTTATTCGGTTCTGCCTCCATTCATATTTAGCTATCTTTGCATAGGTTCACATTTTGCCATTTTAAAGCTTTCTAAAATTTTTATTAGTACATGTAAGTGGTACATAGCGCTTACATTCTTCATGAGAAATTGGTACATATATATAGCACAGATTAATTATTTTTACTAAAGACTCATTCATTTTCCAGAAAGAATGTGTGTCACTTCTATGTATGGGAACTAATATCAGATACCATAAACCAAAGGGATTGGCAAATGCAAACATAAGGGAGGCAGATGGTGCTGTAAAAATACACTCAGTTAACAAACACTAAGAAGGAACTAGATCCTTTGTAATACAAACCAAGATGTCATCTTAGAAGAATTCTGTGTTACTCCAAATTGAAAGGGGCCATTCATTCAATGCTTAGCCTTTAGTGGATAAGATTTATATATAACAGAAATTCTATAAGCATCACAAAAAGTTGAGAGTTTGAATGCTTGTAGAAAACGTGAGTGAGCAAGTATGTCAGTACTTGGAGCAGTGGGGCAGTGCCTGCTGAGAGCTCCTGACCCTTCCACAGCATGGAGCGTGGAGGGCGGTCTATCCAGGGGGCACCTCTATCCCCTGCCAGGGAAGCCCAGTGGCACAAACAAGAAAGTCACATGTGCGACACCCAATTTCCTAGCTCAGGCTTCATGCAATTAACAGGCCTCATGACAGGGCACTGCACTGCACTGCTGAAGGGCCAGCTTCGTAGGGTCCACGAGTTGGTGTCCGGTGTTGTAGTTGGGTAGATTCCTTTTTAGTGCAAACCAAAGAGGCACAGTTATCCCATAAACTACATGCATGGCCTGGGTTGTGATTCTTTGGGGCACTAGGTCTTGGCATTGCGGAATTAAAGAAACATTTCAAAAGATCTAAGGGAATGAATAATTTCCTGATCACAAGTCAAAATTGTACTACAGAGCTTTTTGCAATAAAATGAATAATGGAAGCTATTTAACATATCAAAAAAATAAATAGAAGCATCAAGGCCATCTCTAGAAATAAACAGAGTGTTGGTTCTGGTAAACATAGCCATAGCTTTCCTTTCTCCTCTGTGTGTGTGTGTAACATATGTATATATGCATGCAGCTCTACCCATGTGGACATCGATGGACTAGATCAGTGGATGGCAGACGGTGGTCTCCCTCAATACTCGCCCCTCCTTAAATCTGGACTCATGGATGCAGACGCACTTAGAGCTTTCCATGGACATCTTGGTGAGGCCGGAGCCTACACGCACTGCTTCATATGCACAGCGGTGAGGCAGCAGCAAGGTGGGAGCTTCTGCTCTGCAGCCAGCTCTGCATCACAACCTGGCCCGCTCTCTAGAGTGCTGACATCACCAATCTCATAAAGTGGTGGGGATTTATGGGAATAAACACATGAATTGCCCGGACTGTTGTGGCACCCAGCAAGAAATCAAAAAGTCACACATACTGTGATTATTAATTTGATGTAAGCATTCACGAACTTAATTCTTTCCAAGATTCTGGTCACAGAATTCATTGCAACCAGAATCATGGAAAGAACTAAGTCCGTGCACCAAGGTAACACTGTAGCAGGCTCCGGGCATCATAGTTCATTGTTGTTCCTTAGGCAGAAAGGCCCTGGGTTGCTTGTGAAGGACTCATCCTGCATCTGGGCAAATGTGTGACCTCCCCAGGGTGCACTGTCCATGTCCAAGGATCAGGAATGTGGCTGTGGGACCTGGTGCCCACGGGGCTTCTCAGGAGGCTCAGCTCACATAGAGGAGCTCCGGGAGAGGCCGAGTGTTGGACAGAGAGTGGATGCACCTTGAAAGTTAACTTTACTTTCAAAGTACTGGGCATGACACATGTTAACCCATTTACCCCTTCCAGTAAGCTGTCAGGTTTCATTGACCCCAGCTTACACACAAAAGGCTGCACTGATGCCCACATTTTTATCTGTCTGTCCGTCTGTCCATCTGTCTGTCTATCATCTACCTATCTATCCAGCCATCCATTTGTCTCTACATTTACAGATGCATTCAATGATATGACCTGGATCGCATAAGCAATAAGTTGAGGAGCCAAGCTCCCCAGAATGATGCCATCTTACATTTGCTAAAATCTTTAGGGAGATGAAGGGCAGTATGTGGCATTTTGTCACCTCCTTTCCTGCTGTTGACAGTTCGCAGGTGGGGAAGGATCCGCACGTCAGCGGTCACAGCCATTGCCAAGGTCATGGTCTGGAACATGTCCAAGGAAGGGTCCGAGCTCCAGCGTCCCTGGCGGGGATAGTTCTGCTCAGATTATGCAGTATACATCTGCTTTTGAACCCGGATCTAAGTAGCCATTGTGTTTCATCTGCCCGGTGAGGTTATTCTCTGCCAAGGGGAACACACCCAGCATATAACCCACAGCTTGCATGGCACTGCCCACTCTGTCCTCACACACACAGTTCATTTCTCAAAGAAGCACTGTAGGACAATCTCTACGTTACCCGCTTTCCTTATTCTTCTTTTTCATTTTATCTGTTCCCTCCACATACATGTTATTAGAGATACAGCAACACTCACACTTTATTAACATTCCCCAATCTTGCAACCTGATTAAGTAACTGAATGAGTCATATGTGTAATTTATTCAAGGGAACTATATTACTAACATTAATGAAAAAAACTTGCACCCCTTTCCTGATACATAGCAAGATTACTGTGACTAGCCTTACCAAAGACTAATCTGGCATTGTTTAAAAAAAGACATTTGTTAACATGTGGAAAGTTATAATTATTTATTATTTTCTGGTACCAAAACAAATTGTTTCTCCTTGATGTCACTGGAAGCATTAAAAGACAATTGAATAAGAAAGGATATTTTAATATTAGTCAGTGCCTTTTGTTTTTGCTTTGACTTTTATTAGTACATCTTTGCAGTATCTAATGATTACATTCACTGTAGGGGATTGGTACATGTACCTAACACATTTGAATTCCCTTCTTTCCCACCTCCCTCCATGCCTTTCATTTTTCCAGCATCAGATTCATTTATTTATCTTTGAAGACCTTATAATGTTAATTATCATATATATAGATCAAAAACCAGACTAATAGGCCAAAGAACATATAAAACATGTAAGACAATGGTACTAAGTCAAGGTGCACTTGTAGATACATTGTCTGTGCTGGATTACAATACCTTTTTTTTCTCTTTTTGAGAGAGAGAGAGGAGTGGATAAAAAATGTGGTATTCATACACAATGAAATACTATTCTGTCATAAAAAGGATCAACTTGAGTGGTTTGTGGGAAAATGGATGCACTTTGAGACCATAATATTAAGTGAAGTAACTCAGACACACGAGCTTAAATATCTCATGGTTTCTCTTATACGAAAAACCCAGTAGCCAGTGCCTTTTAATATTTATATTATTTGAATTCTTCTATACATGGGAAAATACTGAACCAAACTGTGGCTTATCCTATTCTTTTAGGGACTCTTTGAGAATGAATCCATGTGCTTGGTTACCAGATGGTTGCTTTGGGCCAGATGGAGGTTTTCGTTTGCAATCTATGGAAGGCTGGGTAGGCAGGGGTATTGGGTTACAGTGTTCAAAGATTATAAAACTTAAGTTAAGGGAGGAACAAGGTCAAGGAATCTAATTAAAAGCAGGGTGACTAGAGCGAATAACCATACACTGTGGTCTTAAAAATTCCTGAGAGTGGATTTTAAGTGACTTCACCAAACACATACCTGAGATGACCCCCTGTCACTCGGCTCCACTGCCCTTCCACGGTGGAAGAGTGCTTCAAAGTGTCCTGGGTGTGACAAATGCATATAATTTCATCTTACTTTTTCATGTTAGCATAAATAACATTTTAATGAAAATATTTTTTTCAAAACGAAAATATAGAATAGTAACATTGTTTCATATTTTAGTAAACTTTTCTTTTAGATTATTTTTATTTATTGCACCTTGAGTCCATAATGTTAAGGGACATAAATCAGTCACACAAACTGAAATATTGTATGGTTTCTTTTACATGAGAAACACAAATTATAAATAAAGAACAAAATGAAAGACAGATGATAAGAAGTAGGAAGGTGGGGGGAAGGGGAGGTGGGGGGAAATGGAATTTAGGTGTACTGTGTGCATGTACCAACTCTACGCAAAGAATGTGAACAGTATGTACTGCAAGTGTGCATTTTGTGTCAATTTAAAAAATAAAAATTTAAATTAAAATGGTAATAAATCCTTCATCTAGGCAATATTGCAGTTAAATTACATGTGAATGAAAGTGCTTATTATACTGCTGAGCAGATAAGAAGTCGTTAATAAATAAGAGTCTGTGTGCTGAGAGAGGGCTCCGCAGCATTTCCCGTTGTAGCCTGGTTGGCGGTGACATTTGCACAGCACCTGGAGGACCAGCTGGCTCAGCCCCACGAGGGATCTCTACTCCTTAGACACGGGCTCAGAGCAAGACGAGAGAGTGCTGGGATGCGACTCTTGCCGTCCTTAAGGAATGAAAGCTCTGAGAAGAAACGAAGGTGAGATGCAGAACCAAATGGAGATTAGTTTGGAAACTTTTCCCCAGATCCAAATGTGCAAACAGAGATCCAAAGCCGCCTCCTTGAGGAGGTCCTGAGCCCGGTCTGAGCACCTGGAGGGCTGCGTGTTGCTGATTTTCTGACGCATCTGAAACAGGCCCTCCTGGTTGCTGTCCCACAGATCTCTAAAGTGAAGGGAAGAAGACAAAACATGATTTTCAACAAAATAAAAAAGAATACCTGGGTGAACCTAACTCTGGCTTTCCGTGGCCTTCTTCTTCATTTCTCCTGGTCCTCTCCTAAGGCTCCTGATTAGCTTAATCCCCGGGCTCCCAGCGGCTCTTTGTAAAACATCCTTGAAAGAAGAATCAAGAAGGCCTCTTAGTGTTATTACAATTGCTGCTGCCATAAAGCCCACAAAGTGTCAGTTCATTATCATTACAGAATGGTAATTAAAGAACATCTTAACTGAGCCAGACATGGTCATCTAGTCAAACCCAGATGGAATGTTGTGTGAGAATTAGCATCACTGAGATTTATCTCAAACCCCCCTGGGAGAGCCACAGATTCAAAGAACAAATCCAACCACAAAGTGACTCCAATCTGTTTTCTTCCTGAAAAATATTTGAGTTGAGGTGAAGAGAGAGAAAAATGTTGTATTAGCAAAACAAATCTATCATGGAGGAGACAATTCTGGGAGAAGAAAGTTGTCCCCGGCAGCATACCAGTGCGGTCGTGTGCCATAGAACAGCGTTTCAGCTAAGGTCAAACCTCATCCACAGCAGTGGCCCCGAGACGAGACTCCATCTGCTGGTGCTGCTGTTCCTGTCACAGCATGTCCAAGTGCCGTGATGTTCCCATGAAGACAAAGCTGCCTAATGACGTGTTGCCAGCACTTTCTCTCTTGGGAGATGACACACAGCTGTTCTTCAGGTGGCCAGCAGGTCTTACCTGTGATCGGAAGAGACAATCTTTCTGGCTGGAAGGTTGAGAGCCAGAGCATGTTTTTCCCATTCTCTTTTCCTCTGCCACTGCCACAGCAAGATTTCAGATGATGCTGCTGTTTCAGCTTTGGTCCTCAAGTGACCGCCCATCCCTGACCATCAGGACCTGTCATATGCACTTCCCAATGAGAAATGTAATTGTGTTGTATACCTAAAATGTAGCAATAAAAGAATTTAACAACAACAACAAAAAAGAAATAAACTTTGGCTGTTTTTCTTGCTGAGCATCAGGACTGTTACATCCCAGCTAAGCCACTGCTTGTTGGATTGAAGTATACATAAGAGTCACTTAAAAATGCATCAAAACTCATCTTCTAGGATTAGCCCCTCACAACCATCAAACCACGACATGGAAGGCATTGTTGTAGGGTCCAGTAATTTGCGCTTAAGGAGGGCCATAGCTCTGTGAGATGCTGGTAGTTCTGGTCATCAGAATTTGCCATTTTATCCTGATTGATACATGACAAAAAATAAACACACACTCACCTGGAGGTGTCACTGTAGTTGCCCTCATTGCTACTGCCATCATAATTACAATCACAATCATCATCATCATCCTGTCTCCTGTGTTCTCCAGCCTTGGCAGGAACCATCAGGAACTTTGAGATGACTAAAAGAGGTATGGGTTTATCATCGACACGTTTCTCCACTAATGTCAAGTTAGCCTGACACCCTGAATCAGAGAACTACTGATATGAAGGAAAATATGCAAAGCACATTACTCAACAACAGTAAATTTTCTTTGAATAGTGGTTAATTGAAATCCCAGGAGAGAGACAGCATTTCGAGACAGTGAAAGAGCACGTGCTCAGAGTCTGTGCTGCTTGAAGTCCAATCCCAAGCATCAGTGAGGAAATAAATCCCAGAAGGAATGATGAGGACTGCATTTCAGGAAGGAAAGCAGAACAAATGACCAATTGGTCTAAAAATACATCTAAATAATAATAATGTCTGATGCCAAGTTCAGAGTGGATAGTCTAAAAATAGTCACTTTTGAACAACTGAATACAAATACACTTTTTCACAAAAAATACTGTAGACCTGGCCAGGAAGAATACCAAACCATGTGTCTCCTGAGATTTTCAGAAAGTCCGCATCCCATGGGAATTCTGCAGAGCAAGGAGAACCCAGGAGATTTTACAAGTGAGACTAGAGACAGAAACTCTGTGAGGTCACACCCCACCGCAGCAAGGGGCCTCCCCACTCCTACATCTTTAAATCAGTCTTCTTGCAGGTCACTGCAGGTGAGACCTATTTGTCAAGTTGGAAGATTTTGTAGGTGTCTGCAGAATTTCCCTACATTTCCACCTCCATCTTCTTACTCCAAGATTCTAAAAATTAGAGTTTTGAGTGGCAGGTAGCTGGGAACAGAGAAAAGAAAGAAATATATTCCCTGCACTATAGACTGCCCATATTTCACTATCAATTTAGTAACATTTCCCAAAGAATAAACAAACATGCTACTATAATAAACAATATTAACCTTTCACGTCTTTATCCTCAAGTAGCTGTTACTAAATTACTGTTATACCTACTTTCCATTACTCTTCTCTGCAACTGAGAATTTTGGAAATGAACTAATGTTAATTAGGTATTAGCAATGAGCCAGGCACAGGTGACTGTACACAGGCACGGAAGAATCCTCTGTTGCAGTATTTCATTTTGCATTTTGTAAAGAGATTTCTGAGGCCATAAGTGTGGATTCAATCTCCAGAGTCAAACATCTGATCATGGAGACAAAGACATGGGGGGCTTAGAGGTAACCCAGGCCTGGCTTTCCTGACGGATTGCTCTATCCACACTCGAGAATCACAGTGACTTTTGTCCCCTGTATGGGCCTCATGGTCCCCGCATCCAAAGAGAACCTCCACAGTGGTAGGATCAGCACAAACAGCTCCGGCAACTCCAGAGCTTCCCAGGGTGAGATGCATGCTGTGTGCTATCTGAAAACAAGGGTCTCCTCTATGGTGAGCCATTTGACTACTGATTGGAAAAGAACGAGTGTTCCCGAAACCTTAAATCATGGGTCTATTGCTTTATATTTCATTCTCCTATAGGTTCATCTGAGGAGCTAGAGAGCCATGTGAAGCTGCCTCTAAGTTTGTGGTTGACAAATAGAAGGCTGGGTAGTTAGCTCAAAGCACTCCAAGGCCAAGCAGCACCTGGAGCATCACTCACCTTGCCAGAGGGAAGGGACAGCAGGGTGCAGCGCAGACCTCCATGCCACCCAGAACCAGCTGGCTCCTCTGAAGCCATAGGACCCTCTGTGGGTTTGTCTTGTGAACACTCAGTAAGGGACAACCAATCAGAGTGGCAGAATCTTGGGTTCCCTAAAGTCACAAAAGTCACAGCTGGAAGGGACACAAGAGACCAGCTGAGCCAGCTCTACTGTGGCAGCCTCAGAACTGAAGTCCAAAAAGAAACCCAGGACCTCCGGGACCACCCAGAGACCATCTGCCAAGGACAGAGTCAAGGGCACTTCGTCCACGTCCTCACTGGCTGCGGCTTCACAAGCATCAGCTGTACACTTGGTGTCTTGCCATGTTCCAAGAAGAAAACCAGGTTACCCCTGAGAAAGTATCACTGATACTTTAGTGTCACTTAGTAAGTACTTTATGGGCACCTACTACATGTTCTGTGTCAGACACCAACCCTTGCTAAAACTGGTAAGACAAGTTTGACTCAGACTACCACAGCAAGGGAGAGAGATTCCGGTGTGAACTGAACCCAACTCTGCTGAAAGAAAGGCTTTTAAGCCCAGGGTGCCCTAGCCAGAAAGGACATCCAGGGCGATTTTGATGTCACCAGGCTCCCGGGTTTGCTCAGGGGAGTTTATCCAAATCTGACTCCAACAGAGGCTCCCATGGGGACTGGGAGGGCACCCCGCCTCCTGGGCGATTACTGAGGGGATAGCTCCCAGCTCCCCTAAAAACATTCCTGGGTTGTGAATCCTGGAGGAGGATTTTCCGTATTGGTAGGGAAGGGGTTTGCAGTGACCAGTCTCCCAGAGGAGAAGCTCTAGGGGAGGGTGGGCAGGGAGCTGGGTCGGACCAGGCTGAGATGGGGGAGATCCAGGTGGTGACTTCTGCTGCCCTAGGACTCCGCCTTGAGCCGAGGGCTGCACAGCTCACCCAGGGCCTCAGGCTGGGCTGCAAATCTGCAGTTCCTGTAAGGTGAGAGCTCAGAGGAGTAGCGTCTGGTCAGAAGGGGTCTTTGTCACAAGAACTGTGGATAAAACAGTGAAAGAGACAGAAAGCCATTCCATTAGAGTGTTAGTGTGATAACGCTGCAGCTCATGTGTTCAACTGAGTTTCATCGTAGAGGAATTTAGCTTATTGAGAGTCACGTGTGTGTGTGTGTGTGTGTGTGTGTGTGTGTGTGTGTGTGTGTGTGAGAGAGAGAGGAGAGGCTTTCAGAGAGAGAGAGAGAGTAAACAAGTTATGCACAGCTCAGCTAAACCAACTGGCTGTTCCATTTAGTAAAGTGTTTGCCTCCAAAATCGAGCAGGGAACAAGAGGCCGAGATCTACTTTGTTCTACTTTGCTCTCCATCTGTTTCAGTCCGCAGAGACTCTCAGCTTCTGAGCATCTCATTAGACTGCATGCACTTCTAGCATTTGAAGACCTGTAATGTTTTATGATCTGCTCCTGAAGTGTAAGCCAATAACTTCCCTGGCTTCCACCGGAGAAGCAGCCATCTGTCTATGCTTTCAGTCCCGTGTAAGGATCCACCAGCAGCCAGGACACTGTCTTCCCAGGGGATCCTCCCCGAATTAGAATGGCACCTGAGAGGGAAGGATGCCACCCAGGGAGAGTGGAGTTAGGGACCCTCAGGGAGTCCAGGACCAGGGACACACGAGACAAAGTCTGCCCTGCTTAGGTGTGAGCTGTGGGAAAGGAATATGTGACTCAGACATTGGAGAGATGAGCCACCTGCAGGGAGACAGCTGTGCCGAGACAGGGCCACCCCTGCAGGGGCATGGAGGCGTCCAGGCTCCCTGCTCCCCCACCAGCTCTGCTCACCAGGGGACAACAGCAGCTGAAATGTCCACGGGGAGAGAGCTCGCTGCTCGGAAGATGCTGCGAGAGCACAGTTATCTATCCCCAACACCACCTCCATCTGGGTCCTTCGCTGCATTGGCTCCCGGGAAGCCTGCTCCATGTGGAGACTCTGATGTCCTATCAGCCACACATCCTCATGGAAGAAGAGGATGGGGAAGGAGGAATGAGGGAAACAGAGTCAGAGAGACACACAGAGAGAAGCAAGGTGGAGCTTTCCTCACCAGGTTTGGCAGAAGCCCAGGTCAGGATCTTGCCACGTGTCCACCTGTCACAGGCCCCATCACCACGTGTTAAAATCTGCCGACTGGCTGGGTCTACGCCGGGGACCGTGTCCTGGAGGTCTGGGGCAGGCCACTGAACATGCAGGGGTGCTTGGTCCCCTCAATTCAAGATGCTGTCAGAGAAGATGGAGGGGGGAAAATAGACAGTGAGAATCTGATTCTGCTCCATGTCCTGCACATCGCTCAGCAGTGTGGGCCTCCATGTCCATTGTGAGACACTACAAGCAGAGCCTGGAGGTCAGAAGCATGGGGAGGCTTCATAGCACTTTCTGAGCCCACTGGAGTGAACTTCACACACCTTAGGATTTTCCTCGATGTGGTGATGGTTTTGAGGTAAGATGAAAAATAAAGACAGCTGGAAAAGAGACGAAGAAAATTGTAATTTTAAAATTGCTCTTTGAAGAGAAAAAATGAAAAACTGCAGCCTCAGGGCACAAAAGTTACTGCAGCCTCCTTTCTCCTCCAGGAGGCTCAATCCAAAACAATTCTGAGGGTTTAAGAGCTCAAAAAACCTGAGCCCAAGCTTTCCCCCTGTTGTTCTTCCTCCCAAGAAGGAAGGCGGCACATCCAGCTCCAGGCGCATGGAAGAGGTTTCCATCCTAACAGCTGGACCAGGGGCAACTGGACAGGTGTTGGATGCACATCCTAGGTCACCCACCTTGAGGACAGCCCAGGACATGAAGCCCCTCACTGCTGCCTATGATGTGCCTTTCTCGAGGGCAGTCACTCTGCTCTCTCTGAGTCTGTGCTATTTATTCTGCTTCTGTCTGACACACCTTGAAAAATCCTTTTCCCATGATGAGAATCAGCGAACCTACAGTTTTCTCTGTCAGGGTGGTGAGTTGAGATTCTCCATGTCCGTTTTGGAGAATCTCCTTGGTCCCTGTCCAGCGACAATTTCAAAGGTTGTCTGTCATTCCTCAAATGGGGAATTTTGTATAGTGTCTGAGACATATAGTATGCAATAGTTCACATACAATTCTGAATTAAAGAGTAAATAAGCATGGAACATCTTTCCTCCAGTCTGCTTGTGCTTAGCAGCCTGAATTTATCAGAGGGTAAACTCATTTAAAACAACTGATTTCTTCTGTAAAGGACTTCGGGTGTCATGAGCACCACAAACCAGGATGAATCTCAGTATCTAGATTTTTAATGTCCTTTATCTAACTCCTTTAAGGGGAAAGAGTTACAGAATGTGAGATGGGATCATCAGAATGAGAATCTTTGCTTAGACATAGCCATCCAAGCACTCCCTCTTGCTATTTTTGCACCCGTGTGATAAACCTTCTCAATACATTGAAAGATAATTTCTATAAGGGAAAGGGAGAGAGGTGGGGGAGAGGAGATGGGAAACAGAGTCAAGGAAAGAGTAAGAATGGTGTCAGAAGAAAAGGAGTTGCTAGAACTCTCATACAGATATAAACTGAACACACATCTACTATTTTGTTCCCATCACTGGTCAGTGAGAGGAAAGGTGGGATGCTACAATCAGTTAAAAGAAGAATCTGAACAGAAAATACATGAGCTAATCAGGAAGGATGAGACAAATGTGCACAGCCATAAAACCTAGGCAATAATCGAAGGAATCTCCAGGGGGCAAAAGTTGCGTTTTGTGGACAAGAAAATTGACTGTAAGTATTTCATGGGTTGCAGTTATAAAATAACTCAAAAACAATGAAGGAGAGGGAAACTACCACAGAATCAAAAATCGACATTGTCTGGTTTCCCCCTGCAAGTGATAGCTCATCTTTTTCACTTTTTTCAAAATCTCTCACAATTTTCTCCCAATTCAACCATTTCCAAATGCAAATATATAGAACCAGAACAACATCAGACCTTCTTCATAAGACTGTTGTGACCTTAAATAGAAGAAAGCAAGCAGAATCTTTAGCACAGTGCTTAGCATATAATAAGCTCCAAATATATTTGTTATTCATAATTTTCTTGTAAACTGAAACTATGAAGGAGGCTAGTTGAGGTGATTTTTAGATTGCCATAGAATATGGAAATATAACCTAATATAAAAACATTACAAATCATTTTGCCAGTGTCTGAGTCAGCTCACGAGACAGGGAGAGGGAAGGACTGAGGTGCTGGAGACCTAAAAGCAGGTAAATGCACAAGGAAGGGTCAGATGTGAACAGAGGCCGTGAGGAACCTTGGCTTCTGCCGATGTACCACGTAAGCTGTTGTGGGGGGCCTTGCCCCCCCCCGCTAGAACTCTTGAGTGCCTTTTATGGGCATGTCTGGGCCTGCAGCAAATCTACCCGGCAACAAGGAAGTAGCCCCAGTACCCTCCCCTTGCTCCTCCCCTCTAGCCTTACAGTATATATGCTGTAGCAGCTTCCGCAATAAACGAGACTTGATCAGAAACCTGTCTTGTCTCCATCTCTCGTGTCTCTTGTCCCTTGTCATTCTCACTCCCCCTCTAGGGTCTCCATTGACTTACCCGTGGGCCGGGACAAGTGGCGCCCAACGTGGGGCCTGAGAATGGGGGATCCAGTGAAGAACGCTGCTCGGGGGCCCAATAAAATAGAAGAGACAAATAAAATAGAAAAAAGAGGATTGCGTTTGACGTGAACCTGCTGTCTTTCCTGCACTTTGGTGAGTTGAGCAGCGATTATGGGACAGGAGATTAGCCAACATGAGTTGTTTGTAGAAGGTCTTAAAAAAACTTTACAAGCACAAGGGGTAAAGGTTACAGTCAAACAGTTGTTAAAATATTTTGATTATATTAGAGATCTCTGCCCTTGGTTTCCCGCCGCTGGTACCATCAACGAGAGGAGATGGAAAAGAGTAGGGGAGGCCCTTAAAGATTATTATGCTACTTGTGGACCAGGAAAGGTCCCAATTACTGCATTTTCTTATTGGAATCTTATTGATGAAATTATCTCCCAAAAAACCAAAGATCCGGTGGTGGCTCAAGCCATCCAGGTCAGGGAGACAGCTCTCTGATCAGAGGAAGGGTCAGTCACTCTCCCTCAGAGTGAGGAATGTGTAAATACCCCCCCAGGTGCCAAGATGGCACTGAGGCCCGA
Source organism: Heterocephalus glaber (assembly GCF_053883595.1). NCBI lineage: Eukaryota > Metazoa > Chordata > Mammalia > Rodentia > Bathyergidae > Heterocephalus > Heterocephalus glaber. The sequence goes on from NW_028258412.1 coordinate 25,414,918, forward strand.
GCCCCTGCTGGACGGGACTTCCTCAAAGAATGAGGAAGAAGACTTGATGTCTTTTGATAGTGATGATGAGTCAGACAAAACAAATGCAACTGACGAGGGTTTATAGGCGGCTCTGCCCCATCCAAGCCTTTTAAGGAAAAGCTTCGGTGCTCCTCAGCTTCTGCCTCCGCCCTTTCAGCCCCTGCCTCTAACCCCACCCCGCCAGTGAAAGAGGAACCGACCTTGTACCCTTCCCTCCGCCACCTCAGACACCCCCCCTTGCCACAGAACGATCCGGGGGAGGCTGACTGGGCCAATCTTGAGGAGGAGGCAGCCAGATATCATAATCCTGACTGGCCGCCCGTAGTCCAATGTCTGCCTCCTTATGTTCCGGTACCCAACACTCCCAATGCGCCCACTTTGGCATGCCCTGCTGTAGATCCCCAAAAGGAACTCCGGGACAAGATAGAATTTCTAAAAGAACAAATAAGATTAGAAAAGGAACACCAGGAACTTATTACCCAGCTCGAGGGCTTAAGAACAGGCAAATCCCATGAAAATGTCCATAGAGAGGACAAACCTAAGCCACGACCCCCCATTAGAGGGGCGGCCCCTAGGGTGCCATCCGGGTCAGGAGTATCCCTAGAACTTGAAAATGTGGAAGCCTTTCCTGTAACTGAAACTACTGACACGCAGGGACAGGTGTGGAGACACCACAGTGGTTTCGATTTTAAGGTCATTAAAGAACTTAAAACGGCCGCAGCTCAATACGGGGCCACTGCACCATACACAATGGCCATTTTAGAATCGGTGGCAGAAAATTGGCTCACCCCAATCGATTGGCAGACTCTGGCCCGCGCCACCCTTACAGGAGGTGACTATTTACTATGGAAATCTGAATATGTGGAAAATTGCCGAGATACTGCCAGATGCAATGCTCAGGTGGGTAATGGTTGGATACTCGATATGCTTCTGGGGGATGGAGCCTATGCCACCAGCGATCAACAGATGCAATTTGATGCGGGGTTGTATGCCCAGATTCAGACCGTGGCCACTAGAGCCTGGAGAAAGCTCCCTTCTAAAGGAGATGTGAGTGCTTCTCTCACCAATATCCGACAGGGGCCTGATGAGCCCTTCGTGGATTTTGTTCACCGCCTGCTCACAGCAGCAGGTCGGATTTGTGGGAGCGCAGAAATGGGGATAGATTTTGTTAAACAGCTTGCTTTTGAAAATGCCAATGCTGCTTGCCAGGCCGCCATCCGCCCTTATAAAAAGAAAACTGATCTCCCAGGTTACATTCGCCTTTGCTCAGAAATTGGGACCGCCTACCAACAGGGGCTTGCTATGGCTGCCGCCATGCAGGGTTACACGGTCAGACAGTTTTTGTCGCGCCGCCCGGGTAACAAGTGTTTCCGGTGCAGGGCAGCGGGTCACTTTGCCAAGGAATGTCAGGCCCCTAGGGCGTCGGCCCCTAGGGCCACACCTCCGGGGCCTTGCCCTCGATGTAATAAAGGGAGACATTGGGCGAATGAGTGCAGGTCCAAGACGGACGCTCAGGGCCAGCCCCTCCCGCTTGCCCATAACCTGGACCAGGGAAACGGGAGAGGGGGCCACCCCAGGCCCCCAGACCCAAACAAATTTACGGGGCACTCAACTTTGCTCCAGCAAACAACAATCCATTTCAGACCTCTTCAGAGCAACAACGGGAAGTGCCGGACTGGACCTCAGTTCCACCGCCCACACAGTATTGACTCCAGAAATGGGGGTACAGGCCCTCCTGACAGGGGTCTTTGGACCCCTGCCTAAGGAGACCTTTGGGCTTGTAATAGGCAGAAGCAGCAGCACTATGGATGGGCTGCTGATCTACCCTGGGGTGATTGATAGTGATTACTCCAGAGAGATTAAAGTTATGGTTTCTTCCCCCAAAGCCATTAACACCATTCAGTCAAGCCAAAGATTTGCTCAATTGTTGCTCCTTCCCCTTCTCCCTACCTCTAATAAGGCTCTTAACAACGTCAGAGGCAGCCAGGGATTCGGCTCATCCGATGTCTACTGGTCGGAAATACTCTCAGCCCAGAAGCCTCTCATGACCTTATGGTTAGATGGGAGACAGTTTTCTGGATTGGTAGACACTGGTGCTGATGTAACCATCATCAAAGGAGAAGATTGGCCTCAGGCGTGGCCATTAAAAGACACCCTCACCCACCTCAAGGGTATAGGTCAGAGTCAAAACCCTAAACAAAGTGCCAAAGATCTGACCTGGAAAGACCAAGATGGCAATCAGGGCACCATTCAACCTTATGTCATCTCAGGGTTACCCATTAATCTATGGGGGAGAGACCTATTATCACAAATGGGGATGATTATCTCTAGCCCTAATGAAGTCGTCACTATGCAGATGTTTAAAAATGGGTACATTCCAGGAAAAGGGCTAGATAAAAACTCTGCAGGTATTATACAGCCCATTGAGCCGGTCCTTCGACCCCCCCCCCCCCGAGCAGGGTTAGGCCATTTTCCATAGGGGTCATTGACACTCCTGCAGACCATGCTGAAAAGATCACCTGGCTCTCAGATGATCCGGTATGGGTCGATCAATGGCCCCTTTCCAAAGATAAGTTATTAGCGGCTCAGCAGCTGGTGCAGGAACAGCTTCACGCTAGCCATATCATCCCCAGCAATTCCCCATGGAATACTCCCATCTTTGTCATTAAGGAAAAGTCAGGAAAATGGAGACTCTTACAAGATCTTAAAGCAGTCAATAAGACCATGGTACTTATAGGAGCTTTACAACCCGGTCTTCCCTCACTGGTAGCCATCCCCCTTGGATATTATAAGGTTGTCATTGATTTAAAAGACTGGTTTTTTCACCATTCCCTTACACTCTGCTGATCAAAAACACTTCTCATTTAGCCTTCCGGCGACCAATTTCTGTGCTCCAATGCAACGCTTCCAATGGCAGGTGCTCCCTCAAGGCATGGCAAATAGCCCCACGCTCTGCCAGTCCTTTGTAGCTTCAGCTATTCCGGCCGTACGTGAATCTTGGGCCCAAATGTATGTTATACACTACATGGATGATATTCTGCTTGCTGGACAACATAGCAATGAGGTTTTAACCTGTTATGCCGAGCTCCGCCGAGCCCTTGAGGCTCGTGGCCTCCAGGTTGCCCCCGATAAGGTACAGTTAAAGGACCCTTATACCTTTTTAGGTTTCCAAATGGCCGGACCCCACATTTTGCCCCAAAGACTTACCCTTCGCCTTGATACCCTAAAAACGCTTCATGATTTTCAAAAATTGCTTGGAGATATAAATTGGCTTATGCCCTATCTTAAATTAGCTAAAGGAGAACTAAGGCCCCTTTATGATATCCCACAAGGGGATAGTCACCCCGCCTCACCTCGGGAGCTCACCCCCGCCGGTCGCGAGGCCATCACCTTGGTAGAGCAAGCAATTCTTCATCAAACTGTTACCTTTATGGATGATGGCTTACCGCCACAATATATTATCTGCAAGACCACGTTTTCCCCCACTGCTGTTTTTTGGCAGACCGCACCCCTCATGTGGGTGCACCTTCCCATTTCGCCCAAATGGGTCATCACCCCCTATTATAAGGCCGTTTCTGACCTTATTCCCCGGGGCAGACACCTTGGAAAGTGCCATTTTGGGAAGGAGCCTGACATTATCCTCCAACCTTACAGTAAAGAACAAATTGACTGGCTTATGCAAGTTACTGACTTTTGGCCAATTGCCCTCACCTCTTATGCAGGCCTTATAGATAATCATTATCCTCCAGATAAACTTATTGATTTTGCCAATAGACATGATTTTATTTTTCCAAAGGTCACCTCGCCTACTCCATTAACTGAGGCCCTGTTGATCTTCACAGATGGTTCCTCCACAGGGATGGCTGCCTATGTGTGGAACACTAACACCATCCAATTCCAGACCAGTTGTTCCTCCGCCCAAATGACCGAGTTACATGCGGTCGCAGCGGTTTTTTCGGCCTTCCCTGAAGAGGCCTTTAATCTTTTTATAGACAGTGCTTACATTGCCCAATCAGTACCTCTGTTAGAAACATGTGGACAGATAAAAAACGTTTCCCAGACAGGTAACCTTTTTATCCAATTACAAGGTCTAATTAGAAAAAGATCTAAGCCCTTTTTTATTGGACATCTTCGTGCCCACTCTAACCTACCTGGGCTGCTTACAGAGGGTAATCGACTAGCAGACCTGGCCACAAGACCTCAGGCTTCTGCCTACTCACTAAATATTGATGCCCCCATTCAGATTGACCAGGTGCAGAAGGCGCACCAGTTACATCATCTTAGTGTCCACACGCTTCGCCTCATGTATAAACTTACTAGGGAACAAGCTAGACAAATTGTTAAAACCTGTCCTACGTGCACCCTCCATCTTCCCACACCTCATCTGGGAGTTAATTCTCGTGGCTTAATTCCAAATGCCCTATGGCAAATGGACGTCACACATTACCCTGAATTTGGAAATCTTAAATATATACATGTCAACATTGATACATATAGTGGATTTATATTTGCCACCCTACAATCCGGGGAGGCTACTAAACATGTAGTTGCCCACCTTCTAGTTGCCTTCTCAGTACTTGGATGTCCACAACAAATTAAAACAGACAATGGTCCAGGCTATACCAGCTCTGGCTTCTCGAAGTTTTGCAAACAATTAGATATAACACACATAACGGGAATCCCATATAATCCACAAGGACAAGGCATTATAGAAAGAGCCAACCTCACACTCAAAATTACATTAGATAAAATAAAAAGAGGGGAATGGTACCCTATCAAGGGGTCACCCAGAAACCTAATATCACATGCACTATTTATTCTTAACTTTTTAAATTTGGATGCTAAGGGATTATCCGCAGCTAACCATTTCTGGCAACCAGAGACGCAAAAACAATTTGCCTCTGTCATGTGGAGAGAACCCCTGGACCACTCATGGCATGGGCCTGACCCCATACTCATCTGAGGCCGAGGGTCAGTGTGTGTTTACTCCAAGGAAATGAAGTCGGCCAGGTGGCTTCCAGAATGCTTAGTGAAACAAGTTGATAAGTGTATTGATGACACCGATGACCTAATATTGTCCAATTTCAACCAGTTAACAATGGCGCCTACAATTATAATCTAATAATCATAAAGAGAATAGTATAATTCAATTTGGCCAGATATATTTGAGCGCACCCTAATTTTATAAACTGTCTCATATGTTTGTCTGTTGTCTGTTGTTTGTGTTCGTACAGTTGAGCTCAATATTTCTTTTCCTTCCTTTTCAAAAGATATTTGCCTATCGTTAAATTGGCTTACAGATAAATGTTATTAAATTAAAGGCATGCCTTCCTTCCCAGGTTGCTAATTGATCAAAGTGCCACTGAGATTTATTTTATAAAAGTAATGTGTATTGTCACCTACATGCAATAATCAAATTGCAATAAACAGTTGTAAAATAAAAAGATATATATATTCTTAATTGCTTGTCAAAATGATTAGAGACTATGGGGACTCCCTTTGATGAATATAGAAGTGGCCACCCAGAAAATGATTATTCTGGTCTTAATTCATTAAAGGGACCCCTAGTAAATTTTATATTATAATCTTATGGGAGACACATCACAACGAATATTGTCTAAATATGTTATAAATTAATTACATTGGTTATCCTTGATATTTAAGTACTGAATATGTTATTACAAAATGTTTACATTGGTTAAGTTCTAAATATGTTATTGTAATATGTCCACATTGGTCATCTTCAAAAGCTTAATCAGGTTAGCCTAATTCTCTTATCTACAGCCCAGCCTTGCTTACATCGCAGGATGAGATTTTGCTTACAGGTTAAAAAGATGACATCCCTGATTCTGTTACATGGCCTGTTGCTGCTCCTGGCACCGACAGCAGAAAGCGGATTCCAACCAGTTGATTAATGATGTTCAAGCTCTCTCCAACACTCTTACAGATTTACAAGATCAGATTGATTCTTTGGCTGAGGTGGTCCTTCAAAATAGAAGGGGCCTGGACCTCCTCACGGCGGAACAAGGGGGGATTTGCATAGCCCTAAAAGAACATTGCTGTTTCTATGCCAATAAATCTGGGATCGTCAGGGGAAAAATTCGCGAACTTCGGGAAGATCTAAACAGAGGACGACAAGAATTCGCTCAAAATCCCCTCTGGACTGGCCTCAATGGTTTCCTCCCTTGTCTTCTCCCTTTGCTGGGATCCTTATTGGGCCTACTTCTGCTCATTTCTTTGGGGCCCGTAATATACAACAAAATCATGGCCTTTCTTAGAGCCCAGATAGAGGCAATAAAAACAGCGCCCATACAGGTCCACTATCATAGATTGGCAATGGCTGACCAGAACGAATGCCGGACCATCGATTAGGTCCTTGCTGTGGCTAAGTGTTCTCGCCCCACCTGTGAGTGGGCTGGCAAGTCAATGACGGGCAACTGAGCAAGTGTGCCATGCAACGAGAGAGCCCTCGTGCGCCGCCTAAGACAGGTGCCAGAGCCTTGATTCTCTGGTTAACCAATGACGGGTAAGGTGCACGGTGCAGACACGTATGTCGCTCTGACCCAAGACAGGCTCAGCCCCCACAGGCTTGGCTCTTCTGACGCCTTTCTACTATAGTTATAATTTTAAAGGGAGGACCTGTGGGGGGCCTTGCCCCCCCGCTAGAACTCTTGAGTGCCTTTTACGGGCATGTCTGGGCCTGCAGCAAATCTACCCGGCAACAAGGAAGTAGCCCCAGTACCCTCCCCTTGCTCCTCCCCTCTAGCCTTACGGTATATATGCTGTAGCAGCTTCCGCAATAAACGAGACTTGATCAGAAACCTGTCTTGTCTCCATCTCTCGTGTCTCTTGTCCCTTGTCATTCTCACTCCCCCTCTAGGGTCTCCATTGACTTACCCGCAGGCCGGGACAAGCTGTCTGGGGTCTGACAGCCTGAGACAGCCTGGCTATGCCTGCTTTGTGCCCGGCGTGACACAGGGGATGGATCAGGGCCCAGGTTGCAGCAGCCTGGCCTCGTAATCAGGAGACACAGCACCCCGGGTGAACTCTTCAGGGGGAGGCCCAGGTGTCCTGTGTGCCCAAGGCAAAGTCAGGAACCAGGCGACCTATGAGGGAAGGGGCAGATTTCCCTGCCCCACAGCTTCCTGCTCCATGAGGACCCAGGTGAGGGCTTGGGCAGCCGGAGTAGTCACCCGTCAGGGTGACGCCCGAGCTCCACTGTGTGGCTCCTCCTGGCCCAGGTTCTGCCTCACAGCTGTCCTAAAGCAGCAGCAGGTATGAACCACTCTCGTGTCTTTCCTCCCATCACAGCAATCACACACCTGTGCAGTCACGGCCAGCCCTTCACGTACGAGAGTGGGAAAGGGAAAATCATACATGTCTACTGATCATTGTCCTGTGCCATTTTCCTGCAACCATGTGCTGTCTGTGAGTGATTTAGCACAAGACATCCATGTGCGTGTTTAGAAACCCAGTACCTTGGTATAAAGGTGACTGGATGACACCCTCGTGCCTGGCTGCCCCACACTTTCCATTTCAAGGTCATGATCAGTGACCTTTGCACCCCACGGAGAGCAGCTGTCCTTTCCGAAGCTCACGTATGTCAGATGCCTGTTCGCTCTGAAAAGCCATGGACTGTGGATTCAGAATCCACTGGGAAATTTAACTTGGGCTGGGCATAAAATCGAGTTCCTCTAGGTGCTCCAGATGGTGGCTAAGCGGCACTGAGGACACAGCAGCTAGGCTCACAGTTCGGTGAGGAGCAGGGCAGATCCCACAGGCTGAGGCTGCTGCCTCAGTGAAGTGAAGCTGAAACACACTTCTGGGGGCGCCTGCTGTGCACCGCGCACAGCGACAGCTCAGGGGACAGCACAGGACCATCTCTGCTCCGGACCCATGCTGGCTCCAGTGAGGATGCAGGCACAGTGACAGTGCGTTTGTTTGTTTTCGGGGTGCGGGAGCCTGAGCTACATCCCCAGCCTTTTTTATTTTTTAACTTTGAGACGCTCTTATGAAGTCGTTAAACCGCCCAGACTGGAATCCGACTTGGGATCTTCCTGCCTCAGCCTCCCAAGTGGCTGAGTTACAGGTGTGTTCCACTGCACCCAGCTAGCTGACCAGTATTCCTGCAGGAGAGTCAGGAAACATGAACATTCTCTCAGGGAAGAAATCAAATGTCAGTGGCAGACAGATCCTCCCAGGAGTTTGCCCTTCAGCTGCAGCCTGAGGGCAATCAGAGGTCAGGAAGCAGAGAGGGGCCCTCAGCAGGCCCGAGGAGAGCACCAAGGGGCTGCGGCCCCACCAGAGCAGCCGGTCTCTTGCTGCAACTCTGCTGGGCGGGACCTGCACCTCCCTGTCTCCCCAGCAGGCCCAGGGCAGGGCCGAGCAGACGGGGAACCAGGCCTGCCCCTCCTCAGCAGCTCAGGCAAAGGCTGCTCCTCCTCCAGTGTAACCTGGGACCCACTTCCGCCTATGGGGTAAAGGGGACAGACAACTGCCCTTTATCATCCCAGGGCCCAGGGAGTCTTAGATGCTCCTGCTCTCCCTCCTGCAATCTAGCCTGCAGCATACAAATAAACCTGGACCAACCCACCTGGGATCAAAGGCCAGGAGGGGCAGAGCAGCCCTCCCACCGAAGTCAGACCAGGCACTGGATAAATCAGTGCCAGATGTGAATGGGTCTCAGACAGGATCAGGAAAATCATGAGGCCAGTCCCAGCCGGATCAGCAGAGCCCGTTGACTCCCAGTCTTGTGAAATGATAAATGGACCCTGGAATGGCAGCATGTCGGGTATTTTCATTACCAGGCATTATCATGGGTGCTGCCGCCCACAGAGAATGTCTCCTCTTTCCATTGGCCTGGCTGAATACTGGGGGCTACCAGAGGGATTCGTGATGTCGCACGTTCTGTTCTCAATTTTCTGTCACTTTTTCCTGTCATCCACCCTCTTCCGCTTTGCTCCCTGCTGTCCCTATGAAACCTTCCTTTCACTGTTCAACCAATAGGAGCACCTATCTGGGACATGTGTGCTTGATTAATGATAAGGAAGCCAGCAGAGCCGACCGCACAGGAGAAAGGAGGCCCGTGGCACACTATGAAGGTGCCCTTCTCCCTGCATGCACAGGGGAATACAAAGTCCAATCACCCACCTCCTAGGGCTGAGCTTGGGGCTGCAGGCTTCGCGCTGACTGCCCTGCACAGTGGGCCCCACAGTGTCCAGGGAGCCAGATTAACCTGGCCACCCGGCAGATCCCCACTCACAGAGCCAAGTGTGCACCCAAAAGGAATATAAAACTGTGTGCCCAGCAATCCCGGCAGATTTCACTCTGGTGCTCTGAATCAGTTGCTTAATCACTTAATCACCTAAATATAAATGACTCCTTTGTTCTCTTTGCAGTGTTTGTGAAGGAAGAGGGTGGTGCTCAGAAGCACAAAGCCAGCGTCTCACGTCTGATATCCACTGCCACTTGGCCCAATCATGCAGCTGGAAATCATTAAACCATGTCACCACCTGGTGCCCAGAGCAAATGCCAGACCCCGACTGGTCAGGACTCTGCTCTCTACGATCTCCTGCCTCTCCGGCCTGGTGAGTTCAGACAGCTGTGTGAGCCAGACCTGGGGTTCTCTGTGGTTGCAGCTGTTAGCCTTTCTGCTTCAGTTCAGGTCAAAGGGAGACCCCGAATCCCTCCTGACAGTGCGTGACTAAGCCTCTCCAAACACACAGGGCCTTCCCGTTCTCTGCTTCAGGGTTGTTATGCTGGGGTTTGCTTTTGTCCAATGGCAAAACATCCTTGAGGGTCAGCACAAAGGCAGGACTCCAATGTGGTCGCCTAAAGGCCAGGAGCAGGACAGGGCGCAACCTAGCACTCCTCACCGAGTCATGCTGGGGACAGAAATATACGCTCACAGAGACCTCAGGATGCTACCCCTCCACTCTCCTTCAGACACTGCAGAGACCTGCGGGCTTTGGTGGTAAGAAAGGGTCACAGAGAAATAAGGAATTGCTCCTGGGAGTCATTTCAGGAAGCCATTTGGGTTTTATGTCAGTCACCTGCGAACAGTGACGGGAGTCTTGCAGAGCTTTCAGTGCTACAAAGCCTGCTGCAGCACGTGTGCCAGAGGCTCCCGCCACTGCCTAGAAGAACAAGACATTTTCACTGGAAGAGGTTTACAGAAAATTTCCAAATGGACACATCTCAGTAAATTCACACTACATAAATTCCAAGTGGTAAGCTTATTGAAGTTTCATTTTCTCCCTCCCTCTCTTCCTTCTCTCTCTTTCCTCCTTCCCCCCTCCTGGTTCTCCTCCCCGCTTTCTCTCTGCGTCTCAGTACACTTCCACTCCATCTGTCCCATAGCAACCTCTCACTGGGCTGTAGGAGCAGAGAGATGACGGTCACTTTCCTTGGACCCTAACTTTCACTGGCTCTGTCTTCAGTCACAAGCGGTCACAAGCCAGGCTCTGCAGACCTGCCCCGCCCCGGGCAGGGGTCCTTCTTCCCTTGGCCACCCTGTGGCGTGGCCGCAGCTCCTCACCTTCCTCGCTGGTGTGTCTTCTCTTTTATAATGCACCTGATGTCACCTCCATGCTTGAGGCCAGAGAACAGCCCAGGCTGTGGCTGCTCCTTCATCCTGTGTCCCAGACAGAGGACGGGAAGGGCCGTGTGACTTCCAGAGGGCCAGCAGGCTGAGTCAGGACAAAGCCTGTGCATTGAGACCACTGGGGTTCGGGGAGATCTTTCCCATGACACAGGCTTCCTTCTCCTGGCTGGCAGAATAGATGGACACACAAGGGAATGGATGGGTGTGAGTCTGCCACAGCCACAACCCCCTCATAGATGCCACTAGAGCCCCCATTTCTCCCCAGCTCTCTGCATTTCACCTGCTGATTTTATGTCTGTAGCTGTATTGTTCTGTCATGTGTGTGTGTACAAACACATCCTCAGTAGATATGTGCATTTTGTATATACCTGTGTATACATGCATACATGTGTGCATTTCAGTATGAGAATGTGAATCCAGGTTGCATAGACACTGACAGAGAAATAGGGCTGCACTGTAAGTTTAACCATAACCAGACCCCAGGAAGCATGCAGAAATGCAGAAAGTTCTGCTTGTGGGCAGAGAGATTCCGTGTCCGCACTGTATCCCAGGTCTCTGCAAGGTCTCAGTGGATTCATATCAAATGAATTCAAACCAACACACACTAGACTTCTAGGGGCAGTGGGCCTTGCGTGTGCCCAACAGTGAGCTTGCTGCAGGGAAGGGAAAAGAGGCATGTGATTCCCCCTGGCCCGTGGCCTGATGACAGCAGAAACTTATTTGTGTCTGATGAATATTTATGAAAGCTGCCACTTTAATTGAAATATAAAAGCCCTGAGCAACATTAATTGGGCTGAGAAAACACACACACACACACACACACACACACACACACACAGCTCACTTGCATTCTAGAAAATAACAAGGGAGGAGCAGAGGTTGTCTTTGAACATAGTCACAGAAAATTCTGCAGCCACTAAAAATTTAAAGAGGAGTCACATCTGAAGAGCATTTCTAATCCAACAGATTTTGTAACCAGAGTTCCCATCACCACCAGGAAACAAGACAGAGCTTGCATGGATGTTTGCAAAGGCCCTCGTTGAACAGGCTGCTCTCTTCCCAACTGCCAAAGGGCTGATCCCTCGCAGGGAGGCCCCTCTGCTCCTATTCAAACCCCTGCAGCCCACAGCACTGAGCCTTGTCCTCTGACCCCTGGAATTCCACCTTTTCAATCTCACTCCCAAGCACAAAATTCATCACCTGACCTCTCCAAACATCTGTCACCAATGGAGAAACTAGATGTATGCATACATAAAGGATCAATAACTGCATTATTTGAGACAGTTCTGTTGCTTCTCAACATCTTGTGGCTTTTGTTTATGTTTTTGGTTAAAAATATTTTCATATTGGAAAAGCTGAGTCCCAAAAAGGAGTGACAGAGAAGACAGATGGATTGAGTAGATGGCTTTTGGCACATGAGGTGTGGAGCTCCAGGGCTCTGAATTGTGTTGGGAATAAATGGAATCTGTCCTGGTCTCGGGCAAGTGAGGAACAGCAAGAGGCTTTTGACCCAGGCAGATGACCGGCAAGGGCAACTCTCCAAATGGGTCTTGTTCACACAGGGTCTGCATCCTATAAAGAGAATTAAACAAAGCCTTTCCAAAGCATCTGCTTTGGTCCTCAGTACAGAGCTCTGGGCCAAGTCTCAAGTGGAGAGAGCAGCTCCCGCGATCCTGCAGTACCTTTGTGAAGGACATGAAACCCATGTGTCAGAGAGACATCTGTACTTGTACATTTTTTGCAGCTCTATTCACAATAACCAGGGAATGGAGAAAACCAAGCAGCCCACCAACACATGCATGCAAAAAGAAACCATGGTCCACACAGTACAAAGTAGAATAGCATTTGACCAGCACAAAGAAGGAAATCCTGTAATTAATAACACCATGGATGATCCTGGAGGACATTATGATAAGAAAAAAAGAAAAGCAGAGACAGAAAGACAAATACTGGATAATTGAACTCACCTTCAGAATCTAACCTGAGCTCATAGCAGTTGAGGGTAGCATAGTGATGATTGGAGGTGGGGTTATAGAGGAGTTCGGGAGAGGTTGTTTAGTAAGTGCAAACTCACAGTTAAGTGAGGGGATGAGCTAGGATGTCCTACTGCACAGCTGTGTTACTGTAGCTGGCAGTAATACATTGTGTATTTCAAATGTCTAGAAGATAGGATTTCAAATGTTTTCACAACAAGGAAATAATAAATGTTTAAGGAGGCGAATATGCTAATTTCCTCAGGTATTCATCTACAGGAACACTCCATTACATCCCATCAGTACATACAATCATCATGTGTTCATAAAATTAGAGATCAGCTCCCCAGTCGCCCTCAGCCCTGGAGGAAAGCCATCTTCAGAGGAGAAAATTAGTCCTCAGGAAGACGCCTTAAGGCCCAGCCTTGTCCAGATCCTAGGCAGGAAGACATCCTGTCCAAGTGCTCGGTCACCTCGCTTTCCTTGGGAGCAAAGAACAAGTCTTATTTTGAAGCCCTGAGCAGGTACTCACTAATGTGGATGACAATTGGGCTCATGTGTAAGGTGGCCCTATATGCCAACTCATTTGGTATAATTTAGGATACTTTTCTTTTTATTTGGATCTGCCTGTTTTCTGATGGAATTATTAATGGAGCCTCCTTCTGCTCTCAAATCTTCAATTACATTGAACGCACCAGTAGGTTTTAAAAGGAGCAAGGGGCAGCTGGCGTGGTTGTGAGCTGTCCGTGGTGCTGCCCAGGAGCCATACTTCCGGCCCTTGTGACTCTCCAAACTTCAAACTTATGATGGCCCATTCCAAATCCTTAGCTTGGGCTTTGGCCAGAGTCTTTCCTGCTTCTTAGAATGGGGAGGGGACTTTAGAGAAATGAGATTCCCCCATTTTTTTTTCCAACTTCAGCCATCCCTACTCTATATTTACACTTTATTCCTTCTCCCTTTAAACCACCTTTATAAGTTTCCAATTTCTGTACAACAATAATCCCATGCATGATATAATTTCTATACATGAGTTGACTTATTTTAGGGAGCCTGTTATATTATCTTAGGAGTAGAAAATGATCTTAAACAAAAGGAAAGAGGATATTAGTCCTGAAAAAACACACTGATGAGAAAAACCACACATCTTGGGAGAATTCCATGGCAAAGGCTTTTGAAATGAAGCTTGCTGTAGTCTTAATGAAATGGGGATTAAAAAAGCACTCAAGTGATGTTTTAAAACCTTCCAACATCAAACTAATTGTTCTACCAGGAAGCACTGAAAATGTAGTAGGAATCATCTTGTGATTCAGTGTTATTCAATGACATTACCACAGACCAGTAATCACCTCACATAAAAGGAGTGATTACAGCCAGTTCTCTTTGGAACACTGTGTTAGGCTACCCTACCCTTGAATATTGCAATCCAGAAATGCTTGCCTTATTGTGTACTTAATTTAAATGTAACAAGCATAGCTCATTTTCCTAGCACACTGCGTGGCACCTGGCAGGTGGGAGGTAGACATGAATAGTTGCAGAAATCGCAGTGGTTGTTTTCAAGGAGAGCCAGAGGGCTGGACCCTGCTCCTGTCTAGTTTCTGTAGCTGAAATCATGCAATCTTATAAAATGAGCTGAATGTTTGGACTGCACTTTCCTCCTCTGTGAATTCCACACTGAGGAGGAGGAGACAAAATTCTTCTTGCAGAGGCCAAGCCCCGGAATGAGCTTGAGTCTCAGATGGAGGGTTGTGCAAACCGTCTGCCTCACTTTCCTTGGAGCAGTTCCATGGGTTATGATTACACACTCTGGGGTCCTGGGGTAAGGCCTATGCTAGGATTTTGCTATAAAAACATTCAGAGCCAGGCTGGGGATTTAGCTCAGTGGTTCCGATGCCTTCCCTGAAACCACAAGGACCTGAGTTCCATCTCTAGTACAAAAAAAATCATTCAAAGCCTTTAATCTCATCAAATTTCATGGGGCTGAGGCTTAATGGGCCATATCTGAGCCCTGGGTGCAAGGTCACTCCTGCTCAGCAGCGCTGATGGAGCCATGGTGCACTCCCAGGTTACCCCATTTACTGAGGCTCAGCACCCCTTTGGGATCCCAGAAAAGTCCACAGGTCATCACCCCACGCATCTCCTGCTCTTTATTCATTGACTGGTGAATTGCTCAGACATGATTTCAATCACAAGTGAATGAAGGGGAGCAGCATCTTAGTGACCAGCCCAGGATCTGCCTTTAGCTACACAAAGAGGTGTGTCTCAGGATTCCTATGTAAGATCCTGAGTAGGAAAGGCCCGTTTGGAAGTCTGTGGGTTTTTGTTAGGCTTTCTCTGGTTTTTGGTGCATGAGAAGTTGTCTCCTAAGTGCAGAGATGACAAATAATTAGAGCAGTGTTTGGCTACACAGTGAAGAATGTGAATAGCAGGTCCTTTACAAGATGCTTGCTTCATCTTTGAGTGAAGGAAGCAGCAGGCAGAGAGTGCAGAAGCCCTAAATGTTGCCGGAACGCTCTGGTTAGAAAGTCCCCACAGGCCCTCTCTGGTGAATGCATAAACATGCTTGCAGCTGCTTGCTATCTACAACGAAAAGCTGCTTCCAAAATGCTCCCAGAAGGCGTGAGTGCTTAGAAGGGCTCTGAATGATTTCCTTAAGTCCTATTTGCTCCCCAGGCTGCCTGACGATAGATCCCTCCCTGCAGTGAAGCCACCTGTGCCCTGGGCATGCAGGAGGTCACGGGATGAGTGGACCTGGCAGGAGGAGTGGCTGGTGTCACACAGAGGCCCCTGGGATCATGCGTGGTCACAGGATAAGAAGGCGGACGTGATCTCTGGCAGCTCTGTCCCTCTCCGTATTTTCACTTCCGGTCAGCTCTTCGGGCTCTGAGGACAGGGAGTCCGACTTGTGCAGCCACCTTTGCACTGCTGTGTGGCACCCAG
This sequence comes from Heterocephalus glaber, assembly GCF_053883595.1. Lineage (NCBI taxonomy): Eukaryota > Metazoa > Chordata > Mammalia > Rodentia > Bathyergidae > Heterocephalus > Heterocephalus glaber. The sequence continues at coordinate 25,430,452 of NW_028258412.1, forward strand.
GCTGCAGTAGCCCGTGGGTGCCTGACAGGGTGAGGACAGCAAGAGCAGTGTCACGGCCCCTGAGCTGCTCCTGGGGACTCAGTGCCCTGTGGGGAGCTCACCCCCCCCCCATGAGGAAAGGGCCTATTTATTTTACTGAGTTTGAAAATTCACCTTTTGTGCAATGTTTGAGGATAACTAGAAGATAAAAAGGCAAATGAGTGACTCGTCACAATATGTTTAATTAAATATCACCAGGTCTGCAGGCATGAGAGGATTTTCATTATTTGAGGACACAAACAGGCAGGGATTTCATTTATATCTAACAGTATTTCCTACTTTTCACATTAAAAAGTGTTCTGGAAATAAAAATGGAATGTTCCCTTTCGGTGTAATACTAAGAACAATTCATATGCTTATTGTAACCAGTAGAATTTTATTGATAACAGATAATGAAGTATATTAAAAGACTTCAACTTATTGATAACAAAACCTAACCATGATGGTGAAATGTGTTTATTTCAATCACGAGAGGAAGAAACTTTTTCATAAAAACTAAGTCATGGCAAATGACAATACACAGCCACACAACATAGATATCCACAACGGCCTTATTTATAATAATCCAAAGTATAAACAAATGCCTATCAGCTGATAAATGGATAAAGACAAGGTCACATAGACATGCAATGAATATTATTAGGCAATGAAAATAATTAAATATTGGTATTTGTTACAGGATAGATGAAACTTAAAAGCATCCTGCTAAGTGATAAAATCCAGACATAAAGATCAGGGCTCCAAATTTATCAAATATCCAGAATAAGTGAGTATATTACTGATAGTCAAAAAATGGGAAGCATTTAGGATGAACAACAATGGCTTTAAGTTTTTGCATAAGTTAATGAAAATTCTAAAATTAGAACATGGTCTTCATTCCAGAACTTTCTAAACTTAAAGAGAAAATATGGAATTTTTCATCTTGATTGGGTGAATAGTGTGGTACATGAATTACATTTCAATGAAACCATTTAAAACTCAAATAGAAGATAACGTAATCACCATCCCCAACACAACACATATAATTTGAAAAAAAACCTCATTTACTTTATTTAGTTTCTTAGTAAACACCGAATCCAGTTGTATCTCCCTGTGCATATTCAAAATTAAATGAAGCCCTGCTTGCTGGTGTAATCAGGGGCATCCCTGTGTATTTCAGTTCTCAATATTTATCTTTTGCATTTTCCTCTTGGCAAGGGTCGTCTTGGTGCGAATGCTGCCAGATGATGTATTTCAGGGAAGTCTTGCAGGGCCCGGAGAAGAAGGGAATTCTTTCCGCCTCTTCTCTCTTTCCTATGACTTTGCAAGGATGTTTGCAAAGAGCCGCACTCCCGGGATGGTGGCAAGGGGCTGGGGTTTCTGTCATGCTGACGTCAGCGTCCGGGTCTCACCAAGCTCCCTGTTTCTCATAGAGATACTCCAGGCAGTTTGAACCTCATCGAGTGCTGAAAATAACTCAATTCTGGGCTTTACAAGAAAATTAAAATTCTATGTTTAAATGGTATTAACAGCCTGCTCTTACATAGCACTTAAACTGTAGGCATTTGTGTAACTACTAATTTCATCTTCAAAATACTCTATTAGCTTGGTTCTATTATTATGCCTAGTTAAGTGGAGATAATGTGGTCTAAATTAATTTTGAAAATTAAGATATTAATTATAATTGCTCTATTAACTTAATGAAAATATTTTAAAATACAGTTTTTTCTGTTACACCCTGCTTGTTAACTCAGTTAAATTTGGAAACATATTTGTGTTTTTAATCAACAAAATTGCTTTTAGGGGGCATCTGATGATAGAGATTTTAGGTTGTAAATGTTGATTTGTAAGCACTTAAAATTTGTAAATCTCTTTAAATTAAATGACCTGTCTCTTCATTTGATCCAGTAAGAATTGTGCTTGAATCCTTTCCCACTTTCTTGAGATTGCTTGTCTAACCTGCCTAATAAAAACAGTCAAATTCCCACACCCCAACCTTCTCTGATTACAGCTGCCATCTCCTCCATGAGTTTTCACCGTGTGTGCTGCGTTTCTTCCTCTCTCTTCCTGTTGGCTGACTTTGTGTCCAATTTCTAGCACTTTCCTATGACCCTTAACACAGTTTGTATTGCTTTTGTCAAGTTGATTATCTGTTCAAGCTTTTTCCACCATTTCTGTGGTGTGTCTCTAGGTCTAGGGTCGAGGCATTCCCGGTGACACCTTCCTGGCAGGTCGGGACTTCAGCATCTGGTACCAAGCGGTAGCAGCACAAGTGATGCCCCAGATTCCTTCTGAGATGAAGTCCAGCCCCGGGAGGGAGAGTGGAGAGGCCTGGGTCTGAGCGATGGCTAAGGGATTGAAATTCAGAGGGCACTTGACTGTGTATCACATCAAAATATTTGGGGAGAAATGATAGATGCTTAGAAAACCAACCAAAAGAAAGATAATTTCAAGTTGAAAGTATATAAAATGATCAGTGTAAAATTATCAATGCATTGGAATTTTTATTTCTTCATGTAAAAATTCTGACAAGAACAGGGAAAAGAGAAATCTGTGTTTGGAATTGTGTGCCTTAGAAAGGGAAAAGGAAGTAGAATTCTAATTTTTATAATAAAAATTAATGGAAAATATAAATAGTAGAAAGAGGATGATTTAGGAGTGTGCAAGTAGACAGAGCAGTGTGAAAGCTCCTTACTTCTGGGGAAATTTTCTTACAAGGATTCTTAAGTCTCAGCTTTATAGTTCTCTTGGACTTGCACATTGGGGAAAGAATTCATTAAAATGAAATATTAAATGAAAACCACTGCCCTAGCTGAGCCCTGGGACTTTCTGCTCTCTTTTTATCCCAGCTGAATGAATGCCTTGAGCTCCAAGCTGGCTTCAGGATCAGAGTCCTTTCCTGAGGCTCAGAGCTGATGCTTCTGTCTGATCCCAGGTACTGAGCAGAGATGCACCCCACAAATCTGTGTTGACAGAGAGGGGGACAGAATGCAGACCTGGCCTCTTTCTCAAACTGAGGGCTGGGAGACGGTGAACAAGGTAGACAACAGCACCTGCCCTTGTGGGCCTTGTATGTGAGAGGGGAGAGACAGAGAATAAACGAGAAACACAATACAGTGCATCAGAAGCAGATGAAAGTCTTGGGGGAAAACAGAGCCAGGTGAGATGGCCCGGAGGAGTAAGTGGGTCAGAGGTAAAATCCAAACTGAATGAAACAGGAAACTGGAACTTGGTTATGTTAGGACATGATTTCTGCAGTCAGCTTTTACTGTCATTCCTACTTATGTGTCCAGTTCCCCTCTGGGCTCGGAGCTCCAGCTGTGGGGTGCCAGCCCTCAGCAGCCAGGAAGGGAGCAGGCCCTGGTGGCATCTGCTGGGTCTTTGAGTGGCTGCTCTAGAGATGGGAAATGCAGCCACACCTAAAGGAAGAGAGATGTGAACTGTTGCAGTTTGTGCAGGAGGCTTGCAGGTCTCATCTACATCACGCCCACATGGCCACTGCTTGCTCACCCGAGACGCTTCTGTTCTATGCAAAGCTTACAGGGGTCTCTTCCTAGTTTTTCTTAAAAGCTCCCAAAGTTGGATCAGGAAAGAAGTGGGGAGAAAAGGGGCGGGAGGGTCGGAAGTGTCTTAGTAAGTGTAAAACAGAAATTAATGTCCACTGCGTGGGGGGGGGGGGATCTGGGATCATTCAAAGGCAGCAGGACCCGAGTTTAATATAGCCAATTTTATAATAGGGAATTTTAAAGTTGTACAAAGTACTAGAACACAGGGAGGATTGCCCTGGATTTCCCCCTTTCTCCTTCAGCAGCAACATCCCTTGGAGTCACGGGGTGGGTTCCTGGACCTCCCCCAGGAGATCAAAGGTAGATTCTCCTTCTATGACCGCAGAGTACTTTTCTGTGACTGGAGCTCATGCTCTTTATACTTTAAGCCATCGGCGGATCACATATAATGCCTAACACAACACAAAGGCTGTGTAAATAACGGCTGCATTGTTTAGAGAGCAACGACAAGAAAGATAGTTTGTCCATGTTCAGCTCAGTTACAGCTTTTTTAAGATTGTAGGTTTCCAGCTGGCTGGATGCAGATCCCAGGGATTAGGAGGTTGGCTGTGTGCTTGAAATTTCCCACAAGAGAAGGCTGAAATCAATCAATAGGTAAGTACCCTTTAAGGGATTTTTATTAGGTATAGCCATGCCTTTCTCATAGTATGAATCAGCCTACAGCATTTGTTCTCAGGTACAGTGTTTCTTCTCAGGAGATGCATTTTCAGATTTTATTTTTCTGACCATGGTCTTTACTTTCTTGCCATTTTGCATGATCTACCCAACACGGTCCAGAAAACAAAGCATGTAGTGACACACATTTCATTAACTGTGAGAGCATTCCTCAATTTGTCAACCCCACTTGATATTTTCAACTCAGGGAAGCACAGCATCCTCTGCAGACTCAGTAATTTCACTAAAGGAAAAACCCTCTTCCCTCATTTATTCTAAAATATCCAGCAGCCCCAATCCGGACGGGTGTCTGTGTGCAGTCCGCTGTGCAGAACCTGGCTCTTGGAGTCCCCCTGATACTGTGAATGATTCATGCTGAAGCGATGCTGATCATGAACCCAAGAGGCTTAGTGGATTGAGCATGATGTTTGGGCAGCAACTGTGGTCAGAGGAATTGTGAATCAAAGCTAAATTAATTGACTAGACTCAATCTACCTTCTCTACACTCCCTTCCTAGAATGAATGAGTACTTTGCTTGTGATATTTAACAAAATCAAGCAGCACTTTATTAATGTCTCACCACGAATGTTGCCATCTGTCCCATCAGTCAAGTTAACAAGCCGAGGCTCTTTGTGCATAGTTCACAGGGCCTTTTCTGGGGCTCAGGAGAGCAGGAGCCTGGGAGAGCAGTACTGCTGAGAAGCTTCGATCAGTGGTTCTCTAGTTGCCACATCTATCCAAGGACTTGTCTTTGATGGCTGTGTGTTCACACTTTCTCTCCCTGATGCTCACGGGCCACATGTAAATCTGTGTGGTTTTAGCAGGGACTGAGCATAAGTCAGGTGCTGGATGAAACTGTCATCCTGTAAGTCACCAAGACGGGGATGGGCTCCAGTTGTTCCCATGGCACAGCCAAGGATGTGCAGAGTCAGGGTCAACACGTTGCAGTCAGCCTGGGATCTGGAAGAGGACCCAAGTCTGCCTGCTGATGGCGCTGTGGCTCTGCTTCCTGCATCATTGACACCAACCTCTTCCAGCCACTGTGGGCTCGCAGGTGTATAAACGCAGAGTGGAGAGTTACCGGCTGGGAAGTCCTGTCGGTGGGCAAGTTTCCAGCATGGTTCCATTGGACAAGTCACCTAACCTCTCTGATCTAAAACATGGGAGTAGAAATTAGAGATCTGTTTTTAAAACCTCAATGTATTTATTTAAGTTACCTTATAACACATCTCAGTTCTTTTTTTTTTTTTTTTTTTTTTTTTGGTACCAGGGCTCGAACTCGGGACCTTGCGCTTTCGAGGCAGGCACCAGAACCACTGAGCTCAACCCCTGGCCCTCAGTTCTTTTTATGTTCCCTTTCTCTCCTCTTCTTCCCCCTCTCCATCTCTTGCTGCAGTTCTCATTTGCAAAAGATCTGTCTCCCTATTTCCTATCATCTATCTTTTATTTTGTTCTTTAATTTATGTGGGGTTTTTTGCATTTCTTGTATAAGAGAAGCCATGTGACATTTAAGCTTGCGTGTCAGATGTGTTATGTACATGCACCAACTCCTTATGAGGAGATGTAATCATTAAGTATTGCAAATATGTACTAATAAAAATAAAAAAATTTTTAATTACCTTGTATAAGCATTTAATTGACAACTTAAGATTCATAAAACATACTCTCAAAAGAGTATGATATGGTTGTAATACATAATATTTACATTCTCTTGGAGATATTGGTTCATGCCTGTCAGGTCTTCATCATTTTCAGTTCCCTTCTCCTCTGCCTTCCTGCCGCTTCTTTTCTCTGAAGCCCACAACTATCATTATATTTTAAAGCATCCAAAAGAAAGAACACTCTTCTATTACAAAGAGTTTATGAGGGAATATTTTTATTTAGGAGTGAACCATGACAGTGTTCAGAAAAATTTGAGATCTAACTGATGGAACTGTGAGATTTTTATGCTGGGGAGGGGAGGGATAGCATTCTACAGGTGGCAGGTGTGCGTGTGTGTGTGTGTGTGTGTGTGCACATTCTGTGTATTGTATGAGGTTTTTCCTAACCTTCTTTTCATAATTCTAATTCTACTTGTTGTGCCAATAACTCTGGTAAAGGCAATTCATCAGAAAGCTAGAATCAAAAGTTTATTTTGAATTTCTAAAGACAGCCTAAGAATTTGAATTCCTGTATGCAGATGTCTAATTAGAGACACTTTAAGATGCATTAAAAATTCATAAAACACACCTTCTGAAAGGTGTGCTAAGTTTCCAAAGATACGAGACTACCCAAGCTCTACCAGGAGAATGGGAATTAGGGCTATTTTAAAGAATCTCAATGTGCTTATTTAAGAATAAACTTCTGTGAGGGGTGGAGCTTGGGGGAAGAATGTGAAAGAGGACAGTGCAGCTCCGGGTCCACCGCAGCCTAGAGGTGGGGCTTGCTGTGCTTGACCTGATTGGGTCTGGTGCGCGCCTTACCTGCCCGAAAAAGGTGACTCACATTTTCCAGTGTGATGTTAGCCACGAGGAAATTGCAAACAAGACCCAGTAAGTAACAGAAACTTCCCAGGTGATTCCACTGTACAGCCAGGGAGGAGAACCACAGACTCCGTGTTGAAATATTGCACTGCAGGATTCTTTTTTTAAGCATGGGCTAGAACATATGTCAGAGAAGCTTCAGGCCACACCAGGCAGTAGAAGTTTTCTCCCATGACAAATTTTAGAGGACAAGGAGAGAAATCTTTCTGCAGGAAACAAAAGCTCAGGTACACTGTGCAGAGCTGTTTATTATAGACATGGGCCTCCGCCCACCCGAGCCATGATAAGCGGGTATGCTTGTGAGTTTCCAGGTCCTGCTCACTCTGGACTTGGGGGTTTGTGCTGGTGATGGTGGAGAATGGGTCCACAATCCTTCCATGGCACAGGGGTGTAAGCTACAGCTGTAGGTTAAGAGTAACCAGGCAGAAGAGACGCTCGGTAATAGGTGTCCCATTTTCCCAGTGTGCACCCAAAAGCTACTTTGGGGTCAATAGTAAGGGGTCATAAACTAAGGACACACCATGATCTTCAAGTAAAAGTGAATGAGTCGTAAATTTTTTTAAGGTCTGTGGCCTGATGTTTGATACCTATACACATAGTGACATGCTTACTACTAATATCTATGTATTTAATCTGATGTGATCCCTTGGAATCCAATCTTTCAGCCAATTTCTGGTGTTCAGTATGGTACTATCAGTCATCGTGCTGAAACCAGACCCCTAGACTGCTTCTTTCTGAACACCTGAGAGAGCTTGGTGATGTGGACAGGAGGTGGTCCGTGCTGGAGAGGTTCGGAAGTTGTGAGATTCTGAGGATATTTCTGAAGGAAGACCCAGTAAGGCTTGCTCACAGATTGGATGTGAACTGTGAGAGAAAAGGGAATTGAGGGTGAGCCTGAGGATATTTTTCCTGAGTCACAGGAACAAAGGGTGCCATATTCGTTGCCATAGTAAAATCATTATGAGGCATTCTAGGGGAAATTTAGAATTCAACTTTGGATGAATTAAGTTTAAGTGTCCATGAGCATTGACCTGAGATCTCTTATACGCAGTTGTGTACAGATTTTGGAATTCAGGGTAAATGTACTTTCTGGAAATAAATTTATCCATCCTCAAACATATTTGAAGCCTTCTAACAGGAAGGATTAAAAGGGAATTTTAAGGTAGACGGATATATTTCCAACAAAAATAGCTAAATTGGGCAACTATGAGTTAACAGTGTTATTAAGCAAGTATGGGAAACCAGGTAACTGTGCTCTTTGTAGAATGTACTTGAGGGCCAGGGATTTAGCTCCGTGGTTCCGCTGCCTGCCTCGCAAGTGCAAGGACCCGAGTTCGATCCCTGGTACCAAAAAAAAAAAAAGGCAACGAATGTACTTGAGTAGCCACAACAGCTTCTGTAATCTGTCACCACAGGAGTGTAACAAACTCAGAAAGTCCTGCTAGGACTCTGCCCTGGCCCTTCCACTGCTCTGCTTTGTGCAAACTCTGCTTGTGCACCTCCCACTTGCACTCCTACAAAATTGCTGACCTGCCAACATTCTGGGCCTGACCTTTTGGGGAACAATCCCAGCCAGGTCCCTCGACACAGGAAAGCGTTGTACAGTGCCTCTCGCCTCCCTGGGGTCTTCCCTTCCTGGATCCAGTTTGCTGCAGCAGGGCAGGCAGGAAGGGCATAGGCAGTGTCATCAATCAGCCAAGGGTTCTTGTGCTCGGTTCAGGTGGAAATCACACAATTAGGGTCTGACCACATGGGAGTGGCCAGGGTTCCCCACAGAGGAGAGGGGACCTCAACCTGCCTCCCCTCGTGGATCCAGTTCATCCACTTCTGCACAGGAACACAAAGGGAGTGAGAGGCAGAGGCAGATGTGATAAGCAGAGTTAGAAAGCAAGAGAAAACAGGGGAGGGGCTTCGCTTGAAGGAAAACACGCGTGGAGGAGCGGATGAGTCTGACAGAGAAGATCGGACTGGCCCAGAGGCAAAAGAGCAAGGTTAGTGTCTATGGTACCACTGGGTCGGCTGAGCACTGGCCATTTTCCACTGGATAAGGAGTGTGGCTTCCGACTTCTCCCCCGCCCCCCATTCCAGGGGATTGTCTCCCTGTAGGAGGGTGTGAATTAGGGTCCGTTCGTTCCCACCTGGGAGAGACCCTGGTGTCTCCTGGCCAGAGAATCCCTCCATCTCTGTCCCCAGGAGAGTCTCCCTCTTCCTAAGGGCCTGTCCTGCCACGGTGGAAACACAGGCCATGGATGCAGATCCAGGACAGTGAGACACGAGTGGAGGGGGAGGGACAGAGCCACTGCAGGGGACAGAGCTCAGCAGCTAGGGAGCGGGAACTCCAACCGGTGACAGCATGCGAGAGCCCAGAGCAGAAGGTCTTTGGAGAGGGAAGAGCCCCTGCCTGGGCTTTGAGCCATTCAAGGTCAAGTGGAGCGCCAGAGGGGCTCAGCCCATCACATAGCCATCATGCACCATCGTACCATGGGCACACGGAGGGAGGATGACCCTCACAAGAGAATGAGAGGGAGAGAGGCACATCCTGGCGTCTCAGCATCACCAGCTCTCTGGAATCCCAATGCCAGAAGCACCAGGAGCTATTTTATGATACTAGGAAAAACTGCTTATAAACACAGTGAGCTGGGTGCAGCCTTGAGACTCTTGGGGTACATGGGATAAGACTGGCAACCTTAACAGGGCAGCATCGGGGCTTGGCTTCTGCTTCCCTCACAGTCTCTGTCTACTCATTCGTTCCAGGCGTGTTTGCGATGTTGATGTTGGAGCTCTCAGGTAATTTTGCTTATGCCAACAAGGCACTGGCACACCGTGCCTGTCTCCACGCAAATGAAGAGAAATGGCCACATCTGGGCTGTAAATTAAGCCTCTGTCACCAACTCAGCCTCATGAAAAACAGAGATGTCCAGGTGTAAGTGAGACTGTGGCCAGGTGGTTTCCAAAATATGACAAATAAACCTGATTTAAATGTAGAAGATGCATTTGTTCCCAGATGACTTCATTCTGCGGCTGCGGACAGTGGATATTTTTTACAGGAAAACTCCTGTCGCATGCAAACTCCAGGCTTTCTCTGCACACGGAACTTCCTGTGGATGATCTCCCAGGGTGGTGCATCACAAACAGGTGCTCAGAGCACACGTGAATCATCTCACAGCAGACAAAGCACATGCAAGAGCAGTATCTGCAGCTGCTCTTGTAGCTCTGATTTTCCAAGTAGAAAGTCAAACTCCCACAGTATCCAGAGGAAAATCAATTAAGCAGCTTTGGCAAATGGACAAACACTTGATTGATTATATCATTAACCCAATTTTTAGCCCCAACTGTGCATCCAAGAAGAGTAGCCACAGTGACGTAAAGGAGGCACCACTTGAACCCCAGATGCCAGGAAGAGACACAGGTGCGTCTCGCTGTGAGGGGAAGGTGGTATCAGGCAGCTGGGGCAGGGAGCTGAGGCCCAGTGAGGCGGAAGAGGCAGAGTCCGTGCAAAGGCACTGAGACTCTGCAGAGCTGAGGAGTCCAGCGGTCTGGGAAAGCTCACTGGAAGATGGGCAGGAGCACCTGGTGCCAAGTAGACAGCCAGCGACCCAGCAGCAGTAGCAGCACCTCTCTAAGTATCAGGCTGCACATTACTGCTCTTTGTTCTAGGAACCTCCCTCTAGACTAGATAAATTGAGTCATATCACACGCACATTTCACTCAGCCAAATTTTAGTGTAAATTCTTGGGATGAGAGAGAGAGGAAGAAGGAGGAGGAAGAAGAGTCAGGCAGGGCGGAAGAGGAAAGGGAATGGAGAGGGAGGGAGACTCCCAGTTGTTTACGTCCCTTCTCCGCAGTCCCCTTCTGTGTCCTGTGGGGCAGGAGAGTTGCTTTAAATCTTGACTTTCGAGTTTCTAAGCACCAGATCTTGATGATGTTAGGATGTTTAAGTCACCCCCAGAGTAGTTTCTCCTATCACTGTTTTTTACCATATCTGTAAATTCATAATATCATCCTCATCCTTAGATACAATGCCATTGTCTTTTTAATAGTCTGACTGTGTAGATGAAAGAAATTAGGAACTTTTTGCCTGCAGTTAAAAATTTCTGGCATATTACGCAGAAGAAGAAATGGGATTAGAAGCTCACATTCAGAAGTGTCAGTGAACAAGGCTCTCCCTGGTGCATCTGTGTGTGCCGAGGCCACTGAGAGTCAGAGGGCAGACGCTGCCAGGAGAGACGTCACTGTTCGCTGGCTGTGTTCCGTGCCCACGGGCAACGCCCCAGGAGAGAAGAGCAGAACTGTGGCATGGGTTCTGCCCAAGGATGGAGCCGGCTCGCACCAAGCCTTGAGAGCTGCGACCAAGTAACAGTAAATATCTGCCGTGGACGAGGACTTCTGATACATTTCTGGGCCGTGATCATCCAGTCCCATATGAAGAAATAACACGAAGTTAAATAAAGCAGAAACATGAATAGAGCCTTTTCACTAAATAAATAACCAGGAGAAAAGAGAGAGGGTAACAGTTCACAGGACACTTAGAAGACTTACCAACTAAATGCAATTGCAGATACATTTTATCCTTTTTATCCTAATTCAAACAAAACAGCTATCATAAAATACAGTTTGAGGCAATCATCAAATTTCACAGTGGCTAAGCATTTGATAGTATTAAGTAATTGTCATTAATGTTTTAGAGACCATAATTATATTGCATTTGTGCCAAAACTCATTATTAGATTTATTTTATGAGTATTTAAAATAGAGTGGTGTCAGTAATTTGCTTTCAAGTTTACCAAAAAAAAAAAAAAGAGAGAGAGTAAGACTAGATAAATGTGGTTACCCAGTTTATAGTGATTGGTAAATTAATAAGCACATGGTATTTATTATGCTTTTAAATAATATTTTTATCTCAATTTTTATTATTTCCCCCAATAAAATGTTTTGCATATTATAAAAGGAAAAATGTAAAATATCCTGCTTTCTCCTTTATGGCTGTCTTTCCCTAACTGGGTTTATTTTCTCTGGTCACTTTCTCCTCCTTGATCTGTAATAGAATTTCTCTCCTCCTGTCTTTCAGAATGTCATTTCATGGAGAGAAAGTCTGTCTTGCCCTGTGGGATCCATCCCCAGCACCTGCATGGCATGCGGCCCACACTGGGAGCTCGGGGAACACTGACACCGAGGGTCCCCGCACCCCCTGACATTCCCTGGAGCCACGGTCAGCCAGGAGACAGCCTCCAGGGAGGCCATCCCTGCTGGCCCTGCGCTCACTGCCCTTAGAGACTCCAAAGCACATTCATATTCCAATGTCTCTTCAGCCTCACTTTGAAGAAACTTGCTTCATTTGGAGGAGTCCCCTTATTTTGCCACACTTCCAGCGCCCCCACCAGGAGCTGTGCTATGGTTTCCATCCAGAAGGACCTGAGCTCTCATGTGCTCAGAGGCAGGGCTCAGGGAAAGTGATTGGACCCTGGGGGCTACAGCTGAACGCACTGGTAGGAGCTGCAGCCTGACCCTGGCCAACGGGATGTGAGCAGCCCCCGCCCTGCCCCAGGCCCTTGCAGTGTGTCCTTTCTGCCCTGGAGCCCGCTGACCAGGGACTGAAAACTCTAAATGCCCCAAGCCCAAACAAACGTCTGTCTCCTCCTCTCCTCCGTTAAGCTGGGGGTGTCAGGTATTTTGGCTCAGCAGCCAGGAAAGTGAGGAAGGCAGTGCATCTCCTAGAAGACAATGAGCGGATGCTGATATCTGACGTGGAGAAGGCTCTTTGAGAAGCCAGACAGTGGGACCCACACTGGACACAGGCTGAGCTGTGGACGGCCAGGGGGAGACCAGGGACAAGGAAGAGCGATAACTGCAGCCCTATTCCTCTCACTCACACTTCATACACCTAAGTGCAGGGGATGCTTCTGTCCCAGCCGCCCACCATCCACCTTCAAGGAGAGGAGGGGTCCCGAGGTGCTGAGGGCTGAGAAGAGAGAGGCAGAGGAGACCCCTGCTGAGCCCCGAGCGAGGGCGGGAGGTGCGGTGACACCTCAGGGACTGGCCTCTGGGCCACGTCCACCTGCCTGGCTCTGCGCCAGGTTGGCTCTCTTGAAGTCACCACCAGAGCCGGAAGTTTATGTCTCTGCAGCATCTCAGAGGTACAGATCCAAGGCTCTGGGCCTTGTTTTCCCACTAATGCTTTAATATCTGCATTCCAGAAGTGCCTGGATTTGACCCTTTTCCCTAAGGGGTGATTAATAAATATGGTGAATGATTAATTTATTTTTAAAGATGGTTATTACTGTAAAAAACATGTTTCCAAGAACAATGTGGTAAGTGTGTTCAAAATGAGAGGGAATGTTTTGAGTGTCTTTAGGGGGATTAATGACAATATGTCTTTCACTATAATAATTTTTTATTTCAACATTCACTGTATATGCTTTGATCACACCACACTGATCAATCATTTGCAGCAGTTTCTGTCAAATAAAAACATGACACTGTGTCCTCATCCAGCTTAGTCACCAGATCTGGCGCTGTGCAACTTCTGGCTCTTGCCCAAAGTCAAAATGACCATGAAAGGAAAATGTTTTTAATCAGTTCAGGGCATTGAGGAAGCCACAACAGTGCAACCAAAGATACTCATAAAAGAGGACTCCAGAGCTGCTGCAGAATGTTCAAAGCAAGGGAGAGCATTTTGCAGATTGATGGCAATATGATTTTCATTGTAATAAATTTTTAAATGTAAATATTCCCTATATTTTTAACCACACCTCCTATTCCCCAGCCTATTCCCCAAACATATGCAAGCAATTTACCTCAGTCGTAAAGAGAACTCAGCTGAGGAGAAGCAAAAGGAAAACAAACAAAAGAATAAAAGGCAAAAACATAAATCAAAACAACAGAGACCCAAAACCTTAATAGCTGGGTTCTCTTAAAACACAATATTGTAAATCAATTCCTCATTCCCTCCACAAATGTCTTTTCTGAACAGGTTTGACACTGAAGTTTTGTCCCACAAAACTTCAGGAAAATCTATATTTTCACTGCTGAGGAAATTAAATGGGAGCCTCCTACGACGTGCGATGCTGCTGTCCGTTTACTCCTCGAGGTGAAGAGCCTTGGAAAAGAAGAGCCACAGCCGTTGCCACGGTGTCACCCAGGGATGCAGCTGTGACTCCCCCGCTGAAGGGCGGGGCATGTGCCAAAACTTGTGACTGGCATGGACAGCACCAATCTGAGGCCAAGCCCAGCCCTCTCATCTTTCCGGGTGCCTTCTGGAGACCCCCGCCCGCTCTGAGAGAGGCTGTGTGGTGAGGAACAGACCGGCTCCTCCCCCTGCGCCTCACTTAGCCCCGCTGTCCTTGGACTCACCTTCAGGTCCCGGGGTCCTGTACTTGGGCCTGTTTGTGGGGACTCAGTGTTTCCGCCTGGGAAGTAACTGTGACTGATGCATTTTCCAGTGTGTCCCTTCAGGCCTCCAGGAATGCGAGGACCAAAGTAAAAACTATGCTTCACATTTTGGATGAGAGGCTGGGTCGGATCGGAATTAAAATTAATGAGAGCAGCTGTCCAGGCAGCGGATTCAGTTTCTCCCAGACAGTCTGAATGTCCAGTCCAGAACGCCACGGGAGAAAATGTGACTGGAGTCAAGGGCAATGTCTTAAACTTCAAGATTATTTTGTTTGAAAATGAGAACTACAGATCCCACATGCTTTGAATCTTCATATCGCCTCATGGCATCACTTTGGGGTCATTATCTTGTCGTAGCCACCCCGCCCTGCTTTCCCTCTCAGCCCAGCACTTGACAGCTGCCAACACATTTCACCCTCTGAGCACCCTCCCAGACAAGTCCTGCAGCCCTCCCTCTCAGCAGAGCAGGACACTGCGGCACGGGCAAGTCCAGTGCTTGCCTGACGGCACACAGACCAGGAGGAAATCATCCTGGTGCAAAGGGGCAGGTTCGCTCCTCTCTGGGTTTCAACAGCAGCAATGGGCCTCGGGTGCATACCTGTCAAAGCCACCCCAGGGGCACCTTTTAACAACAGCCAGGCTGGTTGCAGGATGATTGTTTGTGAGCCCTTCCCTGAGGAGCAGGGTAAAGTGTGAGGACTTGGAGACCAGCTGTGTCGCTCTCTTACCCTGGGACTGGGGCCTTTGGGCTAAGTCATTTAGCCTCTGTCCCGGGCAGGAGTCTGGTCATCCTTGTTCTCACCTGATAAGGCTGTTACAGGCAGGGATCACACAGCTGAGCGCAGGGAGGAACGATTCCTGAAAGTGGAGGAAATAGCTGATGAGCTCTTCACACCCCCTTCAGCTGCCAGGACCCTGCTCTTTCTTCTACCAGGCACCACTCTGGAGTTCTAAGCCAAGAAACTGTGTAGAGACTGAAATTACTCTTATTTAAAGTTCTCTTTTTTTACTTTATCGCTTATTTTAAATGTGAAATTGATAGGGTGGGACAGTATTAAGTAATATCAATAATACATGATGTATTTGATGATTTTTTTAAAGTCAATTTTCTTTTACATTTTCACTCTTCCTAGGACCAGATGATGGTGATATTTCTTTAATACAACTACTCTTTAAACCTGTGAATCCAATTTCAAATATTTACCAGTGTGAGACAAGATGCTTATTCTGGTTTGAATCCAAAGTATCCTCCCAAGGCTTGGTTGCCAGCTGAGGGCCTTTGGGAAGCAGCTGGGTCACAAGGACACCATTTCCCTCTCACTCCTTCCTGGCCACCGTGAGTTGAGCAGCTTTGTTCCACCACGCCCTTCCGCCATGATGCTTCTGCCTTGCCATGGGCCTTAAAGCAATGGAGAAAGCAGACCATGGACTGAGACCTCTGAACGCGTGGTCAAATAAACCTTTCCCTTATGGCAGGCCTTCTGTCACAGCAATGGAAGCGGCCTGACGTAATGCTGGGTCCTGGTGTGATCGTCCTCCAGCTGGGGGCTGCTGGGCATCCCCGGTGCTGGGCACATCTCATTTACCTCTCAGCACAGCATGAGGGTCTGTGGGGAAGCCAGCGGGAGGGACTGGAAGGAGCTGGTTACAGGGCTTGGGCCATGATTGGGGTTCTGGGGGCTCACAGAGGGGGGACTGCTCTGGATGGGGTGCTGTTGGGAGGTGGAGAAATACAACTGACCATCTTCATCTGCCTTCTGTGGCAGGAAGGAGGGCCAGGGCTGGGACAAGACCAGAAGTGGTAAAGAAGCTGTGGTCACCCATGTCCCTGAGAGGGAAAGATGTTTGGAGTCTGTGGCCTGGCAGTATTCCTGCCTTGTCCATGTTCAGACATGAGCACAATGTGACCTTGTTCTCTCGAACCACGCGGCTTCTCCAATGCCAGTGCTCTGTGAAATATTCACATTTACCAGGACAGCAGCTACTAAAGCCTGTCTGGCATGCCAAGGCCCACTTTGCTCTGCTCTCTCTGGGTCCGTGCAAACATTAAAAATCTTGACCTGCCCTTGTTGAGCTTAGAATCAGGGAACAAAGATAAGTGTTGAGCAAAAAGTTTGTTATAAAATTAATGAATTTTTTGGTCTTCGAGTGACCTCAGTAAGAATTATTTCAACAGAAGTCTATTGCTAAGGACATCAAGTCTGCGATGTGGGGAGAAAATGAGCCCTAGAACACAATATAAGTGAGAAACAGGTAGGTCCATGTGCATCTTACAGGTATTTTTACATTGAAAACAAAGAATGCCTTTGCAAATTTGTTTTACTTTACTTCTTAGCAAATTCTTTGAGGATAATGTCAGATTATGAGATAATAACAGAGCCTGAACCAGAAATCCCATGTGAGTCCAAGGTTTTACCCTTTAGCCTCACTTTTGCCCCAGATTCATGATAAACGCTGGGCATAGCAGTGGTATTACCAATCTGGACCACTTCGGCCACATGTATGTCAACTCAGAGCTTCCAGTGAATACAGAATGTGGAAGAAATAAGTCACTGTTAGACCCAAAACCATAGCATCTTCCTCTTCCCAAAACAAAATGATTCCTTTGAATGTCTGTCCTGCATCGGTTCCCAAGTGAATCAGTGAGCCAGGGGGGCCGGGGAGGCAGAACTGCCCCTTCCTCACAGCGGCCGGAGGGGCACGGAGGTGAGGAGGTGAGCACACTCCGGTTGCTCCTTCCCTTCCATCACCAGCTGGGCATGCTGGGTTCAAGTGTGACCCCAGAATTCATTAGCAGGGATTTTATACCAGCAGCTGCAGCAAAGGCCTTCCCAGCTGCTGCGTTAGGAAAGACACCCTGTTCCTTTCAAAACTGGCCCTGGGGTTTCGTAAGTGACCAAATCTGGCATCAAAGTGAATTGGATTCTCTTTTCCTCTTCTACACTGAAAGCCAGGTGACAGCAGGGTCCCTGGGCCCATGTTGAAAAGCTGAGCTGTCAGTCTTGCTGCACAATCCCATCTGCTTCTTGACAGTGGGCCCGGTCACTTTGCCAGTGTTGCAGGGGGTCTGCACGGGGTCTAAGGAGGTGGCTTCTCCCACCAGCACAGGCAGACACTTTGAGAGTCTTCTTCAGGTTGGGGCTCACCGTCCCAGCAGGAGAAGTCAGGAGGACGCCTCCCCTCTCCCTGTCATCCTAAGACGCTCCTTAGAAAATAGCACACTCCTATAGCAGCCAAAGGAAGGAAGAACGAAAACACAGTTCCAACAAATCCATTGAGGCCATGTGGAACTCTCCACTGCTTTCCACAACAGCACCAAAGCTTTGCTCTGAGGCGTCTTCTCCATTTGTACGAAAGTCACTAGCTAATAGACATTAACTTGGGAAAATTTATTCAGAAAATATTCCTGGGCTGACCATAACCCAAAGGCTGGCTTCCATTCCTGTAGGAGTCTCCTAGATGCTAAAGAGGGCTCTGACCTGGGGATGTCTATGTTTTCATGGCCAGGAAACCCCCAGAATAAAGGTTTTCAGGGTACTCTATCTGCTCATGCCTTCCCAGGCTGGACTGAGGCCACTGAGGCTTCCTGTAAAGGACACTTCTGTTCACAGGCAGCAGTAATATGAGAAAAGCCTGGGGATGCCACCTTCGGGTCCCAAAGTTTAACACTGAGATCAGTAAGGCTTTCGTGGTCGCCCTCATTCCATGTGAGTCAGTGAGAAAGAGGAGGAAGGACCCAACCAGAGGCACAGTTGATGCTTTTCCGGTCGCTGTGTTTCCAGATGGTTGAAAAATATACCTGGCACCAGGCATGGTGGTGCACACCAAGGATCACTGCACACTGGGAGGGTGAACCAGGGGGACCATAAGTCTGAGCCCAGGCTGTGGGCTGCACAGAAACAGCCTGTGTCCAAGCATTGATAATAATAATTAATAATAATAAAGAGCTGGGGATTTAGCTCTGCGTGGAGGCTCTGGGTTCAAGTATGGGTTCAATCCCCAGTGTCACTAAAAATTACATGGCTCAGGGAACTACACATACATGTGTCCAGAAAGAACCCAGCATTGGGGTTGTTTGCAAAAGTGGAAATCCATTGTGAAACTCCAAAGTGGGGTCAGTGGGGCTGGGGCGGGGTGGGTCATGCATAAACTTCTTCGGGGCAGTGTGGAGCTATGGATGGGTAAGCTCGTGCAGAAATAGTCTGAAAATAGGTACAATGGGTGATTTAAAAAATACATACATATATAATTTTATGGTGGTTTGGGGGAAAATCACATGAAATTGTTTTTCCATATTGTTGTACTACTTCACAGAACTCGCAGTACATCCACCCAGGCTCGAGTAGTGCACCCAGTGTGAGTTGACATCAGCTGCAATCTGCAGGGCTACAGGGATCCCCAGGAGATGAAGTGGGGAGCAGAGTTGAAGAAAGGATTATTTATCCTGCCGTGCAGAAAGCTCTGATGCTGCTCTGACCCCCCAAGGATGACAACACTGGGGACAGTGCAGGGCAGCACGGCCCTGCCTGGGGCAGTGTCACACTCTGGGCTGCAGGGGAACGTGGGTCTATATCTGTGAAGGAGGTGGCTTGAGGGAGCCAGGGAGACTCAGATGTGAGTTTGTGCAGCCAGCAGCAAACGCAAAGGAAGACACTTTGAGGAAAGCTGAGTTCTCCTTTCAGTTGCGAGGAGCTGGTGCTCACAGAAATAGTGAGTAGACACAAAATTTTAACGTGTATTTCATACAGTGTAGTTGGGAGAGAAAATCAGTGTGTGTGTGTGTGTGTGTGACACAAACTCTACTCTGCTATCCTTTGAAGATGGAGAGTAGAAAGGAAATCCTGGAAAATATTTTCAGTGGTTCTTTCTGGGATGATGAGTGATTTCTAATTTGTTTTTTTACATATTTTTAAATATGTGCAATGAAAATTGGATTCTTAAGAAATTGAAGATAAATTTTTCACACAAGCTTAGTGTGACAAAAAGACCTGGTGAAATGGTATCTTCTGCAGGCTGGGAAATCGGCTGCGCTCTTTGCTTACCAGCCCCTGTATTTCTCATCTTTACTGAGATCACACTTAGAAGTGTACATGCAAATTAAGATCCTGATTTGTATCTGATAAGATCCTTCTGTCTGCACCTATCAGAAACCCTGGCCACATTAGCTTAAATAGATAAAAGAATCCTTTTGTCATATCACAAGTGTTTCTGAAGGAGGTAATTTGGGTGTTAGTTTAGAAGCTCAGTGCTAGCTGGCCCAAGAGCTTTGATATCTTTGGGCTGTTTCCACATATTCACAATACAGCTGCAGTGGTTCCAGCCATCACAACTGTGTTCACAGTAGGAAAGAGAAGGAAGGTAGAAAAAAATGGTGTATTTGAAAATAAGTGCTTTTTCCCAGACTGAATGGCTAAATCCACTTCTACCTAACTGGCCAGAAGGAGCAAGGGACAATGAATGGCAAGAGGAAGCTCTTCGAGCCATCCAGTGACTGTGCCATCATCCACACCCTGTGCCCGACACACTGTGAGCTGTTTGCAGTGCTGCTGGTCTTGTCACGTTTGGGAAAGGCCTGCCTTTCTCTCTATTTCAGAATATCTCTTGAAGAGTCCCGGCGTAGGTACCACAGTCAGCTCCACTTGCTCTGTCAGTTTCACTCACTCCCACGCCATCCACACTGCTGAAGCCACTTTCCCCAGATCATCTGCTCCAGTCCAAATGGCCATTGAGGGCTGCCCAGAGGGACACAGCCTAGAAAACCCCACAAATCCAGAAGACTCGGGGACCTGCACTGCCCGGAGACTGTGGATGGCTCTAAAACTGCTCTGCCCCCAAAGTTCTGGTCCAGGCAGCTTCTATGCAAAAGACAGAAGCCAGGGCATTTCCCCTTCTGATCACCTCTTTAATGCATTTATACCTCGAGTTTCCCCATTGGCCATAGGGATGGTTAGAAATGCATGTTGGGAAACTCTCCCCACCATCAGCCATAGAGATGGTTAGAAATGCACGATGGGAAACTCTCCCCACCATCGGCCATAGAGATGGTTAGAAATGCATGATGACCTTGTCTAATTGCCTTGTAGCTGTACCACAGAAAGGAATCACGGGCTGAGAAAACAGAAAACTGACTTGAAGTTTCAGGTTTAGCACACATTCATCAGGTGGTCTTCCCAATGAGAATAATAGTTGTAATGGTAGTAATAATCATTATGATAATAATTTATCTTAGCTCTACTATGTGCCCAATATTCTAAGACTGTCACAATTGTGATCTCATTAAGTCACTGCAGTGACCTCAGGAGAAACCTCCACTGTGGTCCCCATTTTACCAGTGAGAAACTGAGTCTCAGAAACAGAAGGCCACAGCCCTGCTGCCTGCACTGAGTGGGAGGCAGAGCTGAGCTCAGGATCCTGGGCTCCTTGCCATGAGGCCACACTCTCCGGCCATGCCTATGTGGCAAGTGTCTCTGGTATGCAGCCCCTAATTAAACCCATTAGAAATATTCCATTTGCCACATTCCAACGAGGGTCCAATAAAACTCCTTCTTAATTCTTATTTAACACGGTGCAGCATTTAGCCAAAGTCTAGCTCTATGCTCCAGTTCTTTCAATCTCAGAGAAATTACTGCAGAGGCCCAGCGCCCACTGTCTGCATTTCATCTGGGAGCTCGGCCAGACAATGTCGATGTCCTTGGGCCAGAGTGGGAAGGAAGTCAGAAATGCTGACTTCTTGTTTATTTTCACAGCAGATGGATGTGACCGGCTCTTCAAGATATCTCTTCTTTTCCCTTCACAGAGAGAAAGGGAGAAAGGTATGAGAAGGTGAGGAGAGAAATAGGAAGTGAGGAAGGAGACAGAGACAGAAGGAGGAGGAAGAGGAGGAGGAGAAGGAGGAGGAAGACAGTAGATCAAATTCAAAACCTCTTACCACAACCTACCTATTTTCACAAACGTTTATCATCAGACATCCTAAACACTCATGTTAAGTTAGAGGAGAATAGCCAGCATGATGGCACATGCCTATGATCCAGGCACTCTGACAGGCTGAGGCAGGAGGATTGCAAATTCAATTCTGACCCTCGCTTGGAAAACTTAGTCACGTGGTTTTGAGTCACCACCAAGGCAGCCAGGACAGCACAACTGAAGACATTCATGAAAGAGGACTCCCGGAACTACTTCAGCAAGCGGCAAGAGTGATGGGATGAGTGTGTTTGAAGCAAGGGGGAAGATTTTGAGGAGGATTAATGGAAATCTGTCTTTTATTATAAATTTAAAATTTAAACATTCACCATATATTTGATCACACCTG
The DNA here is from genome assembly GCF_053883595.1 of Heterocephalus glaber. Taxonomy (NCBI): domain Eukaryota; kingdom Metazoa; phylum Chordata; class Mammalia; order Rodentia; family Bathyergidae; genus Heterocephalus; species Heterocephalus glaber. The sequence continues at coordinate 25,451,910 of NW_028258412.1, forward strand.
ATATAGTTTAAGATCCACGCCCTTGACAGGAGGTGGAGAAACCAGATTCACACCCGTGCCTGGCTCCAGAAGGAAGATGCTTCCTCCATGCCAGGATTCGTGAGTGAGAGGTCAGTGGTACTGCGTGTCCCTTTCTATGTCCAAGTTTTCCAAGTTCTCTCTTATGTGTGCGTCTGTTGTTTACACACTCCCATGCATGAGGACAAACACATATGTGCAAATGGATGTGTGTGTGTACACATGCACAGGAACATCTAAGTCAAGCTTGGCTGGAACCACTAAAGGAAAGCAAATTCATGATCCTGGGGCCTCCTCCACACTCCCTGGGCTCTGCCAACTGGGGCCAGGCCCGTGGGAACCAGGCCGTCCACCCCATGGGCAAGGGGGCCAGAGATGACCTTCTCCGGACTGAAGCTCTTCTTTGTTTTTTGGTACCGGGGATCGAACTTGGGACCTTGTGCTTTCCAGGCAGATGGCAGAATCACTGAGCTAAATCCCCGGCCCCTGAAGCTCTTCTTCACCTCTCTCTTGATTCCATTTTGGCCTGGTTTTTACCTGTGCACATTACCTGGGACTCCACTGGCATCTCTTAGTGACTCCACACACAGGTCACTCACTGTTCTAGCAAATGCGGATGGAACGAATGGCTAACTGGAGCAATCATTTCCTAAGAAATGTGCTTGTGAGTGTAAAAGTAGGTTTCCCTCGCTGCTTGAGTTGTGACCAGTTAAACACGGTGTCCCTCCCAGGAAAGACTCAGGTTTGTTCCCTTCTGACACAACTAGGGTTCTCAGTGCAGCTGATTCACTCCTCCGGTCCCTTCCTCCACCTGCTCTACCGGCACACTGTGCCAGGGAAGTTCGCAGAGCCCAGCTCGGCTTCCACTTTCCAAAGGAGCCAGTCTGCTTTATTTTATATCTCTGCACATCGGAACTCCTCTCCCCTGGCCAGGCATGCGAGGTCTCCTCCCCACCAGCCTGTGTCTCCATGGAGGGGTCTGTTCCCACCCCATTCCTTTGTTCTGGTTCTCACAGGCGATGTTCAGCCAGAGTCTCAGCACGAAGTGTGTGTCCCATTTTCCTGCCTGGGTACAAGGACAAGTGGATTTGGATTCCCAGCAGGCAGGCACCTTCCCTTTCTGAGACCACACAAGAGTTCTGAGAACAGCTGGGCCATTTTAGTTGGTTTAAATTGATCAGCTGACACCTAGCTCTGCAGTTGCCGGGAGAGACGGTGCCTTGTCTCAAGTGCTGAGAAACACAAGGGCCTCCCTGGGCTCTCACTCCTCTTTCGCCCCATGTTCAGTTACAGAAACACTGAGATGGTCCTATGCTTCTCTCTGCAGATGGACACAGCAGCCACGCATTTCCACACCAGGAGAGGCCACCTGGACCCATGCTTGCCTCTCCCATTAGCGGAGGCTCTGAGGCTGCTGGTCATTGTCCTCAGAGGTCAGGGAGGCACATTTTCAACTTCCTCCTGCAAGTTAGACTGGGACACACTTTTATGGAAATACCTGGTAGGGAAGGAAGTTAAACTCTGCTGCTGAATTATTTTCCACACTGGAGTATGGAAGGAAGAGTGTTTGAAAGATGATAGCTCAGTGAATCTTCAGAAAGACTTGAAGCCACATCTTGGATCCACCCTCTGTGGAGGGAGCAGGCTCCACTGGTGCAGCTGCACCAAACCTGTGTGAACAATGGAAAACTCTATTTTGGCCACACTGGAAGAGGCTCATGTTTCTCCCACATCTCAAAGTTCACCTCATTCAATGGTCAGTATTGAATGCAAACTCTGACACGTTCCACAAAGAACACAGGAAAAGAGGTGAAAAACACTCTGGAGGAACTTGCAGTCTAATTATCAAATAAAAGGTTGGGACTTGAATCCCATTTTCCTGACAGGCAAAGCAGTGAAGAACACATCGGGAAATCCTAGGGTTTAGACCACCGAGAAGAGGAATGATGACCGTGCATCTCCACCAGGGCTCACATTTCTTCTGGCTTTCTGCTCGGCCAACATTAACATATGACCTGTCTTCTCATCGTCACAAAATGACCACCTCATCTCTAGTGCCACACACACATTCCAAAACTGAGGAGACGGACAAAGGAAACAGACAAAGACAACTTAGACAATAAAGGAGTAGTCCTGAAAACTTTTCCTAGCAACTGTTAAGTACATTTCTAGGATCAAAACTGTGACCCACAGGCTCTCCTTCCTGCAAGGAACCTTTTGTGAAACAGAGCTATTCTTCAATGAGAAGATACAATCCACATTATTGAGGAAGAACGGGGAAATAGGTGTGAGTCTTAAGGTTTAAATATGCGCGATTGTAAAATAATTACAGAAGGCAATCAGTGGTGGAGGGCGGTCAGTAGGAAGGTGTTTGTGGAGAGTTCTGAGGATGAAGCTAAGTCAGACATGGATCAGAACTGCAGGAAGCCTGGTTCTCCTTCACCCACAGCAGTGGGGTCTCAAGATACAGTAGAGTCGTAGAGGTTGTGAATTCCAGGCTCCTCCTCAGAGCAGTTGTACAGAGATGGGAAGAAAGTACAGAGGTGTACTAGTCAGCTTTTCATTTCTAGACAACATACCTGACACTCACAATTTAAAAGAGACATGGTTGATTCAGCTCACAGTTTCAGAGGGTTCAGTACATGGTCAGCTCCAAGACAGGAACATCATGGCAGAAGCACCTGGCTGCACACAGCTGCTTAGTTGATGGCAGCCAGGAGGTGAGCAGAGGGGAGAGAGCACTAGAGAAGAAGGGGCCTGGGATCAGATACAGATCCAAAGTCACACATCTATGACCCACCCAGCAGCAGTGGAAGTGTGCTGAGCTTGTCTGCTAGGAAGCTCCCAAGCCAATCCAGTTGACAGTTAAGCTAAAGCATCACAAGAGAATTCCCATAAATGCAGTTCCTCCACATGGGGAACTTCCTACCCATCATCTTCCTCTTGAACTATTGTCATTCATGAGTTGCAGCTGGGGAGCTGACATTGCTATTGGCACATTACTAACCAAAGCCTATCACTTTCATGCAGGTTCACTGCATGTCACAAAGTTTGTGGGTTTTGTTAAATGCAAAGTGTCCTGTGTCCACCATTACAGTATCAAACAGATTAAGGACACTTCCCTAAAACTCCTCTGTGTTTACACACACAGACACACACACACACACACACACACACGCACGCACACGGACACACCCCCTGCAGTTCCTGGACATCCATGAGCTTCTCACCATCTCCATAGCTTTACCTTTTCCAGGACGTTGCATAGTTTGAACCATGCAATGTGTAACTGTGGCTGGACTCTCTATTTTAGGTCTCTGGTAATTCTAACAGGCAGCAGTTTTGAGAACCACTAGACTGCAGCTTAGGATGACTGTACATTAATTTATTTAGAAGTTTCTTCATGATACAGCCACACCATCCTCCCATTCCCCAGACAAAATGTTTGTCCTGAGAGCAGAGAAACTTAGCAGGATCAGGTAGACACAGGTGGCTTCCAGGCGAGGAAGCTTCTCTGAAATTAACCATCCAGTGCAACTCCAAGTGCTGTCTCTCTCGGGTAGGCCTGCATCCCTGCATTCATGACCACACAGACGTTTGTCTGTTCTGAGCCAAGCAGAGTCCCCAGGGCAGCACAGCCAGCTGCCACCCTGAAACTGTGGTGGGCCTCACTGCCTCATGTGGTGAGGGACACAGACAGTGGGCACCACAGAGCCAGGGGGAAGACAGGATCACCTGCACCTGCCTATGTGCCTACTGTTCTGTCCTTTGCAGCATTCACAGTTCCCCCAGGAGCCCCTTGAGGTAGGTCTCATTATGGACTCATTTCACAGGTGTGGAACTGAAGCACAGAGTAGCAAAGGACTTTACCAAACATCACAAAAAATCAATGTAGCCAAGATTTAAACTCAGGAGGGCTGGCCTGTGCCCGAGACGCTCACTGCTAGTGCTCTGAGTTCTCTCTTGAACTCTACAGGGTCTCAAGTGCACGATGGTACACACAGCCTCTGAAGTTCCCTTCCTCTTAAACAGCCAGGGACACTCTGTTCTGGGGATGACCATGGCAGCAGGACACATTCTGTGTTGCTTTTTTATTTCCTGAAAGCCGACTGCATTCATCTGGCTGAGTGGTAATGCCCTGAAATTCCCCTTTCCGAGAGTAGAAGGTCCGAACGTCTTCACACTCATTCCTGTTTTCTCCCCAGGATGCCGAATACCATGTTCTCTGAGTCAGCGACTGGAGAGCTACTCACTTGGGAGCTTCTCTGCCACCTTGTATTTGTAGCTATTAAATAGTTTTGTGTTCACAGGGGGAAAAGCTCTTTAACTAGGTCATCTCTTGTTGGCATTTATGAATTTTAAATCTAAAGTCCACCCATCTGTGAATGCACTGTGAGCAGGACCTCAAGTAGCATTCATTTAATGAGAACCACATTTTTCCCCCATTGCGTCTGATAAATAATGCAAAGTGTTTGATTAAAAACAACACTAAGCAGGAAACATTGGTATGCCAGTTACCCAAGAAGCCATTCAAGAAGTGGAAAAATTAGGAGAGGTTGTTGTGAATGCTTCTGGGACTAAACCTTTAAGTATAGAATGCCACAGCACCATGAGCAGGTACATTACAGAAACTGGTGAGCAGCATAAACCTCATCTTCTTGGGATTTCTCCACCTGTGGGCTTTTCATAGCAGGTGTTGCCGAAAGCTTGGCAGCTTAAGCAAAATCCAGTTGGCTCATACAAGGTCACATGATCAGTCTGTGACCAATCACTGTGGGCAGGAAAATGGAGTGCACTGGGTGGTGGAGATTTGGACTCATAACAACAGCTACTGGCCAAGGGGCAGGAACTGTCCAGCAATAGAGACAAAGAGTGGAGAGAAGACTTCCCAGGGAACTGGTGTTTATGTCTGTCTACAACCCCTGCTCCTGTCACCCTCCCATGCCCTGGAGTGCACCAGCTTCTGCTGTTCTTCATCAATCCCATGCTGCACCTGTGCAGCCATCCTGGCTGAGTGGCCCAGCTGGACCCTCAAGGCGCAACCAGAACTCAGCCCGGTTCCCACCCCACTGTCCACTGATACTGTTCTCAGAGTTCACAGACTCACTGGCAACAAATGCTTAAATTAGGAAAATGGGAAAAATCATAGCAAACACTTTCCATCAGAAGACAACCTGCGGGTGTCGCACAGGGCCCGTGTGACACACAGCAGACTCTGGGTCAGCACAGTGTTATCCTGGGATCTGTGGATAACCCACTCCCCCGGCAGATCTCAGAGGTTCCCCAGTGCCTCACAGTCACAAGAACAATCTCCATCCAGGAACGAAGGGTCTCCCATGATGCAACGTTGGAGACTACCTGTGCAGCACCAGGTGCCCTGGGTCACATCTACCACTACCTCTTCCGGCGCTGGGCAGCTCAGGGAGTGGTGAGACCTGTTCACCACTGAGCAGTGCTCAGAGGCTTTGCTGGAAGCTTCCCTTGGGCTAAGAGACTCTGACAGTGAGGTCCCCCTAGCTGGACAGATGAGAGCAGTTCTCCATCCTCAGGGACAGCCACCATTTGACAAAGCACTGAAGAATGCTCAGAATATACTTACCAACACACTCGGATTAGATGTCATGCATGAGTGCTGCCATGCTGAGTATGAGTTTGACAAGATGTCAAGGAAGGTCAAAGAACCAGATCCCCTGGTCAGAGTCTAGAGGCAACTCTCTTTCCCCTGATGCAGGCTTTGAAGTCTCTGTGTGCCAGTGGGAAAGCATACCCCACTGCTTCCCACTGTTTCCGTGGGATGTGTTCGTCCCTTCCTTTCTAACGTGCCACACAGAGAAAGCTTTACCCAAAGTCAAACTTCCTTGGGTACCATGGCAACTCCAGGTTAGGTTCCTTTACTAAATGGAGGAGGTCCAGGCTGTATCCTGCCTAGTTTCTGTCAGACACGAGCCGCACCACGAAGCCCCCAAATGTCATCCATCCTGTCCTAGCACACACCAACCCTGGTGCCAGCCCAGGGTTGCCTGTTCCCTCTCACAAAATCCAGCCTGGACCCAGTTCCACAAGGTAGGGCTCTGCACCTCCTGGGTCCTCAGGAGCCATGATTCTGTCCTAATGACCTACCTACCTGCTGGACCCAGCTCAGCTTCTCTCTGGCCCCATCATACACCTGAGACTTACCTTCTGGGCTCAATGGTTTCCTTCTAGATTTCCAAATCTAGTCTGGGTCAAATCTTTCCTCAAACCGATCCAGTTCAAAAAGAAATCCACAGAATTTGGGACTCAGGGAGAGTACTTAACCACAGTACCCAGGGGCCACAGAGTACAGTGAGCTCAGTAAGCTCAGGGTACTTACTACAAGTGACTGGTGCTCCAAGATCACAGGGCCTCCTACTGCACAATATCAGAAAGAAAATTCCTTAGAATGAATGTGGAACAGTGCATTTAATGAAAGGAAAAGTAAACAAGAAAAGCAAAGCCTGATTGACCTATTTGGGAGCTCCCAGAACAGGTTCTCAGAGTTCCAGCCAACAATGTCATCAGACAGCTTTGACAGAAGAGCAGATGTAGGCATAGAAAACAACTTAATTGGCCACAGCTTAGTGGATCAGCCAGTCTGTTTATTGCAGCTGAATTAGTTAATTGGCTATAGAGTCTTCTGTAGCCAACCAGAGCTCAGTTACTGAGTTTAAACCCAATTTTGGTCTGGCCCACTGGGGCCAGTGTAGAAGCCTAGTCCAAATCAGTGGCCTCACCCAAAATGTTATTTAACATGGTCAATCTCTGAGGACATCAGAGGAGTGTGGTGTCCTTAGGGAGTCAGGCAGAACGGCCCCACGGAGAGCTGATCCAATGTGTGGTCCAGTAATGTGTCACAGTCAGTCACATTCTTCAGGCTCCTTTGGAGCCTGGCAAGATGGCAGTGGTGTCACACACCCTTGAGGTTAAAGTACTGGTCCACATTTGGTGCTCCCTGGCACCTGGCTCTACTAGTTCCAGTCCCTCAGCTCAGCTCCTCAGTCACAGTCAGGACTCAGTGGCTGCAGAGCAGGCACTATCAACAGAGCTGATGACAACTTCACACACGGCCGATCGAACCCACTGTCACATAGATTGGGAGCAGTGGAGAGGTGTAGGGGACAGGGGAAGGGGACGTTACCAGAACCTCTGCAGTGAGTCCTGGTCTCCTGCGAGCCACAGCAGCACACGGCGAATTACAGGAAAGGTAGAAAAATGAGACTGAGAAGAAGCTGAGCTTCGGGTCTGATCAGTGCTGCTCTGGGCAGCAAAGACAAAGCCCCCAGCTTACCACACCTTTTATGCAGTACATCGGGAGAAACAAATGTAACAGATGACTTGCAGAGAGTTCAATAGTTCACGTTGGGATAAACAAGGTGTAACGGAAGGCTTGCAGAGAGTTCAGTACATCTCCCGCACACAAGATGTTAATCAGTCCAAGAACAATGAGGAACTGAGCAGATGTTTGTTCTCCCAGGATGTTTCTTGTCCTGGAGAATCACAGCATCACTGGATCACTGAAGTCTCAGTTGTGACCGGAGGCCAAACTGGAGTTATTCTGTAGCTGGGCTGTAGGCAAGAGAACTAGGCTAACCAAATGATTTATCCCTAGAATTATGTAGCATTGCTCCCAACAGAGAGGCGCATGGGTTGTCCAGCTGTGGAGAGACTTCCTGGGAAGGCCCTGACTGCAGGCTGCTGTGGCCTAACCTGATCTGTTCTTTCCTCCCTGAGAAATATTTTTCCCCAAGAGCATGCCCCACCAGGACAAGTGGGCCTGTCTGGAAACTCCAGGAGGTGCCCCTAATCTCCCCCTCATCCCAGACTCTCCTGGCCCTGCTGACTCTGAGGCACCTGCATCCATGATCCTCATCTGGGAACTCTGGCTCCCTGTGATCACGTGGTGTCTTAGTTACTTCTTTCATCACCAAGACGCAACACCCAATGTCCACAACTCTAAAGAAGAGAGGTTTGTTAAGGCTTACAGTTTTTATAGGTTTCAGTCCATAGGTGACTGGCTCTAAGGCAGGGTGGCATGTTAGAGGGGCTGGCAGAGGAGAAATAGTCCATGGGATGGTTGCAGGAAGCAGGGGGAGATCCAAGGAGGAGGAGGGAGACAGACCCTTCCAGTCCCCAATACCAACCTCCTCCTACAAGGCTTTACCTCCCAATGTCACAATTAGCTCTATATGATCCAATCATCTCCCAAAAGCCTCACCTGTGGGTGCATGATGCTTTGGATGACACCTAGACATAAACCACAGTACTCAGGGTCACCTTCTTCGGGGATGAGAGCCTGCCATTTACTAAAAGTCCATCTAGAATAAAGGTCTTTTCCTGTAATTGCCCTTCAAGTATCTCTCAGTATTGGCAATAAACCATAGCCTTTGTCAATAACTTTGAATTCGGGTAGGCATGGTGGCACACACCTATAATCCCATCACTCAGGGAGCCTGGGCCAGAAAATGACATATTTGAGCCTATCCTGGGCAACTTTCCAACTTACTCAGACCCTGTCTCAAAATTTTAAAACAGAACAAAAGGCGAGGTATGTCGATCAGTGTGATTCAATCCCTAGCCCTGATAAACAAAACAAATCAAAACAAATCATTAAATTAATCTAATTAAAAACCACTCAATAAATAGCTAGAATATTTTGAAATTAAGGAAAAGGATAAAAGTAACTTAAATGTCTTTTATTAATCATTGCTTTTCATTGATGTTTTACTCTCGATAGACCACTTTCCATTCTACCAGTTCAGACACTCATCTTTAGGAGGCTCTCCCCATTTCCATTTTCTGAGAGACAGTGAGAATCTGTTCATGATTACGCTGCTTGTTCTACCTAAGGGTAATTATCAAATTTCTGGCTGTGTGTCCCCAGAGGAATATATTATAATCTGACTTCATAAACACAAAGAAAAGCCAAACATAAAAAAGACATCTAATGCTTCATTAATCTAGCCTGACACTCATTTTCACAGCTCTTATTTGTGAAAGGGAAAAAATAAACACTTGCCAATATTCTTCCTTTCCAAAGAATGAACTGTTGGCATATGATGGCATCCTTCAGCTTTTGAGTAATCAGAGTATCGGTTTTTTCTACTTCAAGCATTAGAAACAATGACAACTTTGAACCAAATAAATGTGATATTTAGATTTTTAACAATGAGCATGTTTCTGCATCATAAGTGTTTGTGCTCTGGAGAAATCTGCTTGAATAGATAGTGGTGCAGATGGATGACCCTTCGCTCAACCACTTCACAACTGTCTTGCACCCGAAAGGCCAAGCCTGTGCACCTCGCTGAGATGTCTTGTGCTCAGCGGGGAAATTGGGCACAGGGAATTTAGGATGCGATGCCCAGAATTGCCCTTCATAGCACTGTAAGGCCTCATGACTGTGCATGCCTCAAATTCAGTGGGAAAGTACAATTTGAACTCCTTCGTAGAGTGAGTGAGGAAACACAGAGAGCTGAATCTCACATGTGTGAGCAATAAGTGACCATGGTTAGGAAGAATATGCAGAGTAGAATAAACACAAGGTCAAATCAAGATGAACAAAGGCAGAAAGAGCTTTTTCATCTAATAACAGCAGGAGCAGGATCGATAATCTACAAAACACAATTTATATCAAGCCTATCTGTTCATAAGCCAATAACTAAATGAAAATGTAAGGGACAAGATACCAGTCAAAATAAACTTTAATCCACAAAAACAGAAGAACCTCTGTAAAGAATGGCTAAAATGAAACTGAGGTAAAAGAATTTTTGACTATTCTACTACAAGATCATTTTGTGAAGCACACAAGTTAGCATCATACTGCGATACTGTGCATGTATGTGTCACCTGTCTGCCTATGTGCATATTCGCTGCATGCATATGCATATGATACATGTGGATTTACATTCATACATAGCACATGAAAGTGATCTGTAAAACCTCAAAAAGAAGAGTAGAAGGAACCTGTAAGGTTCCTACAATGCATGTAAAATAGTCATCTATTACCTAAAGGTTGGCTCTGGTCTTTTAGAAATCATCAAACCCATATACAATACAAAATAAGTCACAAATAAGAAGTTAATATTACATATAAAATGGATGAATACATTTTTATTTACCTAAAAACAGACAGAAAAAAAGAAAATAGAAAAGAAGGCAAATGGGAAATAAGCAACAAAGTAATAGATTTAAATCCAATATATTAATAATTTCATTAAGTATAAATGGTTTAAACCATGAATTAAAAAATAGAAATGTTCACATTGGATAAAAACAGTATTATGTCTTTCTATACAAATCAAAATAAAATAATGAAAATAATACATGATGTAAACACTAATCCAAAGAAAATCAAGTGAATATAAAAGTAGACTTTAGAGCAAAGAATGTCACCAAAAGCAGCAAAGGAAAAGTAATAATAACAGGATAAATTCTCCAAAGATCAAAGCATCCTACATGTGCACTCACAGTGGTTCAAAGTATGTGAAGCAAAAATGAATAGAAATGACAAAAGAAATAGACATATTCACCATTGTTATTAGGGATTTCAGTTCTCTTCTTTCAGTAATAAATAGCACAAGGGGAAAAACCAGCATAAACATCTTAAACCTTCAAGCTATCACCCCACTAGTGCCAACTGACATCCATAGAATATTCCAGTTTCCAGGAAGATACACACATTCTTTGTAATAGTACTTAGAACATGCATCAAGATAGATCACATTCTACTTCACAAACCAAACTTGATGAAATTAGTGAAATATGAACCTGAGTATATTATCTGGCCATGATGAATTGAATCAGAAAACAACCACACCAAAATAGAAAAGCATATCTGGAAATATACGAACACTAAGGAAGCCATCCATTTCATAGGAAATGCAGCATCACATTTATAGTTACAGCTCTGTAGAAAAGGGGAGCAACCATGGAGCATCTCATTGGTCACTGTCCTTCAGAACCATTCCACGTATGCAGCACTTGGAATTCATATCTCGCTAAGGGCTGCATGAAAAATCATTATGGTCCAAAGATAAACTCAGAGGATGAATCAGAGAAGTGTAAAATTTGTTCTGTTTTAATAAGAAATATCTGGATAGGAAATATGTGGGCCACTATAAATAATGTGCATTGGGATGAAAAGCTCTGTTACCTTTCCTTCACCACCACCTGAGATGGAGATCTAAAAAGCAAGCAAATCTAGGTGAAGACTTAGAGATGTCAGTGGAGATCACATCTACTCCCAATATAAACAGGCCAAATTTGTAACAGCCTTCACACCTGAGGTGGGGGGGGTGTCAAGGAGTAATGGGGGTGGATGCCATTTCCATAGTTTTGTTTGAACTCTCACATCCTGTTGCTAATGCAGTTAAACCCTGCCATTGAGCTAGATGGGATCATCATAGAATTTTACAAGTAATGAACTTACACCTTTGAATCCATTCTACAACTCAGACCAGAGAATTAAGAGTCACATAAGTGATAAAGAAACTCACATAAACTACTGAATATATTGAAAAATTATAAAGTATCTATCTATAAAGGACCTAGATTATTGCTGCTGTATGAATTTGTAAAGTTGGGCTACATTGAGATTGTTTTTAATGACACACAAGTTTACTTGAAGCCTAGGGTATCTTTCAAATCATGATCCTTAGGAACAGAAGAGCAAACACAAGTACAAATCATAATAATTATAAATTGTTGTGACTAATCTGGGAGGTTAACATTTATCCATACCTGTAACCATTTTTCTTGGATAATTACTGGGGTTTTTTTTTTCTGTATTTCTTGCCTTTCATGATAATGGAGCTACATGAGCTCTAATAAAATAAAATTGAACATCTTTCCAGAAATCTGTTAAATTGCCATGTTTTCTGACCACATAGCTCTTTGGAGTTCAGGCCACACCTAATTGGTATTTATTGCTTCACTGTCTGGTTTTGCTTTAATCTGTAATGAATTCTCCGGAGTGAGTCCATAATGTTCTCCTCTTAAATGAAACCTTCTCTGACTCCTCAGCCTGATCCAACTGCTTTTCTTAATCCTTACTTACTCTTTGCACTATACGGACCTATGTAAGTGTTTGAGTTCCCCAGTAGATTCTAAGTCCTTGTCAGTAACAAAAGATGCGACTCACCAGCTCTGCCCCGTGTCGCTGTCCAAGGTCCCTGCTGTATACACTCTTCTTCCACGCGCTTCCTCCACACCCCAGAGTTCACCCTGACACCTGAGGACCTGAAAAATGTCCCCCTCTGTGCTAGCGTGTATTCACTCAAAATTGAAGACATGTGAAGACTGAGGACTTGTAGAAGATGTTCTCTCTTCCTTTCTGTGGATGAGCAACCAACCATGATGCAGAATTCAAAGCAATTCAAGTGTGATCTAGAAGACATTCCATGATAGAAAGTGGTGATATTTGATGATAAAAACTTCTATTTGTTTATATCTTTGATATCTTTCAGTAGTTTTTCTTTGCCATTTTCAGCAGACAGCTGTTACTTATATTTTGTTACATATAAAGCTTTTGGAAATAGTGCTTTTAATTCAAATTCTCAAATGTTACTTATTAGTACTTAGAACTTGCATCTTTGTCTAAAGCAATAATATCAAATAGAAATGATTCACAAAGTGACATAACTTCTTAAATGACACTTTCTTAAGCATGTGATAGTGCATGCTTATAATCCAAGCACTCAGGCAGCTGAGGAAATAGGATTGCAATTTGTGGTGTGCCTAGGCTATATAGTAAATTCAAGGCCAACCTGCAGTATATGGCAAGACCATGTCTCAAAAAAGGACACAGACTTTACATAAATAGATATGATAAGAAAAGAATGCAAGCATTTCTCTTCTTACCAACTACAGTAAAAGCAAAAACCTTTACTCATTTTTCTCAAAATTAGAATTTAAAGAGCATCATCCATGTGAAGGTATATTTTGGTAAGTTTGCAGAGATCTAGATGAAGATTACAAGTCCTTCCTTTTGCCTTTTATAGGCTCCTGCATTTGTTTCCCATTTCTTCTCTTTACTCTCTTCACTACTAAACTCTTATTGTCCAATATCCAGGCTCAGTTATTGCTCGGCTGCTTACTTCACATGGGGACCTGGAACATGAATTTGCCTCTTTGAATATAAAGTGACTCATCCAAACTAAGAGGAGTCAAATTCTTATCCAATTGTTGTTTTATGACTAGAATGACCAAATAAATGTCATTTCACCTGGGAGATTAAATAATTGATATCATATTCTTGGAATTTTTGAGAAAAGGTAACTTCTTTTTGTGGAATAGCATTTTTGAAGTTAAGCACACAAACTTTAAGGGAATAATATTTTACATTTACACAACAACCTGACACCATCAAATGTAGTTATAGAATGCCCCTAAAATTTTACATGCTAGTCAATATATTATTCATCTCAGTTTCAAGCAAAATCTTTTCCTCATTACCATATTGTCTTGGTAACTCTACCTATCCAGAAATAATTGATATTAGGTGGTCTATACATGTGACAGACAACCTATGGCACAGTGGGCATGCAGAGCCCTGTCTGTTGGTATGACAGCTAAGTCACTATGTTGTTTTTCTAAACTAAAACCTCAGTATTCAAATTTAATTACAGTGTTTGCACTTTGTGATAAACAAGTGGGTTTTGAGTTGCAGTTTGGGCACTCAGTCTCTAAAAGGTTGGCTGTCACTGGTACATGCTTTTCTCTTTCAATCATCTTCCCATTCATGTGGCTCTTCTAGTTTCTTCTCCTTTCTACATGAAATTTACAGTAACCTTCTCAACAACACATTTCACTTGGTGTCTTATTGTAAGTCTATTTAAACTACATATTATTAGGAAGGAAATCACTTTAAGAACATTAAGTGTTATGATTCATGAACATGGTATATCTTTGCATTTACTTATACATTTCACCAGATTTTGCTTTGTCATTTTCAATGTAAATCTCATTCTTATATTTTGTTACATTTAATGCCTTTATAAATAGTGCTTTTAATTCATACTTTTAAAATGTTAATTATTAGTACTTAGAAATACAGTTGATTATTGTACATGAACACTGAATCCTGAAATCTTATTGAATTCATAGTTCAGCTCTAGTAGCTTTTCATAGAATCTTTTTGTTTTTCTAGATTCCATGTTATCTGTAAATGCAGAGGGTTTTATTTCTTCTTTTCTATTTGTTTTCTTCCTTATTGCATAAGATTCCAATATAGTGTTAAATTAAAGAGATAAAACATTATTGCCTTATTTCTGATTATAGAAGAACGTTTAATCTTTATTTCTAGCTGTAATGTTAAATAGATAATTTTTAGAGGTGAATAAGAATTTCCTTTCTATTCTCAATTTACAAATGTCATAATTGATGCATGATGAATTCTCTCAGATGTTATTTTTCTGTATCTGTTGTGATTAGGGTGTACTTTCTCTAGACTGCTTATGTGCTGATTTACCCTGATTGATTCTGAGCACTGAAACAGTCTCGCATTGCTCAGATAACCACAAGTGATTATGATGCAGTAGCATATGTTTTAACTTTTATTACAGAATAATGTGTTGGTAATTTGTCATCTCTACTTATGAGGGACTTTGGTTTGCAGTTTACTTTTATTGTGCCATCTCTGTCTAGTTTTGTATTAGAGTAATGTGATTCAATTAAAAAGAATTCATAAGTGTTCTTTTCTATTCTACTCTCTAGGCAATATTGTATACAATTCTATATTATTTTTAGATAAATGTTTAGTAAATATCTCAGCATGCCATCCAGCCTGGGCTTTCCCTTACTGAGAAGGTTTTGTCCCACTCCCTTTGAATTAAAATCTTTTAACTGATATAGTATTACTCAAGTTTAGTATTTATGCTTGTGTGAGTTTTGTAGAGTCTGCCTTTCAGAGGCTTGGTCTATATAATTCAGTACTACACTTGTTTGCAATGTCCTATTATTTTACTAGTTTAATTTTCCCAAGTGTAGTCCATCAGAACTAAACAAAAAGAGAAATGAAGGAACAGCTTAAGTCAGTGGATTAATTTTTTTAATTGTTGGATGGAGCTTGGGGTTAACTGAAACAATTTTATATTCCTTCATGACATCTACCCAATCAGTCAAAAATGCTTTTCCCACTACTTTGTGGATACCTGTAAATACTCATAGTCATGATACATTCTAACTGCTTTACTGAAGGGACACTGACATAAAAAGCATGGCACATACAGAGTGCATCAAAAAATGTATACACACTTCAGGAAAAGAAAAAAACTTGTATAAATATTTTAATACTAATTTTACTGAGACATCATGAGATTAATACAAGTTACCTTTGGTCTCTAATTAAAAGAGATGCTCAAAGTGGTGGCCACAAGCTTCCAGACATTTTTATTAGCACGTCGACTGGTGTTTGGATAACCTTAGTCCTCGAGATTGCTGCACATGGATTTTCAATTTCTTCCCTAAGGGCTGGCAGTATAGTGGGTTTTCTGTGATATACAAAATCCTCTAGGGTCCCCCATATGAAGGTAACACCATCTGTTGATAAAAACATTATACTTTCTTTCTTTTTCTGAAATGTGTATACATTTTTTGCCAAAATTGTAGTTTGTTAAATTGTGGCATTATCATATACTCACTCAACACTCACATGATCAAGGTCATTAACATGTGCATCATCCCTGAAAGAACTCTCTACCCCTTGTTAATTCCTCTCTGGAGTCCCTCAGATTTCTTCCACCAGATGAACAATACTGACACATTGCTCTGTCACTATAGATTATTTCACATTTCCAAGAATATTATGAGAACAGAATCACTTGAGGAAATGAAATTGTATGCGTCAGTCTGACTTCACCGGTGGCACCAGAGAGCTGGGTGATGGCTTTGACTATGTCTGTAGGATATGTCAGAATGAGATTTTTACTTATCTTTTGTTATTTGTTCTTTTATGTGTTTGTTTGTTTGGTACTGGGTTTGAATCCAGGGATTTTGGACTCAGCTACAGCCGCAGCCTTTTTACTTTTTCAACTTTATATTTTGAGACAGGGTTTTGCTGAATCACTAAGTTGCCTGGGCTGGGCTTGAATGTGTGGTTCTCCTGCCTCAGCTCCCAGAGTGATGAGGTTCCAGGAGTGCACCACCATGATCAGCTGGAATTTATATTTTAAATGGAAGACTGAGCAAAGCAGGGTGCCCCCATATTGGGTCAGGTCTTCATCCAATCCCTTGATTGCCTGAGTGGAGCAAAAAGCCAACCTTCAGCGATTAGGAGATTCCTCCCACCCGCTGTCCTTCAAACTGGGGCACTGGCCCTGAAGATCCTGTATTCTCCCTTCTCCAAAATCATGTGACCCAATTTTTTATTGTCTGTCTCTTCATATCTCCTTCCCTCCCTCCGTGTGTGTGTGTGTGTGTGTGTGTGTGTGTGTGTGTGTAAGTTATATACATAGATCCTATTGGTTCTGTTTCCTTGAAAAACCCTGACATATCATATATCCTGTACTCTACCAGGAGTTTTGTTCTGTATAATTATTTTCAGTTTTACCTTTCTCATTTTTCATATCAATAATTCATTTTTATTGCTGAGTGACTATATGCTATGGATGCACAATGATTTATTTATCAACTCACTGTGGCGAGTGTTTAGGTTTAACTCTGCATGCAAAAATGCTGGCACATCTGTGCACATGGCTGTTAAGAACACAGGCTGCTCCTCTTGGGTAGGAACCCAGGCATGTTATGTCCACATCACCAGGTAGGCATTTTTCTAGCTGCTTAAGACACAGCCAGACTGCTTTACAAAGTGTGTGGAAATGCCAGTTCCAGCCTTGAGTGCTCCCATGGTTAAGGGATGAAGAGAAAAACATGCCTTACACATTACTCAGCTTCCTGGTAGTTTATTTTGTGTTCTTCCTGTGTAATTTTATAACATTCATGGAGCATTATTAATTTTTTTGTTAGCTATTTCCTTGATTTTCAATGGAAATTGCCCACATTAACCATTGCTGTATTTGTCTGATTAGCATCTCCTTAGCCCTAAACTATCAGCCAGTCGCTCCCTGTTCTCCTGCATCAGAAGCATCACAGGGACCTCTTGGAGCACTGCCTTGCATGTCCTGTGGGTTCCTCTGCAAACTGCTCACTGTGTAGCACAGGCAGGTCTTGTCGCTTCCTGTCAGAGGTCTCATGATGAAAATCGGGTTTACTCAGGAGTCAGAGGAACTCGCTTTCCACTCTCATAGTAATAGAAGGCCACATGCTCATTTTCTCTGGAGGGGTAGACAGGAAGTGGTTTCAGAACATTGCTTTACTTCTATCCCAGGGAACGTGTCTAATAATTCACGTTAACCTACTAATAAATTGCTAATATGTAAATATTTACATGTTTACATATTAATACATGATAAATTATAAAATAGGAAATGGGAAGCCCACATGTGTCCGCATGTCCCAAATGAAGAGATCAGCTCTTCGGATGATGGTGATCACACCGATTGCAGAGGTTCGGTATTGTCAGTAAAATGGATCAAGGTTGAGACTCTGAGATCAACAGCCACGAGGAAGTCAGATGAGAACAAGAAAACCAGGTGTCATCTTGCAGTGGGGTGACCAACCTCCCAGTTTGCCCAGAAATGGCCTGGATTTTGTGACTGAAAGTCCTTCATTCCCAGAAAGCCCACAGACCCAGGCCAACCTGGACCTTGGTGACTTCAGACGACCTCATTTGAGCTAACGACAAGGGTGGATCAGAAGATGTTCCTTCAAACACTCTCGAGCTGCATCCTTTATCTCTGAGGCTTCACCTGCTCTGCACAGTGCTAGCGGTTTCCTGCACAAAGGCGGCCTGTCTCAGACCGCTCACCCCACTCCGTTTGAAGAGATGACTTCCCATCCCAGCTACACAGAAGAGCCAGATGTGCAGTTGATGGGAGTAAGTCTACCCTGACTGTCCTAGTTCTGGCTGCTATGACAAAATCAGCACCGACTGGTGGCTGGAACCCTAAACATTTATTTCTCACAGTTCTGCAGGCTGGAAGTCCAGGAACAAGGCGCCAGCAGCTCTGTGGTCTGGTGAAGACAGCTTGTTTTGTAGATGGCTGTCTTCTCATCCTTTGGAGTGGACAGAGAGAGCCCTGGTGTCTTTTTCCTCTTACAAGGACACTAATTCCATCATGGGCTTAGCACTCGTGACCTCTCTAAGCCTCATCACCTCCCAGGGCCCCACACCTCATCCCTTCTCGTGGGTGTTAGGGGCTCGACTATGGAAGGGCTGGGGCACAAACACTCAGCCCACAGCCTCCACTCAGCCCATTTGCCTAAGAGTCTGTGGTAGCAATGTTTCTAAGAACCGCTTTCTAGATGTCCTAATGCACCACTGAGGCTAAGAAACGCCATTCTAGGATTTTCCTTTACTAAACAGCAGTAGACAAATTGAGTGAGAAAAGCAAGTTTCCAACCCCCCCAGAGAATGGATTCTTTCTGTGCCAATGTCTGGGACCCAGGAGAAGAGAGATCCACTTCTCGGTCAGGGTCGGCCTTCTGACCATTTCTGCCCTTAGCCCTTTTCCCTTGGCCTATTAGACGCTACACTTTCATCTTCTGTCCCACGCACAGACATGGGCTTATTTCAGTTAAGATATAAAGGATTTGACTTTTCATTCTAAGTCAGGCATCTAGACAGAATGGGTGGGTTTTGTGATTTGATACCAGCATGTATGTGATCTGGTCATTGGGGGAAAGTAAATTCACCCAATCGTGACAAAGGGAAAGTTCTGAAATTATAGCTCAGGTTTTGTTTTTCCTGTTCTGTAAGAATACCAGAAAGAGTGAAACCAGTGCATTATCTTCTCGGTCCTCCCTGGGTTTCCATTGATTGCAGAGGACTGGATCTTCCGGGACAATGTCCAGCTGGCACCTTTGAGCTGTTTTGCAATGGATAAACTGTCGAGGGCTGATATCTGTCTTCCATGGATGAGAAGGAATTTCGTCCGGCTGGTGGATTTTACCTTCGCAGTCTGTCTCCTCTGCTTCCTTGAACTTGACCATTTCTTGTTGCTTCTCCCTGCATGGATCCAACTAGATCTTCGGCAAGTTCTTGCAGTTTAACTCAAATTTGGGTTGAGTATTGGTTGCTCTAGGCTGTCTGAGACCAAGCCCTTGGGGCTCTTCTGTCTGGGAGCAGATGGGGTGAACAAGCAGTGAGCACATCAGTTTCTGGCAAGGAGAGGACATCCCTTCCTGCAGGGTAAGCAGAGGGCCGCTCCCAGCAGAGTGAGCACAATGCCATCTTCAGTCTCCGTGCTGAGACCCAGCTCTGAGTCCTCTTTAGTCATCGCCCTTGAACGATGGGACCTAATTAACTCCCTGCCTCTTGCAAAAAAGGCGACCCACAGAGCTGACACAGATGCCTTCCGAACACCGCGGCTCACAGAGGTCGTTTTCTTGCAGTATTTGCTAACTGTGGAAGATATTTTGGGTATTCTGGAAAGCACGACTGTCCACAGGTAGGACCTGTATGTTGACTAAATTGTATGTATGTTAAAATAGTCACCTTAATTCAGCAATTATCACTAAAGAATATTTTATTAACTAATTTATTGTTATCATTATTTTTCAGTATGGGGATCAAACCTACGGCCTTTGAACTGAGCTACATCCGCAATCCATTTGGTCAGCCTAGGCTAGAACTTTTATTTCTCCTCCCTCAGCCTCCAAGAGTGGCTGGCTTCTGTTTAAAGTGTTTACTGTGCTAAAACACACATAACGTAAAGTGCACCATGCTCTCCACACTGAAGCCGAGGAACACGTGCGCTCCCTTGTGTCACGGGGGTCATTTTTGAACCGTCGCCACCTTGGTGTGTTTATCAGGCTCGAATCTATTTCCTCCTCCTGCTGCAAAGGAGCATGGGAGGAGTCACAGCCCATGTTCACACAGAGCATGAGTCCTCAAGGGGACTTTGTTGATGCCTCCGGCAGGAGACTGGCAGCTGAGGATCAGGGCAGAGTGGACGGAAGAGCAGAGCCCCTCCCTGACCTGACCAGAGGTGGACATCAGAAACAGCTGGACCCTGACATCAACGTCCACCCTCTCCTGTGCCTGTGTTCAGTCAGAGCTTGAGGCTCCCTCCCACCCACCAGGTCCCAGGCAGCCAGGCCCTGCGGGGCTCAAGTCCCCAGCCCGTCCCCACCTGCACATGTGCTCTGCCCAGGGGCCCAGGCTGCTCTGGTAGAGGAGCTACGCCACCCCCAGGATCCTGAAAGTCACTTTGGCATCCCAAGGAAGTGGTCCTTGATCCCACTGGCTCCTCATCTGGTTTCCTCTCTTCCTTCTAACACTTCCATCTTTCCTTTGTGGGAAAAACCAGGCTGCATGAGTGGAAACCAGTGCATGGTCAGGAGCAGCCACAAGCAGGCCTTTCCACAGGGACCCTAGGGAAGAGTGGCAGGTGTTGGGGACCATGCAGGCTTTGCACAACCACACAACAGCGTGGCAGTCACAGACAGCGAGGAAACCAAACACTGCTGCATGCCACCAAATCTTCAGTTAGAAACCCGGGGGGCAGGAGGGGCTGCACCTTGGGGTGCTCACTGGCTCACTGGTACCATCCAGGTTACTGATGGGGCACGCCATGGCCTTTGAGCTATTTTACAGCCGATAAACTGTGCCCGACAGATAACAAAGCAATGTTGTTCTTTTAAATTTTCTATAGATAAGAAAATAAATTATGTCTAGTGGAGATTCAATTAGTTTCCTGTCCCCCATGGATGCCAGCAGTTTCCTATCCATTTTAAATTCAACTCACTATAATTCAACTTCATACAAAGTTGGTTTTTGACTTTTCCTTTGATCTGCTGGTGGATTCCTCATTTAACGCTTTAGTCCTTCATGAATAAGTTAAATAATGTGCTTATTTTACATCTTCTTGAGGGCCATGATTTTATCATTTTGGGAGCAGGATTACCCCTTAACATATAAGCTGCCCCACACAGTGCCAGCTGAACTGCACACTAGCAAATATCAACAGAGGCCAGCCTCTCTGCTTTCTGTCCTTCCCCTGGCCTGAGTAGAAGGTGGTCCCTCTTACACTGGACATCTTTTCCTGGGCCTGGACCTCAGGGGCTGCTTGGTTTACCTAGCAAAGGAAGGTAGGGTGAAGGCATGGGCCCTCTGGCTGGCACTAACTCCCAGTGTGGCCTTCAGTGGTGACAGTCGCTGAGAACAACAGAGTGCTCATTGTTTTCCAGGACCTGAATCAAGCGTTCATATGCGTGTTCCCATGGAATCCTCACTGGATACACAGGAGAGGTGTTGCAAATGGGAAATCCCAGAGAGATGGAGACTCTGACAGTGGTCACACAGCTAGGGAGTCACAGAATTTGAACCCATACTCCAAAGTCTCACACACAGTGTCACGATCTTTCATTCTCCGCTCAGTCCCCCATGCATAAAGTGGGCTGCAGGGTGCCTATCCTGTGCCTCGGAGGGAATCAAACAGAGAAAGGTCCCCACCTTGAAGCTCTCATAAGCCCAGGGTCACCTTCGCCCTGAGACCCCGAGTGTGAGCTCCTGTTCAAAACAGCCACAGGTCTCATAGCCCAACACTCGACCTGTAAGGATCTACCTGACATCCACAGGCGCTCATCCAGAAGAGTGGTCGCCATTGGAGCTCCATGTCTTTGCCAGGCGATTCTACCACTTAATGCCTTTAGCCCCACCATGAACCCCACTTTAACATGAGAAAACTGAGGCTCAGAGGGGAGAAATAACTTACCCACGATGGCAAGTGTGCAATGAAGCAGTTACAGCCTGGACTCAGGCGTAGCGCCCCCCACCCCAGGCCAATGTAGCCCCTCTGTCCCCTTCCATAACCCTCAGACCTTGGCCCCTGCTCCCAGGAGACAACACTGACCAGCGGGCGCTGAAGGAGGAAGGAAAAGGCAGAGAAGCAAAGGAGCAGCGGCATGAACGAGGGCCTCATCTTCTCTTGCTCACTTCTCTCCCCTTCTCTTGTTTCCTGCCTTTAACCAGAAAATGAAGCCTGAGCGAAGGGAGGACTGAAAGGTCCCAGGGGTTGCACTGAAGATTGCTGCGGACGAAGCCTGAGCAAAGCTCGGCAAAGAGGGGGACCCTACCACCTCTCCACTGCGTCCCTCCAGCCACCCACGGTGCACATCCCACTCCCTGCTGCCTGTGCCAAGCCCTGCCCAGCCACCATGGTGCCCACAGCCCAAGAGGGAGGGAGGGCAGTGGGATCCCTTCGCCTTTCTTGCAGGCGACCCTGGCTGCAACAGCAACTGATGGTCACCGTGACACAGAAGGAGCCGGAAGCCTGGTACAGAGCGGGCAGGAAGTGGGGTTCAAGCACAGAGCTGCTGTAACTGTCACTCTGTGACCCCACCGGGCCATGTCACATCGACCGGTGAATAGTAGCAGTTATCAGTAAGTCGAGGGATAAGAGTGCTAATGACCTCAGCTAGCTCTGACTGGGTACTTAACACCACTCACTATTCCAGAATTTTCCGTGTTTTAGTTCATTTTTCCTCATAAGATGTCTACGGCTCCTCGATCTGATTTAATAGAAAACAAAAGGTTTGGGGAGGCCCCGTGCACGTTCTCCTCGGCGATGGTTGATCTTGCTCGCCGGCTTGGTTGGTCTGAGACACCCCGGGGGAATTATAAAGCACACTTCCAGGGTGTCTGGGGGCCTGGGAATGTGCCTGTGGAGTCTACTTCTGGTCTCTGGTTCTCTCCTGGACCCTGCCTGCCCCCACCAAGTGACCTGCTTTCCTCTGTCAGCCACTTCCACTGTGATTTTTTTGCCTTGGAGCCAACCCAGAATTTCAAATGCTAGGCAAACTCTCTACCACTGAGCTACAGTGGTAGCTCAGCCTTTTCTTATTTTAGTACTGGGGTTTGCGACTTCATATTCAGGTCTTCACACTGAGCTACATCCACGGCCCTTTTTTATTTTTCATTTTGATACAGGGGCTCACTAAATTGCCCAAGCTGGGCTCAAACTTGAGACCCCGCTTCCTCAGCCTCCCATTGTGGGCCTCCCTTCTTAACCCCAGACCACCTACAGAGGCTAGCTTTGCAGGGTAAATCCACTAGACCACTCTACTCACCCAGCGTCTCAATCACAAACCAAATGAAGTCCCCACCCTTCTATCTGCTCCTCACAAATACTTCCTCATCCCATTTGAATGAGCCACTGCAAAAGCCTTTGTTCAGCTTCATGCCTCTCCTTATCCTATAAACCTCCACCCATTAGGCTACAGCACTGCTTTGCCTTCCGAGGCATCCAGAAGGGGGTTGTGTACATCCTCAGCTGATGCCCTTGTCTCTTGCTGGGATCACTGCTGGTGCCCATGACCAACCTCCTTGCGGTGCTGTCACCCCACCCAAGCTGACCCAGTGCCCCACAGGAGGGGAACACCGTGAGGTTGGGCCTTCGTGCTTTTGATTCACAACTGTGTTCTGGGGCCTAGATGTACATTGTCATTGAACTGTGCTTAGTGCATTCAATTAATGTGTATTTGATTAATGAATTCATAGTTATCAAATATTGAATGAATGAATTTTTAGTGTATAATTGTGTTTTCTTCTAAACATGATTCAGAATGTTGTTATCTTTCTTTGACATTTTTACCTCCTGCCATTCAGATACAAGCAGTCTATGAATTTTAGAGTCGTGAGTTTCTAACACTGTATTAATCTGCCCACCTTCCAGGTATCAGAGATGAAGTTCAGTAAGTTTAAATGCTGATGCAGAATGAATCCAGGTAGGGACATTCCCTCCAACCACACTGCATAACCTTGTCTGGAGGTGCCAAAGGGAGACTGAATTTAGAGACAACTCTAGAGTCAGAAAGAAGAAATTAAGATTCAGTAGATCCCCTCCTAAGCTTTTCCACAATCCCAGGGAGAGAACAACACTCCATCAGAAGGAAACTTCAGGAAGTCCTTGTCTACACCCATGCCTTCACCAGTTGTACCTCTTTTATCTTCCAACAGGTTAAGTTTTTCTGTTTTAATATTTAGATCTTTGACCCACTTTGATTTAGTTCAGAAGTAGTGAGAAGTACAAATGGCCAATAAATACATAAAAAATGTGCAATATATCTGGCACTAGAGAAATCCAAAGTAAAACAACACTGAAATTCCATGTTACTCCAGAAAAAGTGGTTGTGATCAAGAAATCAAATAAAAACAAACGCTAGTGAAGCTGTGGCAGGTGGGGGCAAGGGGCAGCTCTTCTGTGTCGTTGGTGGAAATACAAACCAGGGCAACCACTATGGAAACCAGTGTGGAGGTTTCTCAAATGCTAAAAATAGAAATTCCATTCACTGCAGCTCCTCCCCTTCTAGGTATCTTCCCCAAAGTGTTAAAGGTGTCATATCACAGTGATGCATGCTCACCGTGTTTACAGCAGCACAATTCACAACAGCTAAATCTTGGAAGTGGCACCAGTCCTCAACACACACATGCACGCTCCGGGACATCTACTCAATCCCAATGCACACTGCTAAGAAACGACAACAGCATTGTGTGCTCGTTCCCAGCTTGCCAGCCTGTGGTGGTCAGGTTGCGTTTGTCTTTACTCAAGAGCGAGTCCTACTGCTGCCACGTGCGAGGAGCTGGCGAGGGTTATAGAAAAGGCTGCTCCTCCTGGAAGGCAATTGGGATGGTTTTGTGGGACCGCAGCAGATTTCAGAGCGAGTGCAGACCCCATGCCCCAAACACGCCTCTCATCAGCCAGGAGACAGACCACGGAGAACAGAGGTCAGGAGCTGGACGGTTTTCCTGTGACGGGACACCGCCATCACCGCTGGCCTCTTCCAGCTGGCTGAGCATCTGCAACCTCCTCCCAGGCAGCCCTGGGGGAGCACGAGTGGATAGCCAGACGGATGACAGTGGGCAGAGGAGAGCAGGGCGAGGGCAGGAACCACTCCATCCCACCCTGAGCCCGCTGAGATCCAGGCCTGGGGCAGCCTGAGAACAGAGCCAGAAACCCCAAGGTCCCGGCTCTGCAGGGATGGGCACTTTTCTCCTCAGAGTAGCTCTGATTTATCCCGGCGGCCCCCTCTCTCCAAGCTCTCGCAGTCTCAGGGTGCGGACTCCATGCTCAGATCAAGGACAGAGCTGAAACAGAGCCAGGATTTTCCTTCCATGACTGGGGACATTTTGCCGTAGGCAGCGGAGCTGGGAGACATAAAAACCTCTGTCGGCAGTGATGAGCTGGCTTCACTGCGACTCCACCACTGATTTGCACTTCTCATTAGATGAGAAAGAGAATTCCTTAGGGTGCAAACGCACCTGGAGTGGCGTTTCAGCTGCCAGCCAGGATCTTTTCATTGGACAAAGCTGATCTGGCCCTCTTCACCCTCCTGATCTGAGTGACAGGATGACCAACATGGGAACCCTGTGCTTCTGAAGACTTCATCCTGCCCAGCAGGAGGCAGGAGGCAGAGCCCTTCAGGGGCTGCAGGAGCTTCCACCTCCATGGTTCTTTATGCTTCCCCGAGTAGGACTCTGCCATCCATGCTGTGTGGGTCAGGACTGGGGGGCCCTCTAAATCTGTGAGCCAAAATACCAACTTTCTCTTCAAAAGATGATTATCTCAGATGTTTTGTTCTAGTGAGGAACAGCTGACTAATGCAGTATTTTGTAGGCCTGGGAAAGTACAGAGCAAAAGTCCTGCCTAGGAGCTAATTCCACATCCACAGGCTCAGAGCTGCGACTCTCAGTGGACACAGGTGGCAACTGAGACAGGGTATGGAGCCTCTGAAAGTCCTTCCCTGACTTCGCTTCTGATCTTGTTATTTCTGGAACTCTCCAAAGCACAGGGAGACCAGAGAGCTGAAGTGAAGCTACCTTTTCTTTCTTCTGAATGTCACATAATTGAGATAAAGTATCTGAACCTGGAGCTAGCAAAGCATCCTCTTTCCTAATCACTTCTCAGAACAGCCTGGTACCGATTCCACACCACAATTACCAGGGGAACTGTGAGCTCAGGGTGTGCAGGGCCCTCCTGGGGGACAGGGAGAGCCCAGGGGGGAGAGGCAGTGGCAGTGGGAGGGCAGCGCTAGCTCTTTCCTGCTTGTCCTCCCTTGGCAAATGACCTCACTGTTCTTCTTGGACCGCCTGCCTATAACAGGAGCATCGTGTGCAGCAGCTATGGGCAACGCAGATGAGAGATGCTGGGTTCAGAGGCCAGCATGACCGTGACCCAGTGCCTCATAGAGCTGGCCAGCCCCTAGGGTGGGTGTGTCTTCAACCCTCTCCAGCTGGTTCTTTAGACAGTGTATCCTCCGGGGGTGTAAGACACCAGCTTTCTGCTGAACACCCTGCACCTGTCATGCTCCACAAGGGTTGTGTCATGTTCAGGGTACCTTGCTTTTTGAGGCATGGTGGAATTGGTGACATGTAGCTCATCACCCTGTGCTGGATGGCAGGTGAGAGCTGGGATTTCTCAGTATCGAGAGCCATCCTACATTCTCCATGTTGGAGAAAAATGAATGATCAAGTCGTTTTCCACACCAGCCTAGGTTGGGCATCATTCCAGCTCCCTTTGCAATTGTTGGAAAATCACAGACCTAGCAAGCCAATAAAGGAAACAAATGAGCTCTTTCTGCCTGTCCACTGGAAATACTAAGGGAGCCCAGCTCTGGAGAATTCTACCTCAGCAGCCGCTGCCTGGGGATGACTATTACTATTCTATGTATAAAAATATCACTGCAGATGATATACAAAGGGGAGGATGAATTCTTTAAATTATGAAGTTATTTGGAAGTCAGACTATTTATTTTAATAGTTTTGTTTGAAAGATTTGTTTATAGACAGAAAAGGGAGTTTGGCTTTCAGAGCATCGCATTTCAGGGAACAATGGGTCCTTTCTTCAAAGTGAAATGTCATCTGTTTTCTCCAGGACAGAGGCTGTGCAGCTGAGCTGGAAATTAACTTCTAAAATAGCAGGAGAGAGAATTGCCGATAACAGGGACAGATTGGCTGTTCCATTCCATTCCTATTTATTTCTGTGCAATTACTGCTGGAGCATCAGCTCAGTCCCACAGCCTGCTTTTGCCCCTTTGACGACTGAGGGCTGCAAGTCCTCCTTGTGGGCTCATGTTCAGTGTGTGGGGAGAAGATGCTTTAAGGGAAAAGCCTTAACCTGGTATTCTGCAGAAGCAGAAGTGTGTTGTATAATTAGACACACGGTTTTAATTTGTTTCCAAATTCTCAAGCAAGACTTCCCTCAGCTCCAGTTCTAGGGAGAACTGATTTCCTATTTTATTTACTCATTCATGCAACAATTCAGCAGATCCACATCAGACATCTTCTGTTATCTCTGGTGCTGTTCTGAGCACTAGGGCGGCAGGGGGAGATGAGGGACAAGGTCCCGGCCTCATGGGACTTGTAGATGGTGAGGCTAGAAATAAGTCAGCAAAAATAGTGTCACTCCAAGAAGTGTCAAGTGTGATAAACTTCTGCCCCAAAATAAATAGATAAACGAACTAAGGGAAAGAGACAGCATGTATGGGAAGGGTGTTGTTCTGCACATAGCACCAAGGGGATCCCCCGTAGAGAGTCATACTTGAACAGAGACCTGAATGAAGTCCTGAGAGAGCCATGCAGGGATTGGGGCTGGCACGGCAGGTGGAAGACATAGCAAATGCCAGGTCCTAGAGGTGCGGGTGAGCCTGGTCCACTCAAAGAACAGCAAGCAGGCGAGAGTGTGTAGACAGTGAAGCCAAAATGCCACCGAGACAAGGGGTGCAGGATCTCCCGGTCCAGGGCAAGGGCTTTGATTTTACGTGAAGTGGGAAGGGAAGCTCTGGGCCTGGAGAGTAGAACAACGTGGCTGCTGCCTCAGGAGCTCCTGGGGGCCTGCAGGGCTTCGACCTGAGCCTCATCCTCGGTACTGGTTTACCTCTTCCTGGGTAAGTGCCCAGCGTTGGCACCTAAAATACAAATGCCAGTTAGGTCCAACATGCAGCCAGTTCCTGTCCAGGTAAATGGGACCAGGGAAAATCCTACAGAAAGACTAGTTCCCAGAAATAGCCCACAGGCATCTGACAGCCTTCTCTGCATCTCTGCACAGGAACCCTTGAATCCTTGGTGCCTGCTTTCCTTGTGAGTTGAATGAGGACAACAGTAATTTCCTTCACCATCTTATGTCCCTGTGAGGTTTTAATGAGGATTAATCCAATAAAATGATCACAAGAGTGATATTTGTCAAAAAGGTCAAAATCCAACGAATGTGAACAATCACCATCACCATGGTCACCACTGCAACCCCATAACCCTATCACCAATATTGTTGGCTTTTTTTATTTGTACATATGTAATTTCTCTTTTATCATCACAATCCTCACCACCACCACCACCATCATGTTTTGTAGAGTTACCCTTATCAATTCTCATGTATAATCATAACAGTTGTCACCATGATTTATTTACTAAGGCTTAAAAATCATTGATTTCTTTGCTAATTCCATTCCAACTACAGAGTCATTGAACAGCAAAATATCAGCCTTGGGGTAACTTCAGCTCATCTCTAGTGTAGCCCATTTCTATCTGTCTCTATTTTTTAATCTCATTCTTTAAAATGTCTCATTTTTTCTATCAAGCAGCATCCCATCAATGACTAATATTTTCTAAACATGGGAACCATTCATCTCGCAGGAAGCTTCTATTATAATTTAATCTCTGATTACTGAGGGGTGAAGTTAGGGTAGAGATTACATCTTCACTCTTAAGCTTGAATTCATATTGTTCATTAAAACATTTACACTGCAAAAGTGCCTGTTTCAACATAATCTACCAGCAAAGAAAGTATGTTGGAAAATTACTTGTCAATCTAAAGAGTACAATATATATCCTCAGGTTTTGTTTAGCACTGATTTTCTTTAATAATGAGGCTGCATATTTTTTCAAATACATATTCCCTATAATATTAGTTTCATTTCCTTCTTGCCTGTTCATGACCTTCTTCCATTTTATTAAATTGTTTGCATTTGCATTGGTAGACTTATAAATGTTTTTTATATATTAAAGTTGCAAATGCCTCCTCGTCTGTGTATAAATACTTCCTCCAGTTTCTGCTTGCCATTTAACTCATTTGTAATTCATTTTAATAAGTAGAAGTTTTAAAATATCATGTAGTCAACTATGTAAGTTCCATTTATGGGTTATTCTATTTTTAAGATAAAAAAGCCT
The DNA here is from genome assembly GCF_053883595.1 of Heterocephalus glaber. Classification (NCBI taxonomy): domain Eukaryota; kingdom Metazoa; phylum Chordata; class Mammalia; order Rodentia; family Bathyergidae; genus Heterocephalus; species Heterocephalus glaber. The sequence goes on from NW_028258412.1 coordinate 25,481,164, forward strand.
TTCCTGTATAAATATCAGATAAAGACTCACTCTCTGTCCTGTGTTTGTTAGAATGGGGCTGCACAGTGACATGGTAAGTTATCCATTCCTGTCTCTTTCCAGTCCATCACATGTGCCTTTTCTCCCACTTGGTGTTTCCTTGTCCAGCCCAGTCCGGGAGCAGTGTGGCAGAGATGCCCCTGTGATCCATTTAGCCTGATGGATCAGACCTTCCCAATGTGGCACCTCTGCACCCAGCCCTGCACCACAGGAGGAGCCCGGGAGGCCGGGCTGCGAGGAGTCAGGAGACTCTTGCTGCACTCGGCAGAGACTGGAGAGAAGATGGTACCACCAAGGACCCGGAACTGAAGCCCAGCTCCTGAGACACCTGTCAGCCCCTGCAGGAGGGGCCACCATCCCTGGATGGTCTGCCGCCCAAGAAAAACCTAATTTCAATGAGATGATGTCTGTCCCTCTTTGGAAGGAGGTTATGAATAAAAATGAAGCAAGTCATGGAAGAATAGAGTGACAGATCTTCTACATCTGAGGGGGTCAAAGTTTGTATCCATGAAGTTGTGTTACTGTGATTTTATGTGTATGTTTTTATCTTTAATATATATCATAGTATAGGGCAAGTAAGGATTTGCCATTTTTTAAAAGTTAACTCCAAATAGTTTGTAAGCCAGCTTTTCTTCATTGATAAAGTGTACATGGGTATTTGATGTATCACAGACTAGAAATGACATATTTATCATACTAATACATTTTGGGTCTGTCTCTGGACATTTTATTCTGGACATGGACTGGTTTCTCTGACCACTTGCTTCAGATAGTTTCACATAGTTACAGAAAATATGTAACATGTTTTGGGGTTAAGCAGAGAAGCGTCCTCACAATAACCCCTTTCTCAAAATCTTCTTGGGAGTCTTCCCCGTTAGGAAATTTCTCGCCATAGGTGGGATTTTATGAAATAGTGTATGTGGGATTTATGCCCTTGCTGTATTGACCATCAGGATAGTGGTGTGTTCTGCTATTGACTGAGTCTTCTTTGACCAGCTCAGTTCACTTTTACAGTTTCCTTGATGAAGATTCTGTACATCACTTAAGGGGTTTATTGCTGGCTGATGGCAATTTTTGTGTTTATTTTGTGTATTTCTTGTTTGCTTGTCTATTTGTTGCTGCTTTGTTGTTATTTGGGGAAGAACTGAGGACCCTGTCCATTCTAGCAAAGCACCACCGTACCTGTATAAATGTCCCCAAATAGTCATTACCAAGAGGCCTGACTTCCTGGGACAGTTTTGTGTGCTTCCAGCATCACTCAGGCTGCAGGCTTGCAGTGTGGGAGGCAGGTCCTGCGGTGTCAGCTCTGTCCTCTTCCACCTGTCCCCATGCCGTTGCACTGCTTGCCTGTGCTGTTCCCAGGCGGTGCCTTTCAAGGTGGCCTTCGTCCTCTCCTGTCCCTCCAGCCTGGCCGACAGGGATGGCCTGCGGGACTCTGCACAGTGCACCCGCAGCTTCTGGGGGCTGTCCCAGCCCTTGTTGGCTCAAGAAGTAGAGTTGGAGTCAGATCAGGGCCACTTCTTTCGATCTACTCTGGATTATGTTCTGAACTGGGGATGCTATGACCCCAGGACACTAGGAAATCACCTGCATAGCTTTTCTTTGTCACAGTGCCTGAGGGGACCAATGACTGTCCCCGGGCCTGGCCCCTCCTGCACTGGAAAGAGCCCCTGCACCCCGGGGGTAGAGCACACCCCTCCTGTCCTCCGCTTCCTTCACTCAGCTGTGTCTTTCCCAGGACAGAGCCTGGGCAGGAGAGCCTCCCAGGATGTCTGACGCACACACGGCAGCCAGGAGGTGTGTGTCCTGTGAATACGAACAGGACAAAATAGCTGCTATTCACATCTGACCCACTGAGGCAGGAGGCCCTCGGAAGGAGTAAGCCAGAAAACCCTACCCTGCACTCAGGCGTGGATGGCCCAGGCCTTGAGATCCTGGGAGCCGTGACAGTCTGTTTACGGACAGCCCACGTCTCAGGCTGCGCCTCTTCCTCAGGGGCTGGGGGCACAAGATGGAGCTGTGGGCGTCCCCAGCCGTCACTGAACCAAGACTTGCAGAGGTGAAGAAGAGGGCCTCACCCCAGCGCAGACACCGCAAGGGTACGGTCCCTAAACAGCGAATCGCTTACTAGAGCTCATCCACTAAGGAGAAGAGCGGGCAATGGGTGCAAATTAAATCTATTAAATGCATTATGCCCTAATTCAAGGACTATTTTTTCCTTGCTTCAGTGTTAGTCAATAGTTAAAAATCAAACTTAAAACATTTCCAATTCTGTTAGAAAAAATGACACATATAAATATATATCATGAAAGCATAAAAGGCCATGTATTGTTACATATAAATAAGAAGCAAACCATAAGGCATAAATAAAATATAATTATCCAAAAAGCTTGTTGACACAATTACTAAAACATAAATGAAATTTTCTTAATTTTCTCTCTGGTTGCTAATAATGTAAAATTTGGGGAAGAGGCATTGTATTTAAGGTGTATAAAACCATAAAAATTTCCAAACTTGGAGATGTGATTCTGAACTAAAGCCAGACCTGCCGTGTGACCAGCCATCCCACACATGGCTGCACAGCCAGGGAAAGGAAGTCAGCATTGGCAAGGAGCGTCCTGCACGCCAACCCTCGCGACCACTCCTGCTTCGGGCTCCAGGGCAGCTTCAGGCTTCAGGCTCCATTTTGGCCCTCAGCAGTCCCATGATGAGGCCGAGGGTCCAGCACCAACGAGTCCTGGGCCTTACTTGGGAGATGGAGGACGTCCCCGCCTCCACCATGGCGGCATCGGATTGGCCTGCAAAGAGCAAAGCTTGAGAGACTGTGGCTCCTCCTCTGGTCTCTCTTCTCATGCATTCTGTCTCAGAGCCCTCAGGGCCACAGCAGGACACGAATGCAGCCCTTGTTCTAGGGAAGGGATTCCTCCTCCCGCATTGCTGTTGATAGGCAGCAGGGCACTCCACACCCACAGGTCTGTTTCCAAGCCACAGGAATAGCAGCAGCGGCAGCTGTGGCCTCCCCAGCAGGCAGGGGACCAGGGGAGCAGCTCCGCCGGGGGAGAGAAGGCAGAAAGGGACCCAGGGTCCCACTGACCGTCCACAGCACCTGGAAAATAGCCGGGCACCAAGCCATGGCTACTGTCCTTGATCTGATTTTTACATTTAATTTGAATCTATCGTCACGATGAAAACAGCAACTCTGGGATATGAAAAGAAATCTCCCTCCAGAAGAATACATTTTGTCCATTTTTAATTGATTCTTTTCCCTACCATCCAAAGTGCATTCACTGATTCCCAGAGCCATATGCAGATAGGGTTTATTAAACGCTCTGTTTTTTCAGCCTAGAAACTGTTCAGAATATGAAAACAAGCAGGGGAGTCCGACAATGAAATTGTTTTCTATTTTCCTCTGTGATCCACATGCAGCCACACGCCCATGTCTGTGGAGAATCGGTCTCCATTCAGAATCAGCAGCGAGGGCACATGGCACACGGCGGGGAGGAGCACACTCCTGTCCCACCCAGGGGACACCAGCCCAGAGCGGGAAGTTCTGCCCACACTGAGAAGAAATCCACTTCTCCTCGAGATAGGACCTGAAGAGTCCCATGGGAAAGGGCTTTTCTTCACCCAAACTTGCCTCTCCAGCACTTGTTTGGTTGCAGTTCTGTAAAAATAAAGCATTTGTTAGTGAATAAGTCGGTGGACACCTTTTTGATTCTGATCTCTGAGTTACGCAGCTCATTATTAAACCTTCCATTTATTCAGAATGTTCTTCTCTAACATGTTAACACCAGCTCTCAATCATTTCTTATTATATACCCTTTCCATTTAAAAGAATGTTTTAAAAAATGTCTGAAAATGCGGTCTCTCTTTTCACACATGTCTATTAAACCGTGCTCGCCAACCTGACTGCATTGCAGAGCCAGCCAGCAACGTGGCGCCCCCAGATCCACAGCTTCAGGGTCCGAAAGGCAGGGGACCAGGGCCCCACAGCCTGGAGACCTCCCGGGGTGGCAGACACCAAGCTGCTCCTCCAGCTGTGCCTGTCTCAGAGCCTCCTTGCACGGAGGTCCTCCCTCTGATTCACAGGAAGCCACAAGCCAGTATTTTTCTATGGATACTGAGTCGCAGAAAGTCCTACGGGCTCAGAGAGAGCAGCTGGTGGGACTCAGAGGAGGCTAGACTCAGAGCTAACACGGAGGGCAGGCGTTAGTGCTGCCTTCTGGTTCATTTTCTGATCAGTAAAGGGCCCTTTCCAGGTGAAAGTGACAGAAAACCCACCTCAGTTTGCACTGTTATCATTCAGAGTGGGGAGGGAGGGAGGGAGACAGAGAGAGAGAGACAGAAAAGGAAAGACTTTCTCCAGTGCCCAGACATCCAGAAAGACACTGAATTCCAGACACCCTGGGTCTGGGCACTGGGGTTTTTCTACCTCATTATTCAGGTGTCTCCATCTGTTTAATCTCACATCTGCTGGGTTGGTTTTGTATTTTGGGGCTGAGGTAGGATAGAAAATATAAAGATACGTAGAAAGGAGATGGGGAAAATCATAATTTTTAAATTTGACTTTTCAAAGATGCAGCTCCAGGACACAATCAAGGTGACCCAAGGTCACAATGTCCTCTTCTCCTTCTCCTACAGGAAATGGGCACCAAAATCACTAAGAGTCCTCTAAGATTCATTCAGCCTGCAAATGGGCCCAAGCCTTCACCTGTGAACTGCAGCCCTGTGTCTCTTCCAGTGCTGTAGATTCAGAAGTCCCACACTTCCATTCTCGAGGAAGTAGCACTACTAACGGGGTCCCAGATCTGCAAACTCCAAACCTAGCCCGCTGGCAGGCAACCTGACAGACACCAGCAATGCACCTGCAAGATCATCTGCCCAAGGTCACTCCCAAGACCGCATAAATAGCCCTGGCCTCAGATGACAATGTGCTTCTACCCTGATTGCCTGCACTGTTGGTTGGAGGCAAATTTTCTGGTGTCTCAAAGAGGACAAAAGAAACCAGACTGGAAAAGCTTCTTGGCAAGACACATGTCACTCCTGCAGAAGGGCGCACTGCCAAAGGTCAGTGAAGGTCAGGCCTGCAGAGCCAGCTGTTCCCCACATCTCATCCCAGAAGCGCATGCACGCTGTTGTCCCTGTGCCTCCCATCTGTGGAGCCTGGCCTCACCATCTTGCCCGGCTGGCCAGTTTAATGAGGTCACGGTCGCTAAGAAAAGTGAACTTGTGACTAGAAAGCCTTTGGTGACGAAGTTCTATGGCAGGTGGACAGGCACATAGCCCTTTGTCTCAAGTTAACAAGCACCTGTACGTTTTACAGAAACAGGATTCTGAAAAAATAGAGTTAATTATTTCCTTTGGCAGAAAAGACCACCCTTTTCCACATGCATGCTATTTTCTGAGTGTGTACTTCTTTAACCTTGGCTAATAGATCTGTCTGTACCTCTCACTGATGTGTCCTGAATGCTTTGCTACCCAGTCAAGAGTCTGCTTCTCTCCAGGGGACCCCCGGACCCTGTCCAGTGACAGGGCCATGTGATGGAGCCGGCAGATCTGGGTCACGACTTCTCAGTTGGAAAATAAACCATTACAGACAGCTAAGTTAGTTAGAAATACTGCAGGCAGTCAGACAGGGCCTCGAGGAAGCCAGTGCAGAAGACAGGCGCACACGTAGAGCCGGAGACGCATTCCTCAAAGGCTGGAGCTCAAGACAAAGACGAAATGACTGCACCTGCTTCCCGGGGATGAACGATAATGACTGATATTCTAAATAGGCATCAATCACCTGGGTAGGGGACAAAGACCTTGACCTGTCCATCCCTTCCAGGAGAGGCCTTTGCTCTTTACACCACCTGCTTCGCTGCATGGTCAATATTACCTCCATGACCATACTTTAACCTCATTGGTTGATCACAGTTTTGTCCCACCTTGTGCCCACCTTGTGATTTTGCTCTATGAAGCCTCCCCTGTAAGTGGAGTCCACGCCAACCCACTTTCTGGGTCCCCTTCTGTCTCTCTTAGACAGAAGCTATCTTTCCCTCAATAAATATTTCCTACTCTTAACCGTCATTGTTCCTAGAATTCATTCTTTGATTTTAGAGAACATGAACTTGGCATACCTGACATCTAATAGGTTGGGAGTTATAACATCTCCCCTATATCATTTGGAGGTCCCTATATCATCCCTGGACCGAAACCACATCTTCCTAATGGGTCTTGCATTTATACTACTTGGAGTCCTAAAAAACCCCGCTGGACAATGGCCCTCCTGGGATTTATGGCTATGCTGCTGGCAAGCAGAACGCTGGCCGGCCAGGTCTGCAACATGCTTCACCCTGTCCTTTAGCTGGACATCGGTTCACTGGAAGCACACAGAATAATAAAGGAGAGGTAATTCCTCAGCAAAACATCCAGTGCTGTTCACACAAGTAAAGGACAAATGGTACTGAATGCCCCAAAGCACAAAGTTCAAACTTCCTAAATAGAACAGTGACTTTGGGGTGCTGTATGTGACACGAAAGACAGTTGTCACCAGACAAGATATAGGAAAAAATGATATATTGCCAATAACATAAATAACAGAAACACCCAAGTGCTCTCTTGGATCAGAACCATGTAGATAACTGGCTGCTGTCACCAGATGGGGTCCCAAGGGTTTCCCCGACAGAGGAGACACCCAGTGACAGGTAGATTCACTCAACCCATCACCAAACACAAGATTTCAGGACCCATCAGTGAAAGGCACAGAAAGACGGACTGGCATAGAAGAGCACGTACTCAGGAGGGCGCATGGCACCGTGGGTGGGACTGCCTGTGGTCTGGGTGTGTACATTTGGGTGGTTTCGGGGCAAAAGTCTGTGGTGATCCTGAATCTGTAAGAAGAAGTGGCTTGATTTACAGGTGAGAGGCAGTGGCCCACTCACAAGCAGGACAGTAATAGCTCTTTCACAGGTGAGAGGCCCTTTTCCAGGAGAAAGGCTCACTTTACGCATGAAAGGCAATGGCCCAGGCTATTCTACTTTATATAATTTGGAGTTTTGGAATGAGCAGTCCAGAAGAGGAAAAAATAATTATGACTTTGGGTGGTGTTGTATCCTGAAGTTGCAGTTTTTTCTTGAAAGTACAATCTTAAAAGTAGGACTTTCGTTGTCTTCATTATACCTACACAGGTGGTATAATCAGGGCTATGGGGCTCCTCTCCACTCACCTGCACCTAGGCAACATTCCAGGGCTAACCCCTGCCTTTATCCTGAGGGCTGCTACCTGGAGGCAGAGGTGAGACAAAGAAGACTCCTGAGCCTGCCCTAGAAAATTCCCACATCCCAAACCTGGATGCATGCATGCTAGACCTGCAGACGTGACCCGCAGTATCCTTTCTTCACTGAGAGCTCACTGAAGGTTGATGCTTGGCGACTGCATCTCCTGCATCCAATTACAGCAGAGTGCACTATGGGAAAGGACATGTGCAGTAGACACAGCTGACAGGCTCAGCACCTGTCAATCACATTGTCACTCTTGCTAGGGAAGACCCAAAGGGAGGCACCCTGGACCCTGTACATTTTAAACCCAACTCCTTCAGCGTTCCTGCAGTTTTCCTTTCCACTCTGTGAGCCACTGCCTCTGAGCATACTGTCGCCTAAATTAAACTGCATTGCTTTTTCCTTACCCTCGCCTGTGGTGGATTAACTAATGGTCAACCTGGAACACCCAGCTGAACTGAGTCAGCGAGGTTCTGGGCGCGAGAGACCCTCCTGAGGATTGTGGCCGAGGTATAAGAGAACTGGACTGGAAGGAAGATCCTGGAGAAGCTTGCCAGGGTTGGCTTTCCTGATGCGAACTCAGCTGTTTTCATCATCAGAGGAGCTCGGGTCCTCGCTGTCGCTGGGAACGGCTGCTGTTCTCATCAGGGGAGCTGTGCTCTTTGCATGCAGCATCGCTTCCTGGCTCCAGTGTAGACCCCTCAGCCTGGTGGCACAAACCCTTCACCCCACCGGTGCAGGTTTTCTAGCTGCCACCGCTGGCCTGTGGGCCCTCCCGGTGCGGGTCCTTGACAGGACTTGCATGGGACACTGCCTTGGACTGCAGGCCTTCAGCTGGACTTGTGTAGGACACGGCTGTGGGATCCAGGCCCTTGCTGGATTCTCCAGGTCTCTAGGGTGGACAGATCTCTTGCACTCCTTTACTTTTGACTTCTGGGTGAATTTTATAAAATAATCCTATAGACTATGTGGCCTGTATTAAATTGATTCCCTTGCAAACCCTGACTACAACCGCGTGCCGCATCCAAGTCTTTGTTTGTTGTGCACAGGAATCTAGAAGCCCATGTGGGACCCCACCATCCACAGTAACATGTTTTTATTTCTCTATCCTATCTCAACTGGAACTGGCTGGGATCCCGGAAGTATCATAATGACAAGTTTGGTTCTCCATTCATATAAAAGATCTACCAAGACAGGCTCCAGACATTCACACCGCTGTGTCCGGGAAGTCTTCAAGGGTACAGGCAACTTCTACTTCATCACCGCACCCTTGCTTTTCTCTAGGTCCTGACAATGCAAAATAGTGAAAATGTGACCCAAGCAGGAATAGGAGGGAGGGGTACAGACCAAGGGCCAGGTGTCCTGAGAAGGTTCCCTCAATTCTCTTAGGATGTTTCTGACTTATTCCAAGGTGCAGAAGGCACCACTGGGCCACAACTGGCTGCAGAAGAAATTGGAAAATGAAACCTTTATTCCAGGTGGCCACATGACCAAGTGGGAGTGCAGAGTGCTATTAATTTTGGAAAATGGTATTGGAGGCAACATATTGTCTCTCCACGCCTGATTATAAGAATATTCGCATAACGGCCCAATACAAGCACCTGATCAAATCTGTTTTACCTAGAGGTGTATGTTGCTTCCATAAGTATCATTGTTCGTGGGCTTCTCAACAGAAAAGAAATGAGGCCGCAAGGCAGAGGTCTAAGCAGCGTGAGCCGACGAGTCCAATACCAAATCCACCACCTACAAGAGGCTACTTACGTTGGATGGCATTTAAATTAGCTAAATGAAAAACTCATTTTCCTAGTTGCAGCTCTCGTGACCAGTAGCTGTCTGTGGCTGGTGGCTGCCTCACTGGGCAGCACTGCTGGCTGGTGCCAGAGCCCTCTCTAGAGATGAGGGTTCTTAAAACTGCTGCTGTTCTCATAGCAAAGGACACCTTGTATTGCACTGTATGTATTGACAGATTGGATGGTTTCAATTTTTTTAAGTTTTATTTGTGTTGCTACGAAATTCATACATTTTATTCTAGAAAATTTGGAAGGTAGAATTAGGCTCCAAAGGCTAACAAATCATCAGCTCACTAAGTACTCAGGGGCAAGTATTGAACAAAATTTTGACATAGATTCTTTCAGTCATTTTTTAATAAGTGAAATTTGATGGTAAAATCAAATTGTATGAACAATCTGCTTTCAACTCTCAGACAGCTGTTACTATATCATTCACATCTTTTTGTGTCATTGAATATTTTGTGATTTATTACTTACAATAGGTGGGAAGAAATCAATTATTATAATGTTTATTTGATCCATATTTATGATCTGATTGTGGGCTGAAACCTCTACAGTGAGCCAAAATAAAGCTTTCCTCCTTTAACATGTGAGTATCAGGTACTATGTCCCAGCAACAAGAGGAATAACTAAAGCAGGTGTGTTTTCTGGCAATTTCTCTAAAACAGACCTGGTTCTCATGTTTTAAAAAGTTCTCAGGTAGTAAGCATTTGCTTATAATTTTATCTCCTTTGGTCCCAGTACAGTTGACCATTTTTACTTCTGCTTATTGCTCACTTGCATTCTCTTAGGTGGAACATCTTTCCTTCGTGTCTCTGTGTATCTGCGTGTGTGTGTGTGTGAGATTCATCAAACCTTTTTATATATCAATAACATTAACAAAGGTTTAATTCCTGTATCTGTTTATGACAAATTTACTAGACACCCATATTAATATAATAGTCTTTGTGGAACTTTTTCAACCCCACAAATATTCCAAGATTTGAAATACGTAAAACTTCATTCTAAAAGAGAAGTATACTATTTGATAATCGATCCACCCTTGTTCAGAATTGCACATGATACTTGAGAAGTATAAACATAGAATGTTTCAATAAAATAAGGTGATGCTAAAACCAGGCACCCTGAGGAAGAAATCAAATCAAAACTTGCCTTCTGTCTTGGTGCAATTCTGTGCTTCTCCCACTGAAGTGACTGCAAAAGTATTAACTCTTTTAGAAAGCCTACCCGGGGTCTAGCATTCCTCCTGGAACCTTCCACGCACCCTTGTTTCATTTTGATACTGTTCAAATGTATCAAAATCATCTCCTGGTATATCAGTCTTTCACTTAAAAGCTGTCAATGACTAATATTTCATTATTTCAATATAGCATGGTTTGTGTTGTCGGTCAGCAGTTGATGGGCATTTGGGCTATTTCCACTTTGGGGTCAGTGCTAACAGAACTCCCCAGAGCATCCACACACCTGCTTTGTTTGAACACTTGGTACACTGTGGATAAACTTGACCAGTGGAGGCAAGGGGTGGAAGCCAAGCATGAAGGTCACATATTGTAAGATTCCATTTGTATGAGGTGTCCGGAGAAGGGAACTCCACAGAGACAAAAGTGGATTCACAGCTGGGAGGGACTGGGGTGGAGGGATGCAGAATGAATGTTGGATGGGCACAGGGGTCCTCTCGGGTGATGACAACATCTTGAAACTATATAGAGGTGTTGGCTGCATGACACTGAAAATAATGAAAGCCTCCTAACTACTATGGTTAAGAGTTAATTTTATATTTTATATCATGTGAACTCTACCTTAAACCCACATCTGTGTATGTGTGTATGCTATACATAAAGACCTCTCTTCTCTCCCTCTCCCTCTCTCTCTCTCTCTCTCTCTCTCTCTCTCTCTCTCTCTCTCTCTCTCTCTCTTTCGGATAGGGAACAGTGCATCATTTACTTCTATGTGTGCATGCTCTATCCCAGTCTCTGAAACACAGAAGCCACTCAATAAATGTCAAAATTAAATTACAGAATTAGAATTAGGTCATTAATAGGAACCATTTTAGGGCTGATATTTCATATTATCCATCGTGTAGAGGACCAACCAAGAAGCTATTATTCTTCATTTAAGATGTGTGCAATGTCAGGCTGCCGGCTCCAGTTTAATTCACAGCACAGCCACCTTTGGTGAGAGTGCTCCATGATTTATTAAACCCGCTGATCCTATGTGGGTGTAATTCATCACATTCAGACCAGGTAGCTTCCCGTCTCCTTGGGGTTGGGAGAAATGGCACTGAGAAGGTACATAGCCTACTTTAGAGTTTCTCTTACACCACTAAATCTTGTGGCTCACAAACAGAAACTGCCTGGATCGCAGTGCTATCTGAGCCGCAGTCGAGTCTGCGTGAGCTTCGGGAACGGCAGCAGGAAGAGCTACTTGACATTAAAGCAAGGGTGACGGACGACCCGTGCTTCTCCAACATCAAACCTGGAGTCACTGTTTGCTTGACACAGTGAAGATTTATTTCTCGATCAGATCGGATGGGATCCAGGCTCGGTCCCAGCTTGGAGATCTCGGAGTAACCAAGCATCCCAATTTCCCAGACAGCTCCGTGTTGGGCTCTAAACCTCTCACCTCCCTCAGACGCCCTCCCTGGGCACATGAAAGGTCCCGTTACTTTTAGTGACAAGTGTGGAAGGTCAAGGGGAAACTCAGAGGCTCCCTCCGAAGAATCAGGACCACGACCTGTGACTGTGAAAGCACAACAGAAATCACGGCGCTTTCTCCCTCTGCAGCCACCCCCCTCCTCTCTCTCCCGGCCGCTGATGTTGGTGACAGGGACTTGTGGTCCAGTGTCACAGGGAGTCCAAGGTCGCTATGACGACAGAGGAGTGTGTCACTGTGTCATCGTCACACGTGCTGCCCCTTGGCCTTGCCTGTGCACTAACTGCCATTTCTTCGGTCGAGGCAGGGACATTTAGTCTTCAACTTTTGGCGCTGTGAATATTATGAATCTTTCCCAGTGTTTAGGTGATAAAAATAAGAATGACTGTGAGATCCACATCAACCTCACACAGACATCGTGGACAGAAAGAAGAAGGAGAAGGAGATGGAGATGAAGCCTCCAAGCCGGTCACTGAACTGCAGGAGGGATGCGCAGGACGGGGTGGGGATGAGCTGACTCAGCACCAAGCACGCTGCCCAATCTGTGGGAGAAATTGGGGGTCGGCACAGTGGAGAAGGAGATATGGAAGCGCACACAGAAAAAACATCTCATGAAAAGATGAGGCAGGCAAGTGCTTCTGAATCAGCCAGAAGTATTTCTTCTTTCTAGAAAAAGCCAATGCTAGGCTGAAAACAGTGACCCTGGATTATGGGGACACAAATGGCCAGGCCATGCGCTCGATTGTGTTTGGATGCTGAGAAAAGCTGCGTTTCCTATTTCAGATACAGCAAAGGGGAAAAAACAAAATTCTGATAGCAGAGCCTCAGGCCCTGTCCAGCAGATGTGGTTGCCGGTGATCACACTCCTGTGCCCCTCCCTGCACTTAGGTACTTTTCTATAGGCGTTTCAAAATGTTTGCTTGATTTTCATAAACTTTTAAAAAATCTACAGGAATTATAAAACAACAGATATTTCTTGTATCTTGTCAAAACACCAGCTGGCATTTGCTCATCCATCTGCACAGAGCCAATGTGCTCATGGAAATCTTGACAAAAGCTACCAAATCTGGAAATTCTTACCAGAGAAAATCCGTCACCATTACCTGCTAACATCCGACACACCGTCTCTGCAGCAGTGCTGAAGCTGGGTGTAATGTGCTGCCTGTGGCTTGGAGGCTCTCGGCATGAAAGTGTGGGGCCATTTCTCACTGCCCTTACCTCTGCGGAAGCACTGGGCCCATTCTTCTTAACTCCCCAGAACTGAAGAAGGGTGCCCTTCTTAGACACCCAAGCCAGATGAAGGAGCTGAAATGTGAGCCCGCCATAGAGCCGCACGTCCAAAGTGTGGGTTGCAGTGTGTCCTCCTCTACCCTGGAGACTCACTGAGGTAACCACGGAGCAAAGGGAGAATGAAGGCAGAAACCTATGCACTGCTTCCCCGAGCTGTTTGCTGGCCCTTGCAGAGGCCACGTGGAGCTCAGAAAATGATAAACTGATTCATAGGACTCCCCCAACATCATGCCCATGTCTTGACCACAGATTTATATGGAAAGAAAAAAGTTTAATTTTTAAAGATGCTTTAGCTTCAAGAGAATATCACCAGAAAAGGCAGCCAAGTTCAACAGTTCCTTAATTTTACTACAAAGCTCTGTCCTGTTAGGAATCCAACATTGATTCTACAAGTTCAAATTTTTTCTCCTAAAAAAAGTTTACCTGAGGATGACACCCAATGTGCACAGGATGTTTAAAATGATGAGACATTTCAGGTACAATAACGAGCATGAGGGATTTATGGATGCATGTGTTCTGATGTACACACAGCTGGTCTCCTAGAAAATACAACTGCGATACAAAGGGAAGCACATGTTTTGAGTGTGGAAAAATATTCCTACAAGGCCGAAAGCCCCTTGTTGCTAGTGAGGAAAACCATGTATTCCAAGCCAAAAACTTTTCCTGAGATGATTTATTAGTGTGACTTTGACTCAGTTGTTCAAGAATCATTGTAACATGGACATGGTAAGTGCAGAGCTGCAAATCAAGTGAATGTTATATAAAGCTTCATTTAACTTCAAAACTGCATAAAAGCAAAGAAGGACGCCCGGGACAACTGGCGGGTGTGGGGCAGTCTGTTTCCTCTGGCACAAAGATCACGCATCCACATTCTCTTGCTTTCTGTGATTTGTGGGCAGCACAGCAGGTCTGATGCATCAGCTACCGCCACTGCTTACTGAAGATTAATCAGAGTTTGGTGACAGAGCGTCATCCAGAGGTCTGCAAACTGAAGTAGCAGTGATGCAGGAGAGGTGATTCCCCTGAGCTTCCTCCTCGCCCCTCATGCCAGGGTCCCACCTTCAAGCAGATGGGATGAGCTCTTTCTGACTCCTATTTCTGAGCCTTCTAAGGACAGTCCCGCCTGCATTCTCCAGCCCCAGGACCTCATCCCTTTTCTGCTAACCCAAGCTCCAGGGCCACCTTTGCTTCTGGCTTCGCAGCTGCGAGTTTGAGGACCAGGGCATGGCACCGTGTTGGGTGCCCTCGGCAGACACAAGGCCAGGGTGCCCACAGAAATGACTGAGGATGGCGTCTTGCCCCTTCTGCCTTTGGCACAGCGAGTGCACTGTCCTGACCTATCACTCACAGCGGCAAACTCACCTTTCAATCTGGAGGGAAGAGGCCCAGCTGTGAGCCTGGTGGGCCTCAGGGCAGTGCTGCCTGCCATTCCCTTCCCTGGGCCCTGCCCAGGTGAAACTCTGGGCAGCCTCGGCCAAGGGGCAGAGCAGACGGTGGCCAGACGTTCTCTCCCAGCCCCTCCACCCTCCACCACCCCCACTCCAGGGCTGCCAGGAAGAGCTGCCAGGACGGCCTGTGACAGGGCGGGACTGCGTGGCACGAAGTCCTAAGCTGATGCCCAGAGGGAAGCAATCCACATGCCTCTGTGCTGAGCCTTTTAACCCGAGACTTTGGCAGTGGGGAGCAACCAGAACATAACCCAATCTGTCTTGATTTCCACCATCAAGATGTTGATCAGCCAAACAGAATCCCAATGTTGGTCTTAGAAGCAATTTGTCAAACCAGAAGTAGTAAGGCTACATTTTGTCTAAGGAGATTCTGTGCACATTGCGTGTAGATCAGGAAATTACCCCAGTGTGACTCGTGGACAACAGTAACCCAAGCACAGGGTCACCCAACGCCCCTAGGTCATCAGCAGCATGTCACAGCACCCCTCCATCACCCCAAATATTTCCACATTCCCAACCTGTCACCCCACCACCACACTTGGGTTGGGCAGGGCTGGAATACCTCGACCCATTTTATTCATACAGAAATGGAAACCAAGAAAGGTCAAAAACTATTGGACCCCATGACTTTTGTTGATTGTTTTCATTGTTGTACAAAAGCTTGTCAGTCCTCTGAGACCCAGGCGCTCATTTTGCTTTTATTATCTGTCCTTTCAGCCACATCTGGCCTTTGGATTTTGCTCAAAAAATTATTACCAAGACCAGCATGAGGGGTTGTTTTATGTTTTCTTATAGGAGTTTTAGGTTTAGAGGTTACAGTTATGTCTCTAATCCATATCAAGCTAATGTTTGCATATGGTATAACACAAGGGTCTGATTTCATTCTTTTCCATGTGTACATCCAGTTTACCCAAAAATGTTATTGGAAGAGATGTTCATTCCCCCACTGCCCATTCTTGGCACAAACAGATACCACCTGACACCTGTGAGGATGGCTGTTATCCAAAAGAATGAAGATGTGGTTGGAGAAGGTGGGGAGAGAAGAGAACTCTTGTGCACTGTGGGTAGGAATGTGACTTGGTTCTGTCATTATGCAAAACAGCATGGAGAATCCGCAAAACTTTAAAAATAAAACTATGCTAAAATCCAGCAGTCTGCTTCTGGGTACATGTGCAAAAGACAAGAAACCAGTAGGATGAAAACCCTCTGCATCCCTACGTGCACTGCAGCATTGTGCACAACAGCCGTGAGATGCTGGCTCCCTCCACAGACACAAGAGGAAGGAAGCCAGTGATTTATGCAAGTCAGCATAAAAAGGAAGCCAATTCCACCACCTGTGGACCTGGAGGAACTTAGGCTGAGTGAACACAATATTACTTGTGCACAATATCATTTAAAGGTAGAGTCGAAAAAAGTCAAACTCAAACAGAGACTTAGACCAGTGGTTTCCAGGGGCTGAGGGCATGGAGAGAAATTAGATTTTGGTCGGAGGCCACACATTTTCAGTGAAAAGACAACTGAGTTCTAGGCACCTGACCCACAGCATAGATGGTGTGAATGTGCAGATTAATTCAATTGCCACAATCATTACACCGTGCACCCCGTGCCAAGTCATCATGTTGCACACCTTGAGTTGTCAATTAAACATTTTAAAATAAATGAAGTGGATTATTTGTTTCTCTCTTCCAGAAACCTGCTTCTAGAGTGCTAACTGCACAGTGAAGAAAATTTCACAGAAAATGTACTAAATCTGCATATTTCTACAAATCTCCTGTCCTGACATTGGTAAGAGAGAAGACTTCATGCAGCAACAGGTATGGGAGTCATTATTAAAAAGTCTTCACCACAATTTCTCATGCAGGTCATTGGCCAAACTCCCCAGATTCACACGGAGTGCAGGAGAGGACAAGGGAGAACCTGGGAAGGGCTTAAGTAAGGTGGAGCTGGCTGTGCCCAGGAAAGCCATGGGCTGGCTTGTCTGGGTGCAGAAATTAAAGGCTTTCATGCTTCCTGATGAAGCTTCCAGGAGCTTTGATGGAGAGGATCAGAAGGGAGACCACCAGAAAGGAAACGGGGAGAGCAGAAGCTTTCCACTCTGCGACATCATCCACTGTGACACCCTGCGCTTCACCTGCCAAACAGCGAGAAATCACCCCATGTTGTGTGCAGCTGCAGGTGCACGGTGCAGGGACACACGGGGCTGTGCTTCGGGGCCTCTCCTCCCTCCGCTGGTGGTATAGACACACGTTTCATCCTTCAGAGCAGACTGCACACTCCCAGCACATGACAGGTGCGTGTCTGCCCCACTCAATGATCTGGCACTTGAGTTGCAAATATCAAAAAAGAAAGAGGTAGCACATTCAGGAGCAGGATGCAGTATGCACTTCTACCCATCTAGCGGGTATGGCAGTGTCAAGATCCATCTCCCTCTACCATTAGCAGAGCAATTTACCCCCTCAGATAACAGGGCATAGCTTCTACCAGAGTCGGGCAGGGGGAATGTCTATTCTATGGTAAAGGGCACATATGCCTCCCTTTATATTCAAGCTCAGCAGAAGGACACTATTACCTGCCCTGAATGGATATGCACTCACAGATCCCGCCTGCCCTCAATTCCCAGATTAACTGTACTGATTAACAAAGGATGGAGGTAAGAATGTGGTTTCTAGTTCAAAAATATAGTTAAAAATATACTTTAATATCTCTTTCTGGTTTATATCATAAAAGATTTTACACATATTTGCAGATCTTGTCTTTCTTTGCAATTTTTCTACCTGCATTTGAATCGCTAAAGGAAGTTTGTAATTCAAAAGCTAACGGAATTGCTCCACAAGGACTGTTCCCTACATCATTTTGGAATATTCAGTTGGCTGTTGACTCCCGATGGCCCTGGGGCAGCTGCTCCTGCACCTACTCTTTACTTTGCCCACCCCAACTACAGTCCACACAGAGCCTTTGCTATCGGGCAAGTGAGCTTGCTGTTTTTATGCCAGGTCTTTTTCCATTTCCTCAGGGGCAGGACCATCTTTAGCACCCAGATCCCCGGGGGAACAATCATTGAGCTTTGCCAGTAAGGAACAACTGTGTGCTGCTGGTGATGGGAACAGTAACTGTCCTTGTGCTGACAAGTGGCAGAGCCCTTCCAACCACCTGTGGACAGCACTACTGGAAGAGAGGGGCAGAGGTTGGGTGGAATATTCTCAGTGATTTTGGGCTCCTTGGGTGTACCCGCCCCATTTCTTTTGAAACCAGTACCCAAATTTCACTCAGCTTCTGGCCCTGAGCAGATACCAAATCTAACTCCCATCCCTGTTGTGTGGCTGCAGTAACAGTTCATCCAATGATGTGCTTTAAATACATGTGCAGGTTTTGTTTATCAATTAAACCTTAATAAAACCTCATAAAGAGAAGGCACACAGCAGCAGTGTCATCAATAATTATAATTTCTCCCTTCTCCCCAATGGGGATGTGTTCAGGAATAGAACCTTTATAGAAACTGATCTGAAAAAAATAAATTTCCCAGGACAATGACAGTAGTTATCAGATGAAAAAAATTCATTACTCTGTAGCAACCAGAAAAACACAATAGGAAAAAATTCTTCCTTTTGCCATAAGCAGTTTGAATGGGGTTTTTAAATATGTGTACTTAGAGGGAACCAGTGAGTGGCTATCAGGGAGGAACCTTCCATGGAGGCCCCCTGGGGGGGGAACGGCTTTGGGGGGAGCAGCCCACTGAGGGGATGTGCTCTGGAGAGTCAGCTTCTTCAGCAAACACAGTAGAGGAAACAGCACTGCTGGGCACTGTTGGGCAGGGACAACCGGGGCACAGAGCAGGGACAGACGCAGTGGGGCCAGGCTGCTTCCTCCAGGAGGACAGGGGCCCGGTCACATGGCCCAAACCCCAGGGAGGAAGCCACATCCGGAGCCCAAGGTGAAGACTTCTCAGACAGAGGAGCCACTTCCCATGTGGCCAGCCGGGAGCAGCCCCATCCTTCTTTGCCCCATTCCTCAGGCCACCCCTCAGTG
Source organism: Heterocephalus glaber (assembly GCF_053883595.1). Classification (NCBI taxonomy): domain Eukaryota; kingdom Metazoa; phylum Chordata; class Mammalia; order Rodentia; family Bathyergidae; genus Heterocephalus; species Heterocephalus glaber. The sequence continues at coordinate 25,499,671 of NW_028258412.1, forward strand.
CAGATCTGCAGGGACAGCGGGCTGGGGCCAGGGAAGCAGCTCTGCCCTCTGGGAAATCCTCCAGGTGTAGGAAAACAGATGCACCTTGAGACATAATGTTAAGTGCAATAAATCAGACACGGTAGCTTCCACATCACATGGTGTCTCTTACATGAGAAACCCAAAGTATGAATAAATTAAGGACCTAAATAAAAGATAGATAAGGGAAACAGGGAGATAGATGTTTTGCAAATCAGGAGGTGATTAGAGATGGAGGGAGGGGAGAGGTTGTCAAAAGGATGAAGACGTGTCATGTACACGCACCACCTCCCCAGGGTGAGTGTAATCACTGTACTGCAAACATGCACTAGTAAAAATGAAGTCCTGGCTAGTTATTTCTCATTCAAGATGACCCAGAGAATGGGCACACCAAGCCCTGTAACGAGCAATCAGGTGCAGCCAGAGAGGAAGCTAAGGAGAAGTTACCCTCGGAGTGCAGACAGAGTGTACACTTCTAATAAAGTTTTACTAAACAAACAATACATAAACTTTAGACCTCACTTGTCTTGGGCTCACAAATAAGGCTGGCCCACTAGGCAGAAACCAGAGAGCTATAATTTTTTTACTCTGAAGCAGTTTTGCAGACTTGCTATAAATATTGCCTCTGGCTGGCATGTTTCAGCAAACGAATAGAGGCATCTGGGGGAAAAGTAGAACAGGTGGACGTAGCAGGCTGAGCAACTGCCCAATGTGTCTCTGTTCCCACGTGGATTAATTAGGTAATAAGAGGAGATGGATGGAGCTGCTCAATTACCCGGTCCAGAACACTCACCTAACCCCTTGCTGGTCTTTCTGTGACCAGCAAAAGCCTCCCTCAAGGCCATGTCAACTCTATAAACTGATTCTCCCAAATGCAAGGCAGACAGTTGCCAAATTCTGCAATACTACTTAACCTATGGATAACCCATGAAATATTTGAGACACACTTATGCTAGAATTGTGTGTGTTGTTTGTCTGAAGTCCGGATTTAGCCAACTGTCCTGTGTCTAACCTGGGAACTTCAGTGGAGAGGGGCTGTTATGGCTGATGGAGGAATCCATCACTCAGAGGCAGAAGGCTCACAAATTAGGAAGCCTGGGAAAATACAGGAGGAAGAAAATTAGATTGGAGAGACTCAGAGTTGGCGCAATAATGATTGTTTAGAAACTTCATCAAGAAAGATTTCTGGGGAAGAAAGACTGGAGTCAAGAAAGCAATTACTGTTCTTCCCTTGCATTGTGCCTCTCAGTCCAAGCAGCTAAAAGAAAATCAAATATTTCTTTCGTGTGGCTAAGGGCAAAGGAAAGTCCATGCCACGGCTCTGGCCTTACCATCTACTACCACCAGCAAATAAAGGATTATTTATTAATATTTTCATAAATATTTAAAACTGTGCATTGGACTGCCAGTGAGGACCCCTAAACAAACAGTCAGGACTTCCAAGCCGACTCCTAGATTCCCCAGGAGATATTTTATTTTCTTATCATCCAGAAAACTAAGCAAACACTTGAAATGAGCTACAAAATCAGAACAAGACATAAATAATTCACAAAGATATTAACGGGTTCCAGACAGGAATGTGTATCAGGACTGCTGCTCCCTGCACACTCCAGCTACGTTTCTTTTCCTCTCTTTTTTCTTCTTTCCAGCAACAGCTACAAAGCTCCATACCATCCACACAGCCCTCTTCCTTAGAAATACGCATTGGTCTACCTGCCTTGTCATTCCTCCAAAGAAGAAGAGAGATGTTCCAGGGCTCTGAGCTCATAGAAAATGCATGGTTCCTTTCTTGGATAGATCTCAAGTAGCAGGGATCTGGGTGACCTGTCCCAGGGTGAGGTGAATGGGTCCTGCTTGTGTCTTTGCAGGTAAACTGAGGCAAAGTAGAGAGCATACATGTTCCCAGCTGGTCCCAGCTGTTTCCTGGCCACCAGCATCACGGAAGAACAGCAGCAGAGCCCCTGTTCCCAAGGAAACCCGGTGATAGAATAGAGGCCAAAAGAAGTGATGGCGATGTCCCAGTGGACAGGACCAAGACACGGTTATCTGCATGGGAAGTGGTATAGAGCACGGTGTGGAGGTGGGCATCTCAGACCACGTCCTCAGTGACATGCCCAGAGTGAGAATGAAAAGCAAACGCATTCTGCCCCACATCCCTGGCACGCTGGAATCACCATGAGGGAACCTGCGAAGGAATCCAACCGTAAGAGTCTTGTGGTAAGGCAGTGCTTATTACCGAGTACGTCCTCTTTACCAGGCCCAGTGATACCAAGTGGAAGACTGAGAACACAAAAAGAAACAAGACACAGCCCACGTCCTCCAGAGACAGCATGGAGGAGGCAGCTGATTTCTCGACCGTATTACTGTGGACTGGGAGCTATGGGCCATGCAAGGGACACGCGAACTACTCTCCAGGCCTCTCGAAAACTGCCGCCAGAGAAGCACACGAATTCAGCTGAGTCAGAAGAGACTCTCCGAGGGGAGAAGGTCTTTGTTGGAGAGGGAAAGTAATAGGATGAAGCCAAGCAGAGGGGTTGGGTAGGCGAGGGGCTACAGAGTGTCCCAGGCATTGACACATCCGTGCAGAAACGCTCCAGGGGGGGCAGAGCCTGGCCTCTGGTGACCCTGCCGTGGCCTTGGGTTTGGACTACGGTAGGGGAGAGGTCAGGGTCCTGAACACTGGGCTAGGGCCGCTGGCAAAGGGCGGGACGAGTCGGGCCAAGGAGTTCAAGCTCTTCAGTGGAGGTGCGGAAGAGTCTCACCAGGATCAGACCGGCATGGCTGTGGGTACGGACCAGGGGCTGTGGCACAAGGGAGAGGACAGCCAAGTGAGAGGCGTTAGACAGTTGTTAGCTGGGCCGGGGCACAGGCCCTGCGCTCCACTGACTGAGTGGAATTCCAGGCAGTGCGCAAACAAATAGTCTCGACACACTCGCTTGAAATTTTCTGTGACGCTGTTACGCGCTTGCGTAACGCCTCTCTGTGGGGAGGGGAAGGCGGCCCCGACCTTGAGCTTTCTCTGGACCTTCCACACATTAAACCACATGGCTTGGGACAAATATGGCTGCAAGTGACTAACAAGATGCCTACTATGACTTCATGCAGGGTCAGTAACTCAGCTCTTACTGGAAAACCTGGAGGTGGGGATCCACTCTGGGCCAGAAGGTCCCTCTGTCTGCTCTCTTCCCTCCGTGCCCACACGTGGGGATGCTGCCCTCCACACAAGTGATGTGCACATGTGACATCCAGAGAGAAGAAAAGAAGGCTTTGGGAAACAAACAGCACCAAAGAGGACCCACTTTGCCGTAGCAACAAAGGGGTAAAGGAGCCCCTGCTGTTTTCGGCCCACTGTGACTCCAAGTTCACATTTCTGAGGGCTCCGTGATTGGCCCTGATTTTTCACTGACTCACTCATTAGCCCAGAGAGCTCTATGCGTCTTGATTGCAATCCCACCCAAAAGACCTCGGGGAACTCGGCAGATCCCTGCGGAGGCTGAGCTCCTCCCACCTCCCTCTGTGGGACAAAGTAGACCTGTCCTGGAGGTCTTCCTGCTGTCTTCCTCTTATGCCTCATTGGCCGGCACCAGGTCACGTGCCAGGGCTGGGCCAATCATTAGGAAAGGGAAGAGAGCTGACGAAGGGCTTCATCCAATCACAGCTCATCTCGCAGAGCCTCGTTGCCTCCATAGAGATGAGCGTGCTCATCCCAACACCTGACCCTCGGCAAGCAGAGGAAAGGAGTTTTCACCACATCTGCAGCCTGGGGCAGAATGGCAGGAAGGAGGCTATGCAGCCTCTGCTCCTGTGAGCACGCAGGTTGCACCACCCCAGCCCCACACCAGGAGTCGCCCTTGTTTCCTATCACAGGTGCAGCCGGGGTGACCAAGGGAGGAGCCCTCCCCAGGGCCCGGACAGCAGCCGAGAGCAGTTCCACAGCCCTGCACCTACTCTGAGCCTGGAGAAAACCATTTCTCTTTAGAAATCCCATTTTTGGGCTGGGGATTTAGCTCAGTGGTTCCGCCGCCTGCCTCGCAAGCGCAAGGACCCAAGTTCGATCCCCGGTACCGAGAAAAAAAGGAGGAAAAAAAAAAAAGATATCCCATTTTCACTTTTTTCTACCCTAAGGAATCTCTCACCTTTGCTAATTAGACAGACCCGATTCAGGCCCTCTTGGGGGAGTAGTGAAGTCAGCACATCCAGTCGCTGCATCGGGCCACGCGCTCTTCCAGAAATGTCACCAACGACAATTACTGCACCCTTTCATCAACCCTGTGACACGGGAACCACTGTTGTCCTAACCTTGGCGGGAGGACGCTGTGGGCACCGAGAAGAGATTAAGTCACTTGTCCGTGGCCCACAGCCACCAATAACCAGAGAGACAACTCCAGTCCAGAAGAGCACAGTGTAAGGGATGTTAAATGTCCAGAAGAGTTCACACACGCATGCACACACGCGTGTGCACATGCAAGGACACACTTCAGAAAGTGTATACACCCAGACAGTACCAGGTTATAAAGTCCAGTAGGCACTCAGCATAGCAAAAATTATTGATAAGCTTTTACAAATGATTAAATAATAAAATTCAAAAAAGAATTGAAATTGATGTAACCATTTTTGATATTGTTCAGTAGTAACTGTGGAAGGTGCCCTCTAGGAAAGGTATACATAAGCATACCTCGCCTGTACCTAGCAATCCCACCTCTAAATATATTCCCAATAAAATCCTGTGCATATTTTCACCAAAACCCACGTAGTAGGATGTTCAAAGCAGTAAGTAGTATTTCTAATAGCCAGAAATTACTCAAATATCCAAAAGGTTGTGTAAAGAGCATGCACATACATGCATAAACGCATATACACATATACACATACATGCCTGCTTTAGATGATATAGTAACAAAGTACTCAACATCGATAATGGAAGACCGAAAATTATAGATAAAAACAGACAAAACTGACAGGTACAATGTTGAGTGAAGAAAGGGGCAACCACACGAGAGTGTACAGCCACCCTACAAACTAATTTACACAAAGCGCAAGCACAGGGAGAGCCAGGCTGTGTGGGAAGTGGCTGCTGTCAGTGGATCTGACGGTGGAGGAGGGTGCGAAGCGACACCTGGGTGGGAGGCGTTCTCTCTCTCAATATGTTTCATCTTGCACAGGTAAATTCGACTGTAAACACTCACCACGCATGCGCGCACGATGTAGTGTGCTTCTACATGTGTTCTATCTCGGTTACAGAGGTCTGGAGGCCAGGAGGTGTGGAGTCTGGGCGGATAGTGACTTTCCTTCCGTATCCCCCGCGCTTTTTCTTTTTAACTCTGTGAACTTCATCTCTTCTTTGGTTTCATCGCAAGCTTGTGATGTCTAACAGTGCTTGTGTTTTATTTATTACTTTCTAACGTCCCCTTTAAAAAGTGATTTTGCTGTGATAAGTGAAGTGTCTTCTTGGCCTCTTTTACTTCCAGCTAAATTGAACCTGTATTGGGGTGTGAAAGAAAAAGTCAGCTGCAAAGGAGGAAGGTGTTTGCCCTGGCTCGGCTCCGGAGGCCCAGGCTCCATTCCTTGTTCTTCCCATCCTGGGAGGAACTCAGGTATCTGCAGGCTGCAGCGGAGGGCTGACTTGGAGCCAGGGTTTACATGGGGGCTCCTCTGCATGGAAACTTGGGTTGGTCACTACCTGGGTTTGGAGCCTGTGGGATTGCAAGGGTCACTAACCAGCACCCCCGAAGGCAGTGAGGGGGGTCATGCAGCAGCTCCCCAAGAACCTACCGTGTAGGACAACAGGCCCAGCCACGCACAGCTACCTCACGGACACCCAAGTGCTGTCTCTACAAAAGCAAATTGTCAAAAAATGTCTAAAGTTGTGCAAAATCTTTAACTCAGAAATCCCACTTCTAAAAAATTATCCTAGAAGTGACTGGGCAGGTATTTAAGTATTTACTCTGAATTCATTGTGTTCCTGCTCTATTGATGCTTTGGATAAATATAATTTTAACTTAACTTGACTCAGAAAGACAAGCTAAAGTAACAACATCGTTGTTGTAAATCATTGCCAAAATAAGAGCTGTTTTGAAACCCATAATTTTCTGGCTGACAGGTAAAGCAAAAGTCATTTCCTGATGGAATTGTGGAGATGCGATTTCTAAAGAAATGTGTTCCTGTTCATCCTGGAATTCAGAAACCAGACTGAATTTATTGTATCTTCCAGGAACCAATTTATCTTCAATGGATCACACAGAGAAATGTCTTTATTCTATTCTTGAATTGACACTCAATATTTTAATTTATTTTCTCCTTAAATGAAACATAAATTTGTCACAGTATCTTATGCCACATGCTCCCTAATGGAAATTCCTTGAGACAAATACATTTTTTTCCTTGCTTGAATGAGCATTATTAGGTCAGTGGATGGATCACGTTTGCACATAATTCTTTCTGGAATTTCTGGGACAGCTGCTACAGCTGTTGGAGGCTTTGTCAGGTGCAAGTTGGGGCTGTTAACTGGAGGCTCGCGGGCTCCCTCTCCGGGCAGTGAAGGAATCACGGCTCATCTTGGAATTCCTTCCTGTTATTCTGGTCTCCAAGGTGGAAGATCTTTCTGGTCTCCATGACGCTAGAGTTCACCAAAAGGTGTCTGGCTGATGCCTCACTGGTCAGCAACTTTGGCAGCAGATTTGATGATCAATAAATTCATGCATCACACCTAAAATCCTGACCTACAAGGTCAAAGGCAAAGGAAACATTGACCATCAGCACTGTTGCTACGTAGCTGCATGCCCAGAGCTCCATAGCACTTTCCTTTCTGTCATGGAAGCGAGTAAACAATTGCATGCCAGTCCAGCTAATTTGAGGCTTCTGTTCCAAAGGTGATCTAGAATATGTGCTCTGTTATTATTCGGGAACAGTGAGACCAGCAGTCCAGCTGCCGCAGAGCAGATTCTGTGCCCCACGGTTCCAAGGGGAGGACTCTGTCTCCACGGGGACCTCAGAGGAACACTGGGGAGGGGTCAGATGGAAGAAGCAGGGTGCGGCCCATAGCCTTCGCCGTGGTTCTGTGGCGGTGATGCCCCAGGCAGGGGGGCAGAGTAGGATGGACAGACTGACAGCTCGCCAGGCTCCTCTGTAGAAAGAAGGTTGTGTCTGGCTTTCTGGGTCCTGGCCCTGGGACAATGAGGACAGAGCCCAGTGGCCCTGAGAGAGGCTCCTGGAGAACAGGGGGTGAGGGTGCAGGTGCAGGATTAGCTGGATTGTGCATAAAAAGGGTGCAACCCTTTGCTGTGGGAGGAGCCAGTCAAAGCTTCAGGGAACAGAAACCTAAACTGCATGGTTGGTAGGAAGGGGGTCTCCGGGAGCTGAGGCAGAGGTGGTGGCTCCTCCTATGTTGCAGCGCCTGTGGCTGTGGAAGGTGAGCCCAGTGTTTCTGCCCTTGCGGTTCAGGACACAGAGGTGTGGGGGACTGAAACCCAGGCCTCTCACAGCACTGAACTCTGCACCTGGTAACCCGCTGATTCCACTATCTGCTGCGGGAAAGTGGCTTTTTGCACCTATTAAATGCTAGGTCTTGGTCTGGTCACAGGGTCGACAGAGGCACTATTTTCCCCATGCAGGAGATTTACTGGAAAAAGCCCCTTGAAGAAGTGAGGGCCTCAAACTCTTGGGCTGTTTCAGTGACTTTTCTTAAACAGCATAGGAATAAATCAGAACATGGCCCGGTCATGGTTGAGATCACAGCTTTCTCCTCTTTATTCCTGACCTGAACACAATAATTAATAACTCGTACACACTTTTAGTGTCCGTGTTAACTCTGCCACTGGCTGCCTGTCTGGGGAACCAGGCCCCATGCTTCACTGTCTTCATCCGGGAAACAGGGGTGGTAACTGGCTCTGCCTCTGTGACCTCTGTGAGGGGCAACGCTATACTAACAGCCAGACACTGAGTGTTTGGAATGTGCAGTGTGAACATGAGCTCTGGCCAGGACAGGTAAAATGAGTATGGGAGGTCACCTTGTCCAAATAAGCCTGCAGTATGCTATTCCCAAACTTTGAAGTGTTTCTGCTTGTTTCTTCTCCTTCTTTGGATCCAAGGAAGCTTTCCTAATGGTTTTGATGGGTGGAATGTGTCAGAAGTCAGGCTGTGGAACTGTCAATGTTAGCAAAGTCTTGGGACATTCACGATTCTAGTTCAGCACCGTGCACAGAGCAGGCCAAGCAGCGGCATGGAGGATGCAGATGAGGATGCCCGCACCATCCCCGAAGTGCCTGTGAGGGAGCCTGTGGGTGACTCCACCCAGCCTGCCACCCCTGGCTGAGAAGAGCAGGACGGTGGGCCCTGCCCACCCCTCGCCTCCTGGCCCCGCTCAAATGTGATGTCCACGAGGAAAATAAACATTGCCCTTTTAACCAACCCGGTCTGGGATTTCCTCTTCACATAGGAATATGTAATTCCGAGTAAAAAGTCTGTAACAGATGAGGACCCTATTAAAGTGAGCGCCATTATTCATTCTAATTAGCTAAAACCCTTTGTCTTCTTTTCCCAGACTTAAGATAGAAAAATTCCAAGGTGGAAAGCAATCTGATTTTTCTGAAATATGTTAAATTGTACATAAAATATATTCCATGTAAAGCAACATTTCTTGAACAAATAATGTACTGAAAAGTAGAATTTTCTCTTTCAGCTTATATCGATGCATGTGTATGCATGTGCTCTCTCTCTCTCTCTCTATATATATATATATATCTCCACCTATCAATCTACCTCTTCTGTAGATTAGGTTTGTACATCTAATCTATCATATGTGTAGATATTACTATAGATATAATACATTAGATTAATAAGTTCATATCTGCCACACGTTCATGAGGTATTGATCTGGTAAATTACATATGGATTAGTAGACTATATCTCAATAATCTATATATCACTTAGCTATAGATAGAAATATGTTAGATATATATTAGTTGATTAATATATATTAGACATAGATATAATCTAAAGATATATATAGAAAGATATCATTATCTTCTTACTTCAGTTTTACCCTTTGGTTCTAGATTCAGAACAAAATAATAAAACTTTCATTATATATTAAAGTGCCTTCCTGTATTGGAGTAATTGAACAACTTAAATCACATAAACACATTCTCTGGTAATGAATTCTCAACAGAACCAAATATTTCTCAATCACTGAACTTACTTCCTTTTCTACTTGAAGGTTGAAGAAAAATACCAAAAAAGCCCAAGTAAATGAAGAAAAACTATAATTGAAACTATGCCTGTCCCGAGCGTCCTTAAAAATTCCTACTTTGGAGTGTTAAGGTTTTGTAAGCAAGTGTAGTCTCGGTTTATGGGAAATGCCTGGGCTCAGCCTGCTTTACAACACCTTTCATCCTCGTCAGTTCAGTGAGCAAAAGGATATTCTCGAGATGAACCAGACAGTAGTAAAAAGACCATCCCCATTATTCACTTAGAATCCACTTACCTTATTTCTGAGTAGTTTAAAGCTCTGCACATGTCTCTTCTACAGCCTTATTTCTGAAAAAGCAGTACTGGTCCCTCCTTCATTCCTGAAATCGCCTTTACAAGCTCTTTGTTGTAATGAAGTTATGGAGACTGGCTAGCCAATATCCATTAAGGAAAATCACTGAAATGAATTCACCACTCTTTTGTGGTATACACAGAACAGGAACACTTCCTTTTAAGTTGACTTTTCCTGGTCAAAAAACATCCACATCAATGGGAAGGAAGCTGAACATATTGCCAAAGCTGAAGTTGGATAATGTTCAAACAGATCCTCTTTGTGTCCAAATAGGAAGGATGAAAAGTAGCATGAAGACTTTCCTGTAACCACACTATGTCCCAATCTGCATATTTTAAAATAAGGAACCCTGAAAATTCTTTGTAAGCCCTCCTTGAGAATATTCAGACCATCCAGGAGTCCCCCAGTGACCCAACAGCATGAGAGCTCTGGGGTGTGCAGGCATCACTGTGAGAACTTGCCATTCATGGGCCTTTTCACAGGGTCTAATTCTCACTCTTCAGCTGCTTTTAGTAAGGGTGGTCTGTGACAATTACTAAGACTAGCTCCAAGATAGCATCACCTCTGTGCTTCATTCAATGCACAAAACACAAATAAAATTCAAGTGGAGAGAAAGCTTGGGGTTTGACTATGCAAGTCAAGATTCCATGGGACAATTCCGGGAGCTGCGTATGTAGGATCTAGGTGAAAAGAAGTTTGGAAGCTCTCCTGCCTTCCCACAGGCTGGGCCCATTATGGCCACCAGTGCTTGCGTGATGTCCATTCTCAGGCATCCTTTTTCATAAGGTCCAGAACTGACTCTTTGCAGGATCTCTCTAACCCTTTTTTTTCCAGTTAAAGCCAAAAAATATTCTCATTTTTCCTGCAACCCTATTGCTTACCACACTCCAGGGCTGCTCTCATGCTGCTATCATTTAAGTGGTCAGAACTAATTATCAAATTCACTTTCCAATTATCCATAGCTATTAGTTCTCAAAGTCTACCTCCCCTGCGGGAGCATTTCAATGTGAGTGAATGCTCTCACACTGAAAAGAGGAGAAACAAGCTTTTCAGATTATAAATTTTAGATGGCACTCATATATTATCCTCGTGAATACACTGACAGTCTTCTTACATTTCAGCTATCTGAAATGGCAATATATATGCTTATAACTTCTTATAATGTTCTTTCTTAATTTGTCATTGTGACTGATTCATATTTTTGTAGTTATTGTTTGTTATTATTGGCAACCTAAATATTTGCTCTTGGTACTTTTCATTCTAAATTCCAAGGCACATTGCTGTTCCTTCAGGGATGTATGGAGTAATTTGTTCTCTTTTTTGCAATTCTCTGATTTATCAGCTTTCTTTGTGGGTTGGTATAATTAACATGGATGATGATCAATATACAAAGTTATTAAGCTCTTGATTCTTTTCCTGATAGCGCCTTATAGTGTCTATTTGCTGGTTGAGAGTTACAATTTGCTCAAGATGAGATTTTGCAGCACTGTCATAATCCCTTAAGCCTTCAGTGGGATCTTTAGCATCAACAAAGATCTCTCAAAGTGCAGCTCATTTTCCAGGCAGCTGACAGTTGTCTCCAGGTGTCTCTGAGAAGTGACCTGCAGCTCCAAGCAAGACATTGGGGGGGGGGCAGGCAGGGAGTGTTTTCCCAATAAAAAGGGGAGCAAGAAAAGAAACTGAATGCGTACATTTTTAGTTAAGCAGATTTTAAAAGGTCAAATTCTACTCATAATATTGAGGAACTTAGTAAACACAACAAAATTATGCATGAGATGCAGTGTGAGAAGTATCACAGGAATGTCGCTTTTCCCATTTTCGTGTCTCCTGACACGTGTTTAAATGCACTGTTCTTATCAAATGGTCATGGACGCTAGTATAGTTTTGGCCTAGGACCAGGCGTCCCGCGCAGTCTCCCGGGCACACCTGCTTCGCTGCAAGACAGAGGCGCATTTGCAGTCCCGCTGGGTTTCACCCTAAGCCTTCAGTGCCAGCTCAGGCGTGAGGCAGCTACTCTGAGCCTTGGCGGAAGGTGGTCCTGACCACTGCAGAGAACCTCACTGCTGCTGCTTGTAGTTTCCTAGATGAACTGCAGTATTTCATGCTCACAGCTTTGAAGTCACAGACTAGAAGCAGCTACAAATATTTACCGAATATCATGATGGCTATGTCTCCTTCTGTCCTCTCCCTCCCCTTCCTTTTAGCCTTTTTCATTTCTCCTTGATCTTTTTATTTCCTCTCCTGTCCGATTTCCCTGTTTCTTCTTTAATCACTGATGCCAAATGATTTCTCGAGTATCTAAAACTGTCACTGAGGCCAAATCTCATTCGTGCATTTTCTTTGGTTTAGAACAAATTCACATAGACAGACGTATATATCACAGGTAGAGACTGATAATGATTTCTTGTGTGTCCTGGTATTTGGGACCTTACAGCTTTCTAAACATCTTTTCTAATAATATTTAAATCACTGTTGCAGTCCAGAGAAATTTACGTCAGCCAGGCACAGAGGGACACGCCTGTAATCTCAGCACTCTGGGGGGCTGCAGCAGAAGGGTCCCAAGTTTGAGCCCAGCCTAAGCAACTTGGTAACATAGCAAGACCCTGTCTCAGGGCTGAGGATTTAGCTCAGTGGTTCCAGTACCTGCCTCGCAAGTGCACGGACCGGAGTTCGATCTCCTGTACCAAAAAAAAAAAAAAAAAGACCCTGTCTAAAAATAAATTTTAAAAAATTAAAAAGGGCCTGGGATGTAGCTCAATGCAAAGGTCCTGGATTTGAAATATATGTGTGTGCGTGTGCATGTGTGTGTGCACATGTGTGTGCGTGTGTGTGTACACGTGCATGTGTGTGTGCTTGTGTGTGTGCTTGTGTGTGTGTGTGTGTGTGTGATTGGAAATAAAACATAGATCAGTTTTCCAAGCAGGTATCTCACTTTACTCACGGTGACCTAACAGAACATCTCAGAACCGAGCCGCTGAAACACCTGCCACTGACCATCTCACAGTTTGAGTTGAGAACCTGGAGGTCACTGAGCCAGATGCCCTGGCTAAGGAGTCCCTGGAGCCGCCATCCAGCCATTGGCCAGTGCCGGGGCCACCTCAAACCCTACCTAGGAGCCGCTCATGTGGCAGCCGCAGAGCTCACATTGGTCATTTAAACCTCGCCCCAGCCGCCTCACAATAGCTCCTTCCTCAGGAGAAGACTAGCATCCACACCCCAAGTGAAAGCCGAAGTCTTTATACCCTGGAGTCAGCACGGGGACCTCATCCCTTGGCTGCATCCTGCTCAGTGGAAGAGTCCCCAAACTCAGCTCCTGTGGCATAGGCAGGAGCTGCACGAGAGTGTGGATTCCACAAGGCCGAGACCCTGGGGCCACCTCTAGACCACCTCGTCCTCCACTTGGGAAGGGTAGGAGTCCAGGGCAGGAGTGGGCCAAACAGGTCACAGTTTCCCCCAACAAGAGAGTAGTCATCAGAATCATCCCAGGAGGCTGAGCCAGAAACTCAGTGCCACACGCTATTGAGACTTCTTATATAAGCCTACATTTCCCCTGAAATGCTCAAAGCCCTAAGTGTGCCAAGTGTGTATAATTTGTGGGAACATCAAAGGTGTTTAATTATACAAATCTTATCTATCCCCAACATTACAGACATGAAATTAAGTCACTTACAGATGTATTTTGAGTTTAGTTTCCCTAGCAAATTTTATGTCTCATTGCTAGTGTGACTACCAGCTCAATTCTGGTGGATTTACAGTGTGTCCTGGGAGATGTGGTACTCATTTGCTGTGGGTGCACATTGCTGCATGCAGTAGACCACCACAGTAAATCAAAAATAATTGGTTTGAATTAGCCTCCTTTACGTGGGTTACCTTTGCTCCCCAAACTGGAATGAGAACACTCCAGAAATACGAAACAGGTCATATTCATTTTTTATAACATCCTTTATTTGATCGGCTAGTGCATGTGTCTCGAACCAAAAATAAATATTTGAAATAAAATTATTTTGTTGTGCATTTCTAAGAGATAGCCACAAGGAGCCAAAGTGATGAGATGCCTTCAAGACAATTTACCTGAAAACTGAAGAGGCGCATTCTTCAGTGGGACTTCGAGAGACTTTTAGAAAATACCAAAGCCTGGTGCATTTCCATTCCCAACCAAGATGAGTCCACCTCTAGAACGACCCTGTCTCTGCAAACAGCAGGGTATCCATCTAATTTGCATGAAGAAGCAACATCAGTTACATGGAAGAAATGAGCAGCCGCAAGCCCGGGACTTTCAGGGGGAGGTTGGGTGTGCTTTCCAGGCATTTGCAACCTCACCAGTTGCGGGTCCCTCTGCACCAACCCCACCCCCAACATGGTGGCAAGGATGACACATTCTGCTCAGAGTCCTCTCTTTTGGCCGAGGCCACCTCAGCTCTGCTGCTGTGAGCTCTGATGGGCGACAGGAGGCAAGCGACCCCTGCAGGTGCCACAGTCGCATGAACATGGGTTTCCTGGCTGTGCTTCCTCACAGTACGACAGCTTCTATAAAGTACTTACATTCCAAAATAACCGAAGAATACAAACAGTGGGTGACTGTGGCTTTGTGTTTATTTTTATTCCTAGCAAGATTTTACCTGGATCAAAATAGGAATTTAAGAAGATTCCCTGATGCCGTAGGTATGCCTGGTATTTGCCAAACACAACTTTTGCTTGATAACCCTTATTGAAAACATTTGAAACTGTCCTAAGTTGGCATAGTTAAGGTCAAAGGCTTAGCCTCATAGCCTCTGGGGCAGAGAAGGTAAAGCCAGCTCCTAGTTGCCTTGGAAATAGTACGTGGAAGGAGATGCTACCGCCCATCTTCCTGCCCCAAGGCTGTGGTCCTCACCTCTGCCACTCTAGCCACAGAGTAATGTGCACTTCCATTCTTCTAGACGCTAAACTCATTTCTCACAATCTGCAATGATGGAACTTTCCACTGGGCTGGTAACACAATTCAATTTTAAAACCAAGCTAAGCCTAGTTTTGTCTCAATAATTGGGTTATTTAGCTTGACTCCTGCAGAAAACCAAGCTCCGTCATGACAGAATGAGCAGCTGTAGAGAATAAAGCAAAGATGAATGTAATTACGGGACTTGCTAACTTTGGGGAAAAGAAAGTGGAGTGAAAGGCAGCCCTGCCTATCTGCAAAAGGAAAAGTGTCACATCTATCCATGATGTTTTAGAGCTTTAAAGAAAGCTCAAACAGGTAAGGAATTTAAACACTGATTAGGTATTTGAGACATTAAGAATTTACTTTCAGTTATATTTAAGAATAATATAGTTATTATGGGGATATGGCAAGAGTCCTCATGTTTTTAAGATTGCTAAGATAACATCCATGTACTGTCTGTTTAAAAAACTGAGAAAGGATTTTACACCCCTTACAAAATATTCTGGTCACATTTTGTTTCCCAATTTGGGTATGCTTTCCTTTATCATTAGCACCAAGCCAACTAAACCTCCATAATATTTGAAGTTCAACTCAAAATTTCCGCACATAGAGAGGTCATTTTCATTCCGTCTCATCCCTAAACCCTTAAGAGGGTGCCTGGCTTCAGACACTTGGCCCTGAGCTTTCTTCTGGATCTGCAGTGATGAATTCTGTGCACCACGGAAGCTTCCAAATGGGCTGTTTGGCCACAATGAGAAATTTTTATTGAAAAATCCTCCAAAAGCAATAATTGAATAGACGTAATTGCAAGGCGCTGTGCCATGTAAAGTTGTAAATAGCACTGACAATGTAATTTCTGCTCATTTATGATACAGTAGCTCATTATGGCTCCCGTTTTCGTTGCCTTCATTACCCGAGCTCGTCTGTTTCTCTGAGAGATGTTCCCGCTGTATTACCCACCGCCCTTCGCTGTGAGATGAGATGACACTAGAGCTGGCTCAGGCAGAGCGGGCAGCAGAGTACAGGGCACAGTGATGTCCTGACAAGCGTGGACACCGCATCCAAGAGGGGCTGGTTCGGTGGGACAAGCAGGATGCCCTGCGCCCAGTCACGTCCATTACTGTTCAGTTTCAGGAATGGCTTGGGATAACCGAATAAAGCCGGTGCCCATTGAGCTGCAGCAGCAGTGACTTAACACGTGAAGAGTAGCACCAGGCAGCAGGAAGCCAGGATCACATCCACTCCTAGTGGACCTCGCCAAGGAGAATTCACGCTATGGACTTGTTTATCTTAATTACTTTCCACATGGTCTCATTCATTACGCCTGTACTGAGAGGCAGGTTCAAGATCATCTTAACCAACAGCCTCGCTCACTGGCCTCACAGAGCAGCTCCTCAGGAGCAGGTGGGCTCTGAGTTAACCTGGCGAGTGAGCTGAGTGATGGAGGGGAGAACCTGGGTGTCCAGGGCTGGAAGGTGCAGGGGAGAGAGAGCTTTGACTCCATGGCGTGCATGTGTACAGCTTAACTCTCCCCATTGTCCCACAGAAGCAATGCCCGAGTCCTTCCTCCCCCAAGGGGCACCGACATGTCTGACTTCAGGGATGAGTTCATCCACTGTACTCGCCCCCCACTGTTTCTGCCAGAAACCCGTATGGAGGTGGCCCCCTTTTTCTTCATTTAGAAGCCCCACAAGGCCATTTTTGAGCAAAAGCAAACAGTGGGATTTTTATGACTAGCCTGCGTTTGTTTTCCTCTTGCCATCCTGTCAAAAGCACTGTCTGTATTTGATAACGTTCATTTTTCAGACTCCACTAGGATTTTCCTCTCTGTTTCCTGTTATTGAACCCATGGATTCTGGTACCTAAGTTGCTCAAGAACCTAGCAATGAGGACAAGCCACAGCTAAGTTAGTGTGTGCACTGTCAGATACAAAGCCACGCTGAGGTTGTGTATAGACCAAGAGGAGCTTAGCGAGGTAACTTCTGTAGCTAGAGAGCAATGGACACAAGAATGTAACTGAAACTTGCCTATCTAAAGTGCTCCTAACTCTGGTATCCATGTACTTAGTTTCCCAAAAAATTTCCAGAGGAAATGTACATCAATTAACGTGGTAGTTTCTTGTGACTTGAGAAAATACTGTTATTTTTCACGTTTAAAGAATCACAATAGTGACCTTCTTGGTTGTTTTGTGGAAGCTGTAGGAAATAACATTGGCATACTGTCTTTGTGAAATAAGGGGTGGGTGCCATCACGTGTAGACCGTAGTGAAGTGTGCAGATGACTTTGGATGCAGGATGGTGGGGAACAGCGTGCTCGGCTCCATGATGTGCCATCAGAGGGGCCAGGGAGCAAGCTGCCCACATGCGGATCCCTGCTCTCCGGCAGTTCCAGCACCCCTGCCCCTGCAGGGGAGGAAGCACTGCCTCTGCAGCCAGGGACCCAGGCCAAGGGGGAAATGCAGATCCAGGGAGGGACGTGGGAGTGCTGTGGGTAAGGACCCCAAATCATCTCATGCCTCACACAATACTAGGCGGTGTGTTTTTATGTAAAGTATTCATTTTATTTTTATTTGTGGGACACTAAAACATTTTACACTTCTGCACGCTAAGCATAGTATGTTTACAGACTTCACCAGCCTGGATGACCTCTAGATCGCAACCTTGTCCCTTTGAGAGAATGGGGTCTGACCTTATGAATTAGGTTCTCAGTTTCCTCAAAATTTTCCAGCAGGAATGAACCTAAAGAGCATATGCATTGCCAACAGATGTTCAGTGGAATGTTGGTGGAATCAACGACGTCGGAGGGGATAACTAAGAACCTCGAACTGGAGTTAGAAGCATGGGATTTGGAGCAGGGAAGGCTCAGTTATATTCCATTTTCCCTTCATACAAGATTTGCTTACAGAAGTTGCCTCTGGGCTCCAGTATTTTGCCTGTAAAACAGATACTGCATCTCAGTCGCATGCACACACGCTCACACTCACACACACACACATATGCACACTCACACCAGGCTGTTGTGAGACCCCGTCAGCACTGCAGGCTGCACCTTTGGCATCATGAGCCAAACCTTTCAAGCTCCCACACAAGTGGCAGCTGCTGCTCCTGCTCCACCGTAGCAGCTAAACCCTAATTGCGCTCAAGAAAGCCTCCTCCAGCTCACTGAGACTGACTCATGAGCAAGACTCCTCCTGCCAGCCAATTAAGCTTATTGCTCTGAAACGTGGGCTTTTGCGGAGTCCCATGGAACAAGGGTCCAGCTGGCCCTGGTGTTTATGGATCCGTGACGCACACTTCCCTGGAAGGAGCATATGGGCTGCACAGGCTTCGCACCCTGATGCTCTCATGTGAAAACTGCAGAGCCTGTGAGAGTCCCAGGGTCCCAGAAGCTGGTTCGTGTAGGGGAACACAGGGCAAGAGGACCCCTTCTTTCTGTTTCACTGGGTTTACAGCTGCAGCTCATCACCTTTGTCTCCAGTCATCGTGCTCAGATGGGCCAGCATGTCGGCCACACTGGGAGAGGCCAGCTTTCCCCCAGAACTTTTCTATTCTGCTAACAATACCTGTGCTCTTTTCTATGACAAATGCTGTTTCAGATATTATTTTGAGGGTTCCCCCTAAACTAAAGTACTTGCATAAACACGATTATGGCCTCTTTGGTTTCAGGGTGAAAGTTTTATCACTGGTGCTCCCATGAAATAGTTCACTGCTTGCTTCCAAACCGGCTGCCTACCCTCTGCCCTAGAGAGTCAGCAGAGAGCTTAGAGGGAGCTATTTGGGGAAGAAAGGCCAGCGTTCCCCCAAATTTATAATGAATCAGCAGTTTAAATATTTAAGAGGGGTCATGTTCTTTGTAAAATAAGAAAACCTGGGCCAGGGATTTAGCTCAGTGGTTCCTCCACCTGCCTCGCAAGCAGAAGGACCCGAGTTCGATCCCCAGTACCAAAAAAAACCCAGACTTATCTATTATCATGAAATACACCTTAGCACAGAAAAATAAGAGGTAGCAAAAGCAGAAGATAGCAGAAAGCACCCGGTGACACACGTTGACTGAATATATCCACCCATTTCCTTAACTTTCCATTGTACATCATAATTGCTTTGTGTTTAATTGACATACTATTTTGAATCCTCCCTTCACTTGATGTTCCACACAGACTTTTTCTGTATTATTCCAAGCTCTTCGTGGACAAGTGTTTCATCCATCTCTTTGCCGTTATTACGTAGTATCTAGCTTTGGGTGATCAGATGGTTTCACAGCCAGCTCAGCTCCCACACACCCAGTTTCAGGAGCCGGGCAGAGAGCCCCACGCCCCCTACCCTTCGAGACTCTCGACTTCCAGGAAGCCAGCCCAGCCCTCGCTCCTTGGCTCTGATCCAGCGCATGGACTCTTGCTGCTCTCAAATCTCCTGCAGGTGGAAAAGCATCTCGACTGCTGATGGGGTCCGAAATCTCCCTGCTGAGCACCCTCTGCTCCTGCTGCCCATGGAGTAACAGCCACTCAGGAAAACTTCTCAGTCTCTTTCTGGATTCTGACTCTGTGTCCACTTTCATGACTGCCTCCTATGCAGATCCATCTCTGAGCACCTCTACCCCACAGTCAGCCACGTCCCTGAAGAGCATCCGCTCCCCCAGCTCCGGTCTGCCCACAGGACCAGCCTCGCCAGCTCCAGCTCCTGGTGACATCTCTGCTCACCATGCACAGATGCTGCACAGCACCCACCCTGCCCTCTACTCCCAGCCCTATTTGCTGGAGAACCAAGGATGAGCTAACTCCCTGAGGGTGGCTGTAGGTGGGAATTTCAGTCAGTGCCCAGTGCTTCCTCAGCAAAAGCGTGAGTCCATGAACTATCGGGGCGTTCACATGGTCTGCTCAGAAATGTAAAGCTGGAATCAAAAAAGCTGAAGACGGTCAGGGCTCATTTGTTCATTTGTTGCTATGGCAACCAGTACATCCCCTTCCTGCTATTTATTCTCCAAAGCCTGCTTTTTTAAAAAATGTCCTTTGGTTCTGCGATTGTTCTTATATCCTTTGAATGAATTTCCATTCTGTTAATCAAGTTAATCAAGGTAAGTTTCAAGGAAAAAAATTGAGCTCGACCTCTCCCTGCTCTGCAGAGCTGGTGCTGAGTGTCTGGTGGTTTCCTGCAGGCAGAAATGCAGTGGTTTGTGGCTGCTTCTCCACAGTGCAGAGGGCGGCCTGGGCCGCCCCAGCGGGAATGAGCAGGAGCAGCCTCCGAGTGGACTCTAGGGACCCAGCCGAGCCCCTCTTCCCTGGGGTCCCGCCAGGCCTTCTTATCACGTCTCCATCGTCAGCCTCTGTTCTGAGTCCCATGAGACCCCTAGAGAAGCTTCAAATTCCGGGTGGTCTTGGGGTCTCCCAAGAGTAGCTGACAAAATTTCAATTATGAGGAATAAAATCAAGGGAACTATGAGACAGCACTGAAGAATACTGGGCCAAAACCCAAAGGGGATTCCTCTTTTTTACTTATGACATTGTTAGTGGAATTCATGGAGAGAACAGCCATGTACCAGTGCTTTGGTGACATTAATTTAAGAAAAATACTGACCCTTAATATTGAGCTTTAAATTAATACTGAGGTAGCAGAGCAGCATTAACACACATACAGTGACTCCCTCCTGATCACTCCCTAATGAATCCCGTTAATTCTCCCTCCCTTCAAACTGGCATTATGATTATTAGCATTTTGCAGGTGAGGAAATTTAAGCACAGAAAGGTAAAGTCATTCCCTAAAGGCTGCAGAGTAGGAAATTGTAGAGCTAGAATTCAAGCACAAGCAGCGAGCCTAGTTTTTAAAACTGTTTCCCTGGCCCCTGTGGTAGTTTCTTACCTTATCATACAAAGGAAAGAGATGAATGGAAGTCTGCCTTAGTCACCTGACTGGAACAAGGCCCCTTTGTTTCTAAAGCGATGAGCTTTAGGTTAGGGGGAGGAATGGCAATGTGCTGTTTATCATGAACCGCAGCTACAGAGTGCTGGCCATGTCAGCAGGGACCTGGTACCACAGGTGTCTTCACTGCAGAAGCTCTGTGAGTGATTAGTTATGTCTGCATGGGTGCAGGTTAGACAGAAGCAACGCCTGTGGCACTGAGTTCACAACATTCATTCCTTCGTGGAAGCAATGCGTACTGAGATCCATAGGACACAAATATACAGAGGTGAACAGAGACAGCGAAGGTGCCTAGGAGAGGAAGATGGTAGAGATAGATAACAAAATGAACTATTCAATGCATAATAGGGTTTGAGGTTAGTTTGGGTGTTTAGAAGGAAACAAAATCTGTGAAAGGCAGAAACAGCAGAGAGCTCAGTAGCTTATCTACAAGGCCTGAGGGAAGATGTTCCTGCTGAGAGCCATTTCCCTAGACTGAGACCAAAGGAGACAGCGCCAAAGGGGTGCTGCAGGAAGAGCACTGCTGGGAGGAGATGCAGCAGGGACCCCGGCACCCCTTAGGCCATCCCAGGAAGCTCAGGCCCATCCTGAGCCTGCCAGCCCTCCACTTGCTGTTTTAAGGGGTACAGGGAGCTCAGAGGCCTGAGAACGGGAGGAATATTTATCTTAGGAGAAGAGCTTGTGGAGGTGGGAGAGGGTCCTTCACAGTCTACTTTGCACATTTCAGTATTTTAAAAACCGCTTGCAAGAGCCATGTTTTTTATAAACGGAGAAACCATTAAAATGCTCTCAGATTGTAAAATGCTGCTTCAATCAACAGGACCCTTGGGGTAAGAGCACTGCGACCCTGTTCAGTGTTTATGGACCACCCGCTTGGCAAATGTTTGCTAGTTTCCCTGTGACCACCAGACAAGCCTCAGAGAAGCCCATTTGGAAAGTGAAAAGTAGCTGTACATTGTAGGAAACCTCAGCCGGTGGACCCTATGTGCTGATGACCGAGATCCGCGTTCCTGAACTGGAGGTGATTTCCTTGGAAAGGACACAGCAGCTCAGGGAGATATTTAGGTGTCACAGTTAGACAGGGACGTCTAGCCCGCGGAGGCCAGGAATGTGGCTCAACCTCCCATAATGCTCAAGTCGGCGCCAACCACAGAGGGGTCTGGTGTCTAAGACTAATCGATCCAAGACAGCCAAGCCCTAATTTAGATGAAAAGCCTCACCAATAAATGGGCCCTAGAGCCTTGGTCTCTGCTGTGATTTTCCTTGCAGTTGCCATGGAGACCAGGTGCCACACGTGTGCAAATCCAGCAGCTGCTCAGAAGTTTCAAGGTCAGGGCGAGGGGAAAGACGGTCAATATGACTGCGGGGCAATGGTAACAAGCAAAGTTTCCCAGTGGCGGCCGCCTCATCCATCACATCTAGAGCAGGTTCTGCGCGGGAGAGGCCCCCCTGCTGCAGGGGACTCAGACTCAGCACCCCATGTGGACGCTCAGGCCCGCAGTGACAGAGCCCAGTTTGTTTTCTCTTCTGCTTTACCCAGGGCACAGAGGGCCCTGTAATGAGTGCACAGGCTGCAACCTGCTTTCCAGAGGTCACAGCCATCACAAGACGTTTCAGAAGGTGGGCAGCACAGGAGCAGTGTGACTGTGCTCCGGAAACTCAGAAAGACACGGGGAGCTTGATCGCTTGCTAACACATCTGCTGCTGTTTCTTCCTGTGGTCAATTTGACGTTGAAGCAATCATCTTAAATATTTTGGTTCCTTTGTGGTTTCAGTTTCCCTCAACTTACCTTTATTATTGCTTTTGACGAGGCATTCTTTTAATAGGGAAGCATGGCCATTTCCCCTGCGAGTTAGGAAGGTTGTCACCATGCTAGAACGGGACAGCCACCTTGGGCTCTACCAAGGAAAGAGTTCAGTCCTCTACAAGGATCTCCCTTTCCATTTCCTTCTCTCTCTCTCTGTCTCTCTCTCTCTGAAACCTTATACCGGAGTCTCATTTAGCTCTAACTGAAACTTGAACTAGCACCTCTGACAAAGTTTCCAGTTACCAGACGCCAACTTAGTACAAGTATCCTTAACATTTTCATCACTAAAAATATCCCTCAGCAATGAGTAAATGAACAAATTAGATCATTGTAGACAGGAATTAACAATTACACCAGAAGCCTTAAAATATATTTGCATTTTGAATCTATATTCCACTTCTAGGAAAGTGTCCAGGGGAAACACTTTCAGTCATGCAACTTCCCTGGAAACTGTACCTTTCACTCTCAGCACCCCACATTCCCTTGGGGGATCCCTTCTCTCTCTATCCAGACGTCTAAGTGAGGTGGATGCAGCTAGGAGATGTGTCCATTCCATTCTTCTGTCACCATGATCTGTGTAGAGCTGGGGACGTGACTCAGTGCTGTGCTAGGCTGGGTACCCGGGACATTTATGGTACCAGAGAATGTTCATAAGCAATGTTGTTAACCAGACATCTCTCGAAGGATGTAAGGCTGGAAATGAAGGTGCACAATGCACAGAGCCTCTCATGAGGAAACAGAACTGTAAAGCCACAAGTTTTGGCCTAGATTGGACCCCTCCACCCTGCCGTCCTCTGGGATAGTGGCTCCACCAGGGCAGCTTCCCATGTACCACTGTGTCCCTGACACCAGACCTGTCACCCCGAAGGAGGGACGAGGACAGTGGAGGGAGAGGGGTGAGATCAGGTGAGGTCACTTGGCCGCATGGATGATGTCACTTAAGTCAACATCCTCCTGTATTTTCCAGGGCAACATTTAATGCATCCTTGTTTTTCTTAAATGTGTTGGCTTACATAAGTCTATTTGAACTGGGTTCATAATAAATAAACACTTCTAATACAGTAGAACCTTGGTTTGCTAGTATAATTTGTTCCAGGAAACATGCTTGTAATCCAAAGCACTTGTACATCAAAGCAAATTTCTCCATCAGAAATAATGGAAACTCAGACTATGCATTCCACCGCCCCCAAATAATCATATAAAAATGATCACAACACCTTAATATAATACAAAATAATAAATAAAATAGAAAGAAAGACAAATTAACCTGCACTCACCTTTGGAAACCTTGGTGGCTGGTGCTAGGGAGGCAGCTGAGGGAGGCCGTGCAGGGCGGCTGCACTGCCAGTGGCAGAGTCATGGCTGTCTGCAGCTCCATGCGGCTTTCTCTTCCCCTGCAACTTTAACAAGGAACCTGTCCAGGGACCTGCCTTTCCTCTTTTGAGGATGTCGCAGAAATGTGACACTGCGTTGTCCTTAGACAGATTCATGGCTCGCTAGGCTACTGCCTTATTCAGGTGGTGATTTTCTACACTATTTTGCATGTTTCCCACATTTCCCCAGTCTCATTTGAGGTGAGGGATTCCCCCACTTTTTTCTCCTCCTTCTCTGCAGGGGAGATCTGCTCCACAGCCTCCTGCTGTTGGGAGATGATCACCCACGATCCTGCAGAGAGAGAGAGGCAGAGACAGAGAGAGGGAGAGGAAGAAAACCATTTGGCATCAGAACTACTCATATTACAAGACATCGCTCATTTATCAAGATGAAATTTAGTAGAAATGTTTGATGGTCTTGCAGAACATGCACAGATCAAGTTACTCACAAGCCAAGATTTTACTATACAAATGATCTCTACATGTGCATGGCATTCATCTCTGAGTTTGTTCCTACTGTGTGTATTTTAGATTACCATAGCTGGTGAGGAAGAATCCGATCCCACTGCAGAGGTGCTCTCTGAGACACCTTGCATCTAGTGAGTAAGAAGTTCTGTCCTGTCTGGGTGTCCTACCAGCATGTTTTCCAGAATTCCTAAAGGGGCTCATATGTGTTACCTTAAGTTTCTCTGAGGTGTCTTGAATTTTTAGGTCACAGGTCTAGTCTGTTCCCAGGCCCATGGGGTCAATAGCTCAGATACTCCTAGGATAATATTTCAGTGTCCCTGCATGTCCACTCCCCTAGGAACCTGGAGATACAAGCCACCAAACTTGGAAGAGACCTGCAATGAGGCCCAGCTCATACCAAGGCAGGGAACTTGGCTCTGTTTTCACAGACAGAAAACAGTACCAGCATGGTTGTCCAAGAGTAGATTTAATAAGGTCTCACATCCAGTAGTTCATTATACAGCTATAAACACTGATTTAAAATACATGCACTCACTTATCTAATACATAGTTATTGTGCCCAGGCTGAGGTGCCCCAGCTGCCTCTGGGAGACAATGGGCACAAGGCTCACCTTGAATCTGATTATCTGGCACATGCTTTACAGTGGGGCAGGTGGGTGATAATGGGACAGGTGGGTGATAAACACAGCAATAGACCAAATAATTACAAGCAATGCTATTTATACAGAGGAAGAAATGGAGCCATGCAAAGGACTAGGGGATGAACCCTTTTCCCATAGGGTCATCAGAAAGGCTCAGAGAAGGAGGTGCCAACTCTGACATCTAAAGGAAATGGAGGAGTCAGCTGTGTATTGATCCCAGGCACAAGCCCAGGGGCAAGAAAGCATGGACAGGAATAAGGAACCATGCAGTCCCGTATGGCTGGCATGTCCTGAGTGGGAAGAGAGACTCTACAGTGGGTTCCAGGAGGGCCCAATGTGGAGGTTGGTGTGTTGGTCCACTTTGACCTTAGTAAGGAAATACTATTTATTCTTGTTTACTGTCATTGGACTATATCATTAAAAAGTATGTTAGAAGAATGTTACACACAAATGAAAAAGCCAGTGTTATTCATGGACAGAGTAAAATTTTGGAAGGAGAAACCCAGGTGTTCATAAATACAGTGGGATTATGAGTAGTTTTTTTTTTATTTTTGGCCATGTATGAGAGACATAGATAAAGGGAGAAGGCTCATTCTGGATCTCCAAGTACATATACATTCGTGAACATCTAAAGATGGAAACCACAGCTCTACTGAGACCCTAGCTGCTACTGGCACTTAATAAAATTGGAAAACTTTATTATCATACTCAGATCAAAGTAAATTCAGTTTTAATTTTCATCTCATGTCTGATGTGAGTTGTATAGACCTCTGCCCAGGATTAACTTTAAGAGATCAAGGCCAATCACAGCACCCAGGAGGAGGCGTCCCAGCTGCCATTCCACCACTCCTAGGGCAGAGGAGGTGAGCTGTGCAGGTGCCAGCAGCACCCCCACCCCTGGAAATGAGAAGGCATGTAAACAAGCCTCAAAAACAGACTTCCAGATCACCTACAGCAACCCCAAAGGGAAACGAGATGGAACAATCTGATACTCAACCACCTGGACTTCCTGAACTGGCAACAAAAGAGGATCTGGAAAAAATGAAATCAGAAATAATTTCTCAGATAACAGCAGAGATTGTGCCTATAGTGCAAGATATGGTTAATAAATCTAGAGAGGACACAGATAAAAAAATAGAAAAGCTGGGGAACATGATGGAATCCTAACATAGGAAACAAATGGAATCCATAAAACAGATACAGACAGATTTCCAGGAGATTAAAAACTCCATTGAAAGTCTATGCAGCAGAATGAACCAATGTGAGGACAGAATTTCAGATATAGAAGATAAGATTGCAATTAGTAACCAGGAAAATAAAAATTTCTTGAAAATAGTAAGGGACCATGAGAAATCAATCCAGCAACTGCTAGATGATGCAAAGAAGAATAACATAAAACAGATTGGAGTAAATGAAGAAACAGGAGAGAGTGCAGATGACATTAAAAAAAACTGTTCACAGAAATGATGGCAGAAAACTTACCAAGCAGAGGAAAAGAGCTTGACATACAGGTAAGTGAGGCATATAGGACTCCAAATAGCATTGATCAAAAAATATCTACACATAGGCACATAATAGTTAGGATTCCAGAAACCCAACAGTAAAACAAAATTCTACAAGCGGTGAGAGAAAAGAAACAAATCACATACAAAGGAAAGCTCATCAGAATCACAGCAGACTTCTCAATGCAAACCCTCAAGGCAAGAAGAGCTTGGAGTGATGTATTTCAAGCCCTAAAGGAAAACAGCCTCCAACCCAGATTGATGTACTCTGAAAAACTATCTTTCAAAATTGATGGAGAAATAAGATACTTTCATGATAAAGAGCACCTTAGGAACTTCATGAATACCAAACCAGCACTCCAAAAAATTTTAGACAATATCCTAGGAAAAGACAATGAGGATCACAACCCCAGGAAGCCCAGCAGAATGAATCCATTGGGGGTGACAAATTAAATGCAAAGAGGGAGAATCCAGCAAAAAGAAAAAGTCATGACAAGGCTTTTAAAAAATTTAATTTCATCTCCTTAATGAGTGTATAATTCAATCTTGTTATTGTACTGATTAGTATTTTTCTGATTCTAGAGTTGCACACCTTTCCTTGTGCTGTACTGGCTATTTATCATCTTCTTATATCTACTTTTTAATTGGGTTGTCTATGAATGAGCTGTAAGAGTTCTTTATATATTCTGGTCATAGGTTATATGCATTGGAAATATGGTCTGTTTAAGGACTACTTTTCATTTTATCGATGTCACTTAAAGTTCTAAATTTTGATGGAATCTCATTCATCAATTTTTTTCTTTTATGCATCATGTTTTTTGTATCCTAGGAAGTTCTTGCCTATCCTAAATTCATACACATTTTCCCTTATAATTTCTTCTTAAAGTTTTATACTTTTAGTCTTTCATATTTAGGTTCATAGATCCTTTCACATTATTTTTATGTATAGAATAAAGGGTTAAGGTTAATTCTTTATATACAGATACTAGGTGTTCTAGTGCCATTTGCTGAAAACACTATCTTTTCCTCAGCTCTTGAATTGAGTTTATATTCTATAAAATGTTAATGTTAAATAATCTTTCAAAACTCAGTGAACCATATATGTGTGGTTCTATTTCTAGATTCTCTGTTTTATTCAAATGATCTATATGTCTTTCCTTACACCAACACTGCCTTGATTACCGTAGCTTTGAAGAAAGTCTTAAAATTAGATACTAAATGTCTTCCAACACTGTTTTTTTTTCTTTCTATTTTTCTAGGTCCTTTGTACTCCTACATAACTTTTAAATTTCAATATCCAATTCTTCATTTATAGCAAGTATACATAGACCTGAATTTTTATATGTACCTTGTGTTGTCTAATCCTGCTAAATTCAAATA
Organism: Heterocephalus glaber; assembly: GCF_053883595.1. Taxonomy (NCBI): domain Eukaryota; kingdom Metazoa; phylum Chordata; class Mammalia; order Rodentia; family Bathyergidae; genus Heterocephalus; species Heterocephalus glaber. The sequence continues at coordinate 25,527,229 of NW_028258412.1, forward strand.
CAAGTTCTAGGGGCTCCTAGAGATTTCTTAGTATTTTCTCTGTAGATGATCATTTCATCTACATATAAATATTTTACTCCTACCTTGCCCATCCTATCCTAATTGTGTCATTTTATTGCTAGACTATTTTGGTTTAGGCCTATGTTTCAAAGTTTAATGAACAGATGAAGAGTAGGCATATCTGCCTTTATTCCCCAGCTTAGAGAGAAAGTATTGTAACTTCTCCATTCATATAAGGTTTTTTGCTGGAAGTATGGAGTACATGTCTTTGATCTGTTGAGAAGGTTCTGTTCTACTTCTAGTCTCCTGACAGCTTTTACCATGAACAGCTGTAGAATATAGTCCAATACTTTTTCTCCAACTAGCGACAGGATCATATGTCTTTTTCCTTTCCTCTGTTAAAATGATGACTTTTAGGGGTGGATCTTCTAATGCTGAACCAACACTGCCATCCCTATAATAAACCCACTTTCTACAACCTGCCAGATCTGACTTCTCTAATAGTTTGTTTTGTTAAACAAATTTCTATCTCTGTTCATACTTTTTTCTATTATCTTTATCCAGTTTTAAGATTAGCACAATATTGATTTCTTAAAATGAGGGGAGAAATGTTCCTTCTTTTTTCTGCTTTAAATGTTTGATATAATTCATCAGTTAAAATGTATATGACCCTGTTGTTGTCAAGCTAGGAATATGCTTTCCTTAATAGGTGCATTTCAAATTTTATATTTCCTCCAGAGTTAGCTTCATTCATTTGTCTTCCAAGGTACTTCTTAGAAGTTGTCAAATTTATTTCAAAAAAGATTTTTGTAATATGCTTTCTATATCCTTTTAAATTCTGTAAAATCTGTGGTAGTGTCTCCTAGATCTTGATATTGTAATTTTAAAAATGTATAATTGATATTGTGAAATAGGAAGAAAAGGTCTAAAGGAGTAGGGGAATTGGGAGGGGTAGGGGAAAGGGAAAAGGGGAAAACAAAAAATATGAGAAAAGGAAAAAAATGGAAACAAAATCTTTGCAAATAGGGAAGGGTGGAGGGGGTGAAGGGAGGGCAGGGGAAGGGAAAAAAATAAGAACCAAGATACTCATGTAAAGGTGCAAGATCCCAATGATGAATGTAACTCTATTGTATACCTACAATGTACCAGTAAACTTAATGGAAAAATAAAACTTTAAGAGATCGAGGTTGGGGCCGGGATTTAGCTCAGTGGTTCCACCGCCTGCCTCGCAAGTGCAAGGTCCAGAGTTCGATCCCCAGTACCAAAAAAAAAAAAAGAGGAGAGAGATCGAGGTGATGAGTGTGTCTAGGTAAACCAAAAATAACAGAAGAGCGGGAGAACAAACAAACAAAACATTGCACAAAAGATGACACAAAGCGTGTGGGAAATGTATTTCTTCCTGGGTATAATTTCCAAGATTGAAGATGACCAAATTTCCAATCAAGAAGAACTAAAACATCTGATTAAAATATTTTTAAATACTCTTTTTGAGACAGGGTCTTGCTATGTAGTTAGGGCTGGCCTCGAACTCACTGCCATCCTCCTGCCTCAGCCTCCCAAGTGCTGCAACCACAAACATGCACCATCACATCTGGCTTAAATACTTGTTTTTAGAAGATATTTGAGAACCATCAAGGGAGCCAGGCAGCAAGGGCAAAGTGCTTGGTAAAAAGCTACCGCGACGATGTCAGCTGCGACTTCGCCCCATCCCTGCCAGCAGCTCAGGCCTTCCCTGGTTGAGCGAGGCGGTGGGGCGGGGAGGAGTCTCAGCAGAAATTACGGAAAAGCGGCAGCCAGGTCGAATTCTCAGCAGCCTCAAGAGGATGCAGAAGCAAAAGTCAGAGCTCCTGGCCCTCAAGGGAGCTGAGACTTTCAGGGCCAAGGTCCAGGACAGAGGGTGAAGAGGGAAATGAGCCTCCCTGGCGCCCCCTGCAGTTAGGTTCTATAAGCAATGCAATAACCAACCGGTATCATGGCCCTGTGCAGGCCTGGCCTCGGAGTACCAGGCTCCTCTCTGCTTCCGGCCTTTGATGAGGCTTCATTTGCATGGCTGCGGCTGAGGACCCACTGAGAGCCCTCACGAAGGGAGCGGCAGCTAAGCAGCATCCGGCAGCTGGGAAGGAGGAGATAGCAGGTAAGGGGCAGCCGGATGTCTGCCCGGAGGACAGAGAGGCTCCTTGCAGCGTGGAGGCACAGCCATGAATGCTCACAGGGCACAAGAGGGCTGAGACTCACCTACAGTTTGTACGCAGAACTCGGAATTGTCCACGCATGTGAAAACGATGGATAAAATCATGGTTCAAGGAGGCAAAAAACAATCTTTTCCCATCACTGGGTTAATTACTGGGGCTAAGGCAACCCCTGCTTGAGGTTGCCCCAAGATTTTTAATTAGTATACAGAAAGCAAGAACTTCATAAGTGAGAATTACATTAGCTATATTAAAGAATTTTATCAAAAGGCACTAGCAATTAGATTGATCATGATGATCATTTTATAAAGTATATGCACACCAAAAAATCACACATGTACACCCTGAAATATGCAATTTTTATTTGTCAATAATATCTTGGTAAAACTGTTTTAAAAACACATACAGTGGTGCCTCGGTTTACAAACTTAATTCTTTCCCCAATTCTGGTTGCAAACTGAATTGGATGAGAAGTGAATCAAATTCGATGGTTAGGTTCAATGAAGCTTTTATGGAGAAATTTGATTCAGTTCTTGTCCAATTTGGTTTGTAACCAGAAACATGAAAAGAATTAAATTCATGAACTGAGGTACAACTGCATAAGAATCCAGGTGTGGTGGTGCACACCTATAACCCAAGCACTTAGGAGGCTGAGGCAGAAAGATCGCCACAAAATCAAGCCCAACCTGAGTCATATAGTGAGTTCAAGACCGGCCTAGACTACACAGTAAGACCCAGTCTCACAAAAATAAAAATACTTATCACAATAGGGCAAGCCACAGAACCACTATAAAGTATGAAAAAGAACATATTCAATAGAAGTGCTGGGCAATTTTGCAACACACAGAAAAGCATATCCAAATGGTCAGTGAGATTCAGTAGATTAGTAAATTCTTGGGGAACCAGAGACTTAAGAGTGTCAAAAAGAGGATTTTGGGGGGTGCCAGCTTATCATATTTCATATCTGCATGGTAGTTAGGCAAATGTGTTGACTGCAAAAATTAGTTACTGAGTTCTACATTTATGATTTGTTCATTTTTATGTCAACTTAAAAATCATTTCATTACATTTACTTAAGATAATTTGGAGCACGTCCCCATTTACCCTGTCTAGACTGATACAGAAACGAAAAGTAGGGAAAACAAGAGACAATAGATTGCAAGACACGGGACATCAGCAGCAGGAGAGAGTGATTCCCGGCCGCGGGATACAAACTGGGCAGATTCTAAACTGTTCCAGCTTCCTTTCTGGGAGGAACCTGGCTGTGGCGCAGGGAGAAGAAACGTCCCAACAGATTCCCCAAGTGGGAAGCCCAGCACAGCTGGAACCAACAGGAGACATCGCTTCAGAAGAGAACACAGCATGGAGAACCAAAGAGCCGCGGAGTAAGGAAGAGAATGCGCTCACCACAGCCAGGCAACGCAGGGAGTGAAGCTGAGTTCTCACTGGTGGCTGGGAGCTCATAGTTGCCTGGGAGGGTGGAGAGCCCAGAGTGCCCCGGGGAGTGGAGCATCAGCCCTACAGTGAGTGCTGCTTCCTGAGACCCGCCAATAAAGCCCTCTCTTCCCATTCCCTAAACATCACCTGTGTGCCCAGTCCACACTGCATGGATGACGTCAGGGAGTGACATTCAGGTGAAATGTCTGTCCCCGGGGCACGCTGTTTCTTTGCCCATGTCATCTGTCACATTTTCTCCAACTATGGTGGTAACTCCAGGATGTGTGGATCTGCCTGTTAATTTATCCCTTTTAAAGACTATAGGAGGAAATTGTACTTCATTGGCCCTTCGCACCACCTCCATGCTTCTGCAACTCTGTTTCAGATGCTCCAGGTTTCCTTGCCAGTAGAGTTCCAATGAAGGGCCTGCCATGAGCATCCTTGCTGAGGACTAAAAGGACACAGAGAAAAGGCGGAGACAGCACTGTGCTCCAGCTGCAGAAAAAGGTGGCCCTGAGTGCAGAGTGAGAAGGAGGCGCTGCCCCCTCAATGCTGGCTCCGCCTGAGAACCAGGCCCCCGAGGGAATACGGCATAAAGAACTGGGGTTTCCAGAGTCCTCCCACAGTTGCAAAACCTCTCGTTTCCTGGGTGAAGCAAGTACACTCAATGCTTCTGTTGGCTTCGGGATTGTTGACTGATCCCGATTGTTGCGAAGTGTTCGTTGGGTTAGCTTTGTTCATTTTAAGCCACTGAATCTTGTAGATCTCTTTTTATTTTTTAATTATGGTAACATCCACATAACATAAAATTTATTCTCTTAACCATTTGTAAGCGTAAAGTTCAGCAGACTCCAGGACATCAACACCGCTGAGCAAGCCACCTGCAGAGCTGTGTTCATCTTGCAGAGCTAACCATCCCCAGCCCTCTCCAGTAATCACCATTCTTTCTTTCTCTAGAACTTGGCTTCTTAAGTACTGCATATAAGTGGAGCCCATGGTCCGTGTCTCTTGCTGTGGCTTATTCCACTCAGCCTAACGTTGGATCCAGTTGTCTGGTTTTTTGTTTGTTTGTTTGTTTGGTACCGGGGATCAAACTCAGGACCTTTTGCTTTCAAGGCAGGCAGCCGCACTGCTGAGCTAAATCCCCAGCCCCCAGTTGTGTTTTTGTTAGGTTTAACATACAGATTTTTAGCCTGAGGAGTAAAGCAGGTGTTTGGGACTTGATAGCAAAAAACACATTTGTCTCCTAGAATTCCAAATGGCATCATTCACACGAAAATAACACATTTCCCCTCATTTGTTTCTCACTCATTTGTAGTTACCCATTTACAGGGTGGATAACAGGTGAGGTTGACCTGCTGGAGAACTTCAGCCCCTGTGATACCCCAGGAAACTTCCCCCTGTCTTGTGAGCAGCCCCCTGACACCACTGGCCGAGTGTCACTCACACATAATTCCTCTTCAGCTCTGCTCCCATCCTTTGGCTGCAGACAAATAAGATAACCCACATCCATGTCAATAACTCCATCACGCTCAAATGGAATCAATGAGTTTAATCAAATCTCTTTGCGTGCTGTCACTTGGCAATGACAGCACTCGTGGCTACGTGGTGAGATAAATCCTTGGGTGTCAAGAGTAAAGTACATTGGCCCAGGAAGAGCCCAGTTCCAACACCCTGGCTGGGATGAAGACTGTTAGCCCTGGTTATCCGGACACAGTCCTGACCAGATTCTCGGAGCGGAGTCTGAGTGGGCATGACGATGAGAAGCCAGCATGAGTGTCCCCTACCCCCGAGGACTCAGGCACAAATGCTCCAGTGTCCTGTTTAAGTGGCCAGTTTTTGGAGACAGCCTGTTATGAGTGTAAAAAACCTGTGGTCCCTCACTTAACGGAAATATTTAAAAATATTTGAAAGATGAACCCCTAGTGCAAACTCTAAAAGCTCATCCACCAAAATAAACACTTGTTTCCCAAGTAAATATTCAGAGATTGGTTACTTGGCCTATGAACCCACAGTGGATCAGAAATAGCAAAGTGTGAAAGGAAACGGAACAGTGCACAGGTGAACCGATGCTCAGTAAATGCTGGCCCGGAAAAGTGCACCTGAAAAGCAGGCGTGAGAACTCCAGAGTCGTATGATCTCGGGACATCAAACGCAGTGGACTTCGGGGACCCTGTTTATGTCCACCTTTCACCCGTGTGGAGAAGACATTCATAGTTATGGTGGTCAGGCACCCAGGGAGGCTGGTAATCACCGTGGGTCTTGAAGGTGTCATGGACCACAGTAATGTGTTTCAGGATGAACCTCTTGCCATCTCACATTAACAGACTCCCGCATAGCTACTAATATATTCCAGGGACTGTTTGATCAGCACATGATCGTGCCCATTTTCAGGAGAAGAAACCAATGCATGGAGAAACCAACTTTCTTCCAAATGACAGAGCCATTAAGTCATGGAGTATGGATTTAAACCCCAGGAGCCTGCTATTAACCACCACAACTTACATAACTCGCTCATGACACTTCCAGGTAGCCAGAAACTTTATTACAGTGGAAGAAATCCTGTAACTATGCAAAACTAAAATATTGGAGACACACAATGTATTTTTCAAAGGAGATTAATAAGGAACCTCTTTGGAGTCCTGTGGAAATGATGTTCTTTTCATTATATATTAAGATTGGGGATTTTATTTTAAAGTTTATTAAATGAATAGGTGCACACAATGAGTTGGGAAAGTAACTATCCACCTGGAAATGATAGAAACCAGTCATGAGATGAGACTGTGTCTGTGTCACAGAGCATGCATGTGCGCACTGGTGTCTGCCCACGAGTGCAGCAAGTCTAAGGACTGCGGCTTTGACTGTGCTCTGCGTCTCTCTGGGGTGGAAGCTGCATGTGCATTTGGTGGAAAACAGCACAGCGCTGGGAAAATAGCTTGCACTGCAAGGGTGGATGACTTGCAGCTAGTGCTGAACAAAGACAATGGACTGGAGACCTGAATTTGTCCCCTGGTTCTCCTATTGATAAGGTCTTGATTTCGTAAAGATTCACGCCTTCATCTCCTCTCCTGTAAACTTGGTAAAACAATAGATATCTTTCCACTTGCTGGGGCAGGGGCGGTAGACGAGATGATTTCCAAGTACTTCTTAGCACGCAGCACTAAACCAGGTATAAGCAGATACTTTCTGTAAGCAGCCTGGCATGTAAAGATCTTCAGCTTTGCAGGCTACACATACAGAATTGCAACTACTGAGCTCTGCTCTTTTTGGCAAAACAATAGCTATTGACAATATATAGATAAATGGGCATGGTAGTATTCCAGTAAAATTTTATTTACAAAAACAAATGAGGGACCAGGTGTGACCTCAAGGCTGTGTGGACTTGGCTGCCTGTTTTGTACATAAAAGCTGGCTGTGGTCCATGCAGGTTGATGAGAAGTGTCATGCTATATGTGAATGCGAGATACTCTGCCTTATACATGGGGTGGTTTGGCAACAGGCAGTTAATTAGTACAAGGCACACATTTTATATCTCACCTATGAGATAACAGAGCTTTGAAGATAGAGATCACAAGACTCTGTTCTTAATTTTCACTGAGGAGAGTTAAGGTTAACTTAGCTAAGAAGCCACTGTGTGCAGGGACAAAGATAAATGAATGAAGTAACTTTGACATAGTCCCAAGCTTTACAGTTCAAAATGGAATGCAGACATTCCTCGTTTAATGGCTGACTTCAGTTCCTATGCCTTGGTCGTGAAGTGAATCTGTCACTAACCAAGGAATTATACAGAGTGTGCACATTACGGTGGTGTTCAGAACAAAGAAATGGTCAAAGGAAACTCCAATGATGTCTTTGCTTTTATTTGCCTAACTCTTAGATACAGTACAGTAACACAGAACAGAATGTAAAACTACAGTACTGTGCTGGAGAAGAGCCCACGAGAAGGCCGCACTACCACTCATGTTCCTGCGTCCTAAGTTCAAATGTGGATCCTAAGTCTGAGTGGCTCGTGGTAGGTCTGAACAGTGCACTTGGATTGTAAATCTCAACAGTCATTAAACAGGTAGGTGGTCAAAGGAGGAACATCTGCATAAAAAGTCAAGTTCCTCCTTTCTGGTCTTCACTGACCTTGAGATGACCTTGAAAGCTCCAGCTCTGCCCCTTTATAAAGCCCTTCAGGAGACACCTGGCACTAGGAGTAGGTGTGCAAATGGGTTAGCACAGGGGACAGATAGGGGGCAGGCTGGATGACATAGTTCTGGCCTTTGCAAATGGGCTCCGCTCCATAAAAACACAGCACCACTTGCTGCATATCAAGTCAACTCATATTTCAGACCTGGAAACATTTGCCTTAAAGCATCAAAATAATTGAATGTTGTAATGGCTCCGCCCCTTGCTCAAAGTTGTAATGCCAGGATTTACATTATTCTTAGCCCCCGGAGTACTTTTTACCAGGTTTTGACACACCCCCACTTCCTCCTCACCTCCAATCCCACACAACAGCTGGAGTGACTCACCTGGCTCTCGGCAGCAATTCCTGAAGCAGAGCAGCACCTAGAAACAAGTGCGTTTCACCAGAAAAGTATGGACACCAAGAAGTGAAGATGAATCTTATTTCATAGAGCTTGAAATGACTTCAATCTGTAAAGGAAGTTTCCGCTGCCTGTCCCATCAGTCCTTGACTCTTTCTCAGGACTAGGACCTTTTGCCATCTCCAGAGCCTGGGAGTACGTAGTTCCCCCTACAGAGGCTCTCAGAACCTGCTGGCCTCCTCCTGCAGCCTGCAGACTACAGGGCTCACTCTACCATTCTCTTACTCACTTCTTTGTCACTGGGCTGCACTATTCAACATTCATAATGTAAAGGAGGAAGGGTTATTTTGGCTCATGGTTTTGGGGGGTTAAGTCCGTGGTCAGCTGGCTCCAAGGCAAAAGCAACATGGTAGGAAGGCCCCTCTTAGAAAACTGCTCCTATCATGGTGGTCAAGAAGCAGAGACAGAAGGCAGGAGCTAGAGAAGGAAATAGACTCTTTCAGATCACATCTCCAGTGACCCACCCCCTAACAGCAAGTTGGCTGTAGCCCCCAGAATTGAATCACCTTCCAAAAGCCCTGCCTCTGAACAATGAGGCCTTTGGGGACATTCTCCATCTAAACCATAAGAATATCATTTGTATCCTCACTGTTACTCACCAGTTACGATCTCAGACACCCAAAACCACCAGAGAAGTGACATAAGCCAATTAAGCAGGTCATTTGGGGACTTTAATTAACACACAGGGGTACCCAGGAGAATGATTAGCCTGAACTTGTGGTCTCCCATGTCAGAGTGCTCCACGATATTGATAGGTCCTCTATACTTTTAATATACTTTAATTTTACAACAGTTGTAAATGTATAGAATTACCACAAGATAGTACAGCATTTCCACATCCCCAGTGGGTATACAAGTGAGCTCTAACAGTGATGCATAGCACTAGTTTGATATATTTTTCAAAACTTCTGAACCCATATTAATATATTTATTATTAATTAAGTGCATACTGTAATTACTAAGAGCTAAATCTTTTGGTATTTAAATATTTATCTAGAAGATATGCAGAATAACCGCCCTTCCCAAGATGCCCACACTCTAAGCCGTGGAATCTGTGACTAGAGACACTTCACAGATGTGTTGAAGGATTCACATAAGGGAGTAATGGGGATGGTCTTGGATTACAACGAGGAGTCCCTGTCAGAGGCAGGAAGGAGGGCAGAGTCAGAGAAGGAGCTGGGGACAGAGGCAGAGACAGGAACACTGTAGCCATGAGCACAAAGTGCTGGCAGCCTCTGGGAGGGGAACAGGCACAGAGGCAGCATCTCCCAAGAGTGCCCAGATTGTACTGAGACTCATTTCTGACTTCCAACCTCTGGGCCGGGGGACGAAGAACATTTGCTGTATGAAGACCAACCTCACATCAACACAGCATGCAGCACTGGAAGTAGTACCGTGGCTGATCCCATCTGAGGGTTGAGCTCACCAGTCAGACTTGGACCCTGACCTGTCTGCTTGAGCACCCACCCAGGAGGACACGGTTCCCCCTGGGACTGAGCTTGTGCCCCTTTGCATCTCAGACTCGCACTAAATATGTGTGAAAGAAGTGCTTCTAACTTATTCAAAGCAACTGCACACCTGGCTGATACCCTCGCACAAGGAATGAGATGCACTCTACTCTGCTAGGCAGGAAGTATGAGAAAAAGCTGACCATTTGTCGCTGTCCACTCTGGGCCTCCCAGAGATTTATCTTCATTCCCAGGCTGCTTTATGTTTGTCTTTGATTACTTGTTATGAAACGAACTGAGATGCATACGTAGCAGTGTCCAGATGATTCTTCTGGAAAATTATGCATGTGGAGAGTTCTCCATCAACCCGTCCACGTTGCAGGGTCTGGAGAGAAGAAAACCTTCACTGGCCCATTTCACCTTCTCTTAGCTACTAACGCTTTAACCGCAAACTTCCTTTTTTGTTTGGCTGGCACTCCTGGGATGAGCAACTCAGGAGCTGAATTCCGAACAAAGATGACGATGGACCAACAAGAGAAGCACCGGAGTTATTTCCTTTAACCTCCACGAAGGCCAGCGCCTGAAGGTCATGAGGCCTGGGAGACAGATGAAGGCAGCAGGAGGAGGCCACATGCACCGAAGTGCAGCAGAGGACCAGTCTGCTCACGGTCCTTTCCCTCGGAGGATCCAATGGAAGAAGCCTTTCTTTCCCACGTCCTCCTCCCTCATACTCCCCTCTCCTCACCCACAGGCTATCCATCGACCTTCCCCTTGAGCATCACTCCATTTGCTTTGCCTGCTCATGGAAAACAAGCTCTGTACCAGGGCAGAATCCCTGCTGAGGGGGATTCACATCCCAGCTCTGCATTTGCTGCCTGTGCAAGCTCCACCAGCTTGGCAACTCAGGTTTCCCCCCATCAAACTCTACTTCGGGGGCTCGGCCCTCAAGAACGTGCAAAGCCAGTGTGTACAGTCACCCAGCCATGTGTCTCGCACACCGGGCCCTTAGTCAAATCTAAGTAATAATAGGAAGCCCATAAAATTCATGGGGAGACTCAGTAATCTTACCCTGGAGCTAGGTATTGAACAAGAGGCAGCACTGTTTTTATAATTACTGCTAGTAATGATAGATTATTATAATGCATTGCTTACCCTTTTATGTATATATGCATGTGTGCGCACATATGTGTGTATATACATGCATGATGCAGTTGCAGTGTAGAAGTAGAGATGGATGGATAGAGATGCACAGAGGAACACTGGTAGACACAGATGGATGTAGGGACCTCTCTTTCCCCTTAAGGGACAAAGACTTAGGGGAAGACAGAATTAATGCACTGGAACATAGACCTCAGTTTCTTTCTTTTTTTTTTTTTTTGGTACCAGGGATCGAACTCAGGACCTTGCGCTTGCAAGGCAGGCGCCAGAACTACTGAGCTAAATTCCCAACCCTAGAACATAGACCTCAGGAAATTTCCCAGGACACAGCACAAAAGCCAAAGCACTGAAAATATTCAACAGAAGTGAGGAGATACAGAGGATAAAATAAGTAGGCATTCTACAGGAGAGAGAAAAAAAATGAATAGAGGCATTATTTGAAGAGCCAAATCTAAGTAGCATCATTAAATTGTTAAGAGACTACATCTTCGTATTCAAGAACTTATGTCATTCTGAGCAGTAGTTTTCAGTTCACATCCAGAAAATACATTGTGCAGAAATCCTAGCAAGCTTTAAGTACGCAAAGCAGAAGAAATGGAAAACTAATAACAATTAAATTCAAACCTAGTAAAAACCAAGTGCTACCTCAATTCCAGATACTAATGATATAAAATTCTGGCAATTTGTGCTTTATATATTCTCGGATTATGTGTTTAGCTGCATCTAACTTGAAATTATGTTACAGTATCCTGATATCTAGATTGTAAAAGTCAAATATCAAAGATGATTTAAAATACAATGTTAAAATAATATGAAAAGTAATAGAAATGTTAGATGCAATAAATATCAGTATTGATAGTTTTATTAAATCTCAGAGAAAAGTTTTCAAGAAAAAATATAAAGAGAATGCTAAATAATTACTTAAGAAAAAAATCTACAAGAAATGTATGATAAATCTCAAATTGCATGAATCTAACCATAAAATTTAAATACATATAATGCAAATATTGTCAAAATTGTAAAAGTAATTTGGCAAACCACTTACAGGAGTTACAAGATTTGTTATATCTTGCTTAAAAGTCAATATGCTAAATAAGTGAAAATTAGTAAGAATAAATAGTATTTGAACAATTTTTAACTAAAGAACTTACATTAAATCCTGTACCTTGAAATGATAGAATATACATTCCTTCCAAACACAAGCCAATATCATTTCAGTACTCTAAAAATTGCTTAATCAATAGAAAACAAAGTACTTTTCAATCAGAAAATATTAAAAATGAGAACGTAAAGCTTGAGGAAAAGAAGAAATTAAAATGTATGAGTTTCATTGAAACTCAAAATGCTTCCAATTTGCATTGTATCTTGATGAAACAATAGGAAAAAAACCACATGTAGATCTTGGAATAGGCACTAGAAAAACAATCACAAATTTATCCTAAAAAAATTTTAAAAATTAATTTTTAATAGAAAATAGTAACAATAGTAGAAAAAAGAAAGTAGACAAATTTGTTCAAAGGAAATCAAAGGGAGTAATTGAGAAAAATCAATAAAGCCAGTAAGGATTCTTTGAAGAAACTAAAAAAATAATGAAACCACTAGAAGATTTATCTAGGTGAATTGTGTGTGTGTGCATGTGTGTGTGTTTTAATAAAGACCTAAGGAGAGATGGTTGTCAATAAATTAATAGCTTCAGAAAAAAATCATGTGTGGAAGACTTAATTTTCATTAAGTCTGTAGGCAAAACAAGCATGTACTGCAATGCTATGTTTGAGGTACGCATCTAATAAAACGTGGCTTTCTGGAAGCACTGGGGTCACATATGATGTCAGGACAAGACCTAATCAAAAACAGAAATATGTGAACTGTAGCCTTGGTAAATGCATCCATTTGTAAGAACCCACAGAAGCAAGGGGTTGGCAGACCACCCCACTGATTATGCCCAAAGCAGGCTGTAAGCAGTGCAGGCTGTAAAGAGTTAACTTCACAACTGGCTTGTTTTAAGAAGCGAAACTGACCAAAGCATATGAGATAACACACAGCCAAGATCTGAGGGACTCTTACCCAAATTCTATTCTCAGCTTAATCCAAAAATGCATTGTTTCTTCCTTTAGAAGCCTTGCCTGAATCACCAATGTATCCCTAGCAACTACACATAGCCCCCTCACCCCAACTTAACAATGATTGTGTCACTGTAGAAATAGCAAATAAACACATGAAAAAAAGTTCAACATCACTGGTCATTCAAGAGATGCAAATGAAAACAACACTGAGATTCCACCTCACTCCAGAAAAAATGGCTGCTATCATGAAATCAACCAATAACAAATGCTGGCTGGGCTGTGGGGAAAGAGGAACCCTTCTCCATTGCTGGTGGGAGTGTAGACTGGTGCAACCACTGTGGAGGTCAGTATGGAGATACCTCAAAGAACTAGGACTAGAGGTCCCATTCGACCCAGCTATTCCCCTGCTGGGTATCTTCCCCAAAGAATTAAAAGAATCATACCACAGTGATATATGTGCACCCATGTTCATAGCAGCATAATTTGTAATAGCTAAAACTTGGAAACAGCCCAAATGCCCATCAACTGGAAACTGGATAAAGAAAATGTGTTTTTTTTAATAAAATGGAGTGCTACTCAGCTATAAAAAATGAGAAATTAGAGACATTTATAGCTAAATGGATGCACATTGAGATCATACTCTTAAGTGAAATACATAGGACACACATGTAAATTCCAAATAGTTTCTCTAGCGTGAGAAACTGAAAGTGTAAATAAGGACTAAAAGGTATAATAGATAATGTGAAATAGGAAGAAAAGGTGCACAGGGGAAGGGGAAGTGGGAGGAGTAGGGGGAAGGAAAGAAGAGAATGGAATTAATATGAGAAAATGAAAAAATGGAAACAAAGTCTTTGTAAATAGGGAAGGATGGAGGGGTTGAAGGGAGGGCAGAGGAAGGGGAAAAAAATAAGAACCAAGAGAGATTATGTAAAGGTGCAAATTTCCAATGATGAATGTCATTGTATTGTATACCTAAAATGTACCAATAAAATAACTTTTTTTAAAAATGATTGTGTCACCAATAAATATTGGTGATTTTGGCTGGTTAAGGCCTTTGCTTGCTCAAGGCTTTGCTCATTCAAGCACTGGTCATCCTAGTTTCCCCATCCCTGTCTCTTTAACTCTGTCTCTAGTCTTTCTTCTCACTGTGCATCATTCACAAAGCGATCAGGATCCGTGGCAGTGGTTTCCGACACAAGGGGATAGAATGGTGCTTCCCTACAGCAGTGATGGGTTTCTGCTGGGAAATTCATCCAGCACCCAAATCAGGTGTGCATCATGTCCTCTTTGTGCTGCCAACATTTGCATGTGTTCTGAAACCTCACACCTCTGTATGGCTTAGTGACAGGAAAGGATGTAGGGCATTCATAACAATAAAGACCAGAGAAAAGGTATTGGCAAGACTTGGCTGAACAGAATTTAGCACCAAATCAGAATTAAAATATCAAAATTTGGGTGAGGTTCTAGCTCTCACTTGCCAAGCATGAGGGTGGTCCTGGTTTTAATTCCCAACACACACACACACACACACACACACACACACACACACGGGTCAATAATTAATTTATTTTAAGTAGAATATCAAATTTGATAACATTTATAATATCAAACATATTTCATTTACTGCTATGTACAGAGACCATAGTTTATTTTTCTAAAAAGGAGAGATTTCTGGGAAAATTTTATTAAAATTTATACTAGTACTGCTATTTTTGTGAAATATCCATAAAGTTAGACACCTAAACAGTAATAACATATTTCCAATCTTCACAAACTCACAAGAGACACTGTGTCTTTGTGTTGCAGGTATAAAAGCAGGAGGCAGAGCCCCAGGGACGGATTCTCACACAGGTCCATCCAGGCCTGAAGCCCAGCTGTTCTGATTGGGAGTTTTCCTCCTAAGCATAGGGATGGGGTGAGCTGATGGGGATCTCTCAGCCCCGGTGCCTCAATGACTCAGTAGAAATACACTCTGGGAATGAGAATGAAATAAGGACTCTCCCCAGTGAAAAAAATGGACTTTATTATCAGAAGACCCACAGAAGGGAGCTGTCAAAGGTGCTCTTCAGGAAGAGTGAAATAATCCCAGCTCTTTGGGGCAAAAGGAAGAAATAAATCACCAAAAAGGCTGACACATGAGTAGACAAAATGAATAATGGCCATGTAAAACAATAGCATAATCACCTCAGGTGCTTATTGTAAGTACACACACTCACAATTAAAATCCAGGAAAAATGCCACACAACCCACAAGGTGCATAAAGGAACTTACAGGGTCCTAAGTTCTGCTCTTTCTTGAAAAAGAAAAAAAAATAGCAGTTAACATTAAAATTTAATGTCCTTATTGCAACCTTATGGTAATTACTTAAAAGAATAGTAAAATCGTTTGTGTTTTCTTATTTATAAAGAAAATGCAATTTAATCTTTTGTAATTTGAAAAAGATGAGCAAAAAATGAAACAGGAAGGACAAGTGAAGAAAAAAACAATGGGGTGAGGTGACAGCCAAGTGCACTGGGAATTGCATAATATGTAAAGAAATTGAATCTTCTAATTAAAAGACAGAAACGAATGCTTCTGGAATAAAATAAACAATGTTTATAAGAGACTTGGTTAAAATAGAAATAGAATTAGAAAGATTGCAAAAATTGCATCATATAAACAGTATCAAAAAAGATCGTCTTGTCTAGAGAAATATCTAACAAAGTAGTCTTTTAGATAAAATGTTCAATTAAACAAAGTCTTTATGAAAGTTTAACGTCTTTGGGAAAATGTAATTATTCATAAAGTGTTTGGACCTAAATTTTGTAACATAGAATTAAAGACAAACATTGATAAAGGGAAAGATCCATATTCACAGTAATTTTCTACCTTTAAATGCATGAATTTATAATGAAAAAGGCTTTAAATCTGTGAACAATATATCCATCTCACAGTGTTGGCAAGCAAATTAAACCAAAAGAGAATAAGAAGAATAAAATTATCAAGAAAGAGCAAAAGTTAATTAAATGTAAAGTGAACTACAATGCACTCACAATGCAAGAGGCTGTTTCACTGAAGACTACTAAAGTTAATAAATTATAGCACAACTGTTCAAAAATATAGAAGGTGCTGTATAGCAATGCTAGAAATAAAAAGAGGCAGAAGCATACTAGTAAAAGCCACTGAAAGATAATTTTAAGTTTACACTTTAAAAAAGGTAAAATACTGTTAAAACTTTATGCCAATATATTTGAAGTGCAAATGAAATGGATATTAGGAAGGATATCCTTGGGGAGACACATAATAAAACTGACACAAGAGGAAACAGAATGTCCACAAGTAAACTGACAAGTAAAGAGATGAAATCTACACTTCAAAAAATTTCAGCTAGGCAAACTCAAATAATCAAATAAAAGGTGTTTATTTGAAAGAAATGCCTTGAAATTTTAATGAAAACCTTGATTTATTTTTGTAAGAAATTTGCAAACTCATTATAAAGTTAGTATGGAATTCCTAAGGCTCAAGAATGATAAAGACACCAAGAAGTATAGCGGAAGATCCACTTTCATTGCTTATCAAGGTTCAGGGAGAAGCTTTGGTGATTAGGGAGCTGGCATTGCAAACACCAAGGCAATAGCTGTGAGGGACAAATAGTCAAAGTTGGAACTGAGGGCCTAGGAACACATGCACAGCTGGACTGTCACAGGGCTGGCCACCAGTTGGCTCCATTACATAAAGAGGTGCATCTACTCCCTGGTGAACAGCTGGGTTACAGGTTTTTGCAATGCAGCTGAGTTGGTAACACAGGCATCTGGAGGACAGCAAATGGTGCGGTCTCCATCAGCATGGGAGATGCCCGGCTGTTCACTCAGCAATGAATAAGTGGGCTCAGTGTGCACATTCTGTACACTTTTCCATATGTAGATTTCACAGTGAAAACCATTTCAGAAGATAGCAGCTTCAGCTATCCAAGTGATCAACGTTAAAAAACATGAAACTGATACTCAAAAGGATACAAGGACAACACTCTCACACATAAACAGTTCTGCTTTTCCTCCTTCAGGTTATTTGGAAAAGACAACACAAGACTAAGCAGTGCATATATATATATTCCTTGACAGCAAATTTTCAAAAACTAGTAAAGGTATATGTTCACTGATTTTATAACAAGCATTTTATCAAACTGTCCATCAAAATATAAATAATTAGAAGCAATTTCATGTTTCATATTTGTGGATTTTATGAATTTAGGTTTTCAGCAAATAATGAAATACTATTTTCCATTAAATGTAATATTGAAAAGTAATGTTACCAGCAGAGAATGAAAGAAAGTTAAAAAAAATAAATAACACATGAAATGACTAACAGCAAATACTACCATGTGCCAGGGCATTATTTTAAGTACTTTAAATTTAATACTTGTCCTATTCTTTAAAACAATAATAAAAACCCAGATGAATTTGCCCCATCTGGGCTGACCTGATGTGAGCTATCTGTGCATCTCTTTGTGATTCCATGCTTTGTCTCCACAGAATGATGTTCTACAAATGCTTTATTTTATTTTTAAAAAAATACCACAGTGGATACAGAGGCAGGTACAGAAATAGAGACTTACAAACTTATCTACACATTATCACCTTCCTGTACAGGCAAAAAACAGCCTGAAAGATCTTGTGACTAAATTTTTTTTAAGGTCTTGAGTGGTGATTTTGAGCAGTTGCTTTGGGCTTGTGTAGCACAGCACATCATGGCAGTAGTGCATGAACAAGGAGGTCTGTTCACTTCATGGGGGCAAGGAATCAGAGAGAGAGAGAGAGAATGGGGCTTCCAATGTACCCTTCAAGGTCACATCCCCCCAATGACCTATCTTCCTCCCTTAAGGTCATGCCCCCAATGATCTAACTTCCTCTCCCTAACCCTCAGCTTGTAATGGATCCACTAATTCCCAATAGTGCCAAGGCATTAACACAGCCTTCTGGGATATCAGATTTAAACTATAGCATCTGTGTCTCTAAGGGTTTCCATGTATTTGTGGCTGTTATAGCATTAAATAATAATTTTTCAAATTCTAATTGGGATATAGCAAGGACTCAATAAATAATAACTGACACCACCCCATTGTATTTTCATCATCCTTTCTTTCGTCAAGAAAGTATAATGGTAAAAGCAGGAACACATAGGAACTGGTATCTGACTGGGTAGATTATTTTACCCTAAGTTGTACATAAGAGCAGAACCTGATGGTCACTTGAAGAGCCCACTGATGAGGACAGTGTAGTATTTAAAACCATTCCCCCCAGACCTCCAGGGCTCCTCAGAGGACAGGCATGGAGAAAAGAAAAGCATCACCCACATTTCACATTTCCATTGTTCCTCCAGGCTGTGTCTGTGATCATGGCAGATTCACTGTGTCCTGTCAGGACTCTGAGTACGTTAGTATGTCTTGAAGTCAGCCATAGGAGACTTGCCCTTGAGAAGAGGGGCTTCAAAGGCTGCGTGGATCCTGTAATTCTGCAAGGGGCCCAACCTGGTTGACCAGAAGCTGTTTTGATCAGAAGCTGGGGCTTCCATGAGCAGCTCCTGATGCTGCTGTATACTTTGCTCCTGGTCAGTTCACTGCATGGTGAGATAAAGCAGTGGAGCTCTGGCCAGGTCTCTGTAGGAGTATGATGAGCTCCACAGCATGAATTCCCCTCTACACTGAGTGCAGATGCTGTCACACAAACCAAGGGGAACGAGGACCCAAAATATGGAATAGCAGCCTCCACAGTTGTGTGGCCTAGTGCACGAGCTTGGATTTTGGAGTCAATTACATAAACCTGTGGTGTAGCTTCTGCTCCTGGTGGCGTAACTTCCACCATGTCAAATATCTCTGTGCCTTAGTTTCCTTTCTGTGAGCTGGGACTGAAGACAGGAGCTATGGGACAGGGTTGTCCTGGGATAGGAGGAGAAGGCACAGGTGACCTTGGACAGTTCCTTGCACAGATTAATCCCTTCGTGTCTGTGTGAGTTGTTATTTATCCTAAAAGTGTGTGCAATACAACCTAACAAAGCAAGTTAGTCGTCTGCTTTGCTGCACAATGTATCTCCTACCATTACAAAGCAGCAGTCCTATAGGTGTCAGGGACTAGCTCTAGCTTCTGGTTTTTCTTCCAAAGCCCATACAATTGCAGGCAACTACAGACAGCTTTGAAATAGAGTAAATGTGTTACGCACGCCAACTTCTTTTCCCCCTCCCTGACTTTATTCTAAAATATGGGATGGCTTAGGTGTAAATAGACTGTGAAGTCCTTTAATGTTTCTATTAGTGTGAAAATGAGGTTTCCTAATGCACGTGGTTGTGTGTAAATCATCCCTCTCCTGCTGGCTTCATGTCACTTGGGCAGAGCACACTGGACCTGTAGTGACCACACATGAACAGGCACACACTGGATATTGCACAAAGGTCTCTGAGAGCCCTAATTGATGGGCTGACTGTGCAGGCCGTGTGTCTCTACAGAGGACAAGGAACATGCACCCTCACAATTAATAATGACTGATAAAAACCAGAGGCTGCAATAAATCTCACTGCCAAATCTGCTTAGTGAAGTGGTCAGCCAGAGCCATCCTTGCTTCAACCCCTGGAGCCCTGCAGGTGGACAGCTGAGCTACATAAAGACTGAACCATATGCCACAGCAAGCCAACAGGTGTAAGTCCTGACATGGTCATGTTCTAGCTGTGACCTTAGGGAACTCAGTGGTTCCCCCTGTGCATGTTTCTTCACCTACACAATGGGAATCATGGAGAGGGCTCCTATTTCACGAAGCCGCTATGAAGATAAGGAGGGCTAGATGTGTGAACAAACCCAGAGCCAGACAAGGTAAGTGTTGGCTACAATTACTATCAATTGTATTAATATGACTATGTTAAAGACCTCCTAAGAAGAACACTGTGCAGCCTGAGTAGGACTGAATTTAATAAATGATGTATTTAAGTAGGTTGTTACAATGTTCAGCTTTCCTATTGCTGGTCCAAACACCCAACACCTACAGCTTAAAAGAGGAGATGCTTATTTGGCTCATGGGTGTAGAGGGTTCAGTCCATGGTCAGCTGGCTCCAAGGCAGGAACATCGTGGTGGAAGCAAAGCCGTTCACTTCATGGTGCCCAGGAAGCAGAGCTGAGAAACAGCACCAAAGAGGAAGGGGCAAGGGCCCAGATGTAGTCTCCAAGATCACACCTCCATGACCCACCCAGATTCATCCAGAAGGGTGCTTTGTTAATCCCCTAGTGGCTCCCAAGTCACTCAAGTTGACAATCCATCTGATTGGATATAATTACACAGTAGACAGCACTGTTCCCAGGACGAGCGTCAATGTGAAGCCATTGCACCAACCCCATACCTCATCTTAACCAGAAGGATGAGAGGCTGCAGCAGTGACCAGAAGCAGCAGAAGCCTGGGCAGTGACAAGGATCCATCCAAAGCTGCAGAAGCTATGGTTTCTATGAAAGGAACCCAGACAAAGCTAAGCCTCAGCAGAGGAGGCAGAGAGAAAAGTCAAAACTCCATGGCCTTTTTCTCATCTTGGCTCCAAACTCCCAATGCCTCCCCCTAGAAAATCTAACCAGAAGTCGGAGGGTAAGAGAGGCTGGGGCATTCACTATGGAGAGCTCAGTGTGCAGATTTCAGAGCAGTGAGGGGCCTGGAGGAGCGACTGGAAAATGCTCAGCTCCATGAACAACAGCTTTAGGACCAGCTCTATTATGCATGCATTTGGCCCTGAGATATCAAGCAAACATTACCAATATAGCTACAGGCTCCATTGCCAAGAAACACTAAAAGGGCAAATATAAATAGGGGAGTGACTCAGTGCCTTCTGAGTCTGGTGTTGGATTGCTGACAGGAAGAGTAATAATCCTAACAAAAACAGCCTGAGCAGAAATAGCAGAACCAACTAGCATTTCTGTAATTCTTCGTAGCCTACGCAGTGCATTCAGGCCTGTCACGGCTCTGCTGTCCTACGGTAGTTATTTATCCCTATTTTACAACTAAGGAAGTTGAGAGTGAAGCATTTATTTGGTTAGGATCAAAACACACTCTGTGATCCATGCTTAAATTTCTTAGAGAAGACATGGAAGAGTGTTGACAAAGTAGCTTAGGACTTAAGAGCACAGGATGCAAACTTTGTTTTTTTCAGCTTTTTTCATACTGTGAGGACCTAGGCTGGGCCAACCCCAGTTTCAGGCAGCAAGGATCCAGCCAGCACCCGAACCTAGTCCTGCCTCTCCTTTAGCTGAGGTCACCTCCAAAGAGTCACGAAGTTCATTAAGAAAGTGAAAGAGTTGGCTAAGACCTAAGGATCCCAACAGAAATGAAAACATCTATCCACACAGAATTGTGGGCATGAATGTTTGTAGCAGACTTATCCATGATGGCCAAACAGTGGAAATGATTTAAATGTCCATTAACTGAAAGATGAACACAATATAGTATAGCCATATAAAGAAACATTACTTGACAATAAAGAATGAAAGTGTGATACATGCTACAAGAAGAAATCAGGAACACATTTGCTGAGTGGCTGAAGCTGGATAAAAGGGAGCACATAATCTATGATTTCATAGATATGAAAGGTCAAAATGAGCTAAATCGGGGGAAAGAGAGTAGATTAATGGCTGCACAGTGCAGACAGGTGACTAAATGGGAAGATTGGAAATGAACACAAAGGGGCATGGGGTTAATTTTAGGATAAAGAAAATGTTTTAGAATTGGTCACAGTTGTGGACATGCAGCTCTGTGAACATACTAAAAGCCATCCATCACAGTGTAAATTTCAAATGGATGAAGTTATGTTAGGTGAGTTACATCTCAAAAAAGCCTGTTTAAAAATATACTCGTCTCAGGGCCAGGGATTTAGCTCAGTGGTTCCGCCGCCTGCCTTCTTCTAAGCACAAGGTCCCAAGTTAGTCTCCTTTTAATGCCTAAGATTTTTTCTAGTCATATGTTGAAGTTTGTGACCATACTTCTCACTATAAACATCACATAATGTATTTTTGACAGAATTTAATATTTGGATTGGAATTAATTCTCTCCCAATGAGCCATCTTGGATGCCCTACTGTGGATTCTATGCTGGCTTGGATCATTCAGGAAGTTTTTGTTGGAAAAAATGAACAAGTACACTTATCATTAGATCTGATTCTTCTTCCAAATTTATATTAGGTTAAAATGAATAAAATGATGTTTTCTTAAGATGGTTAATAAACTTTGTAGGAAAATAATTTAAAGGCAACACATGTTCCTTCTGATGTTCTCATCTTCTTCATCTCCAGAGAAAAGGTGAATATTCCTTTTATGCGTTCTACACTTGTTTATGTTACTCATTGATAATAGGAATTAAAGTACCTTCAGCTTTTGTACCAGTCTGTAGATGACATCACTCCCCCAGCTTAGAGTTAAAACAGATGTATGACTTTTACTGCAGGAAAAGCTGGAAGTCCACACTGCTCCCCAGAGTGAAGCTTTTCTATCCAAAAATCCCTGTTGGTTCTCCCAGCACCCTAGAATCTCAGACTCAAGTAACCATGCCCTCTCCCCCCATAGGAAAGGCACCCTAAGGCTGGAGTAAGGCCATAGGTTTGCTTTCTTTCCCTTCCAGAGGGAATAGAGATAATAGTGCAATTGCTTCCTCAAAGATAACCCACATCAGGTACTCTTTCTTTCTCATCCCCTAACCCTTTTAAAGTCTTAAAACAAGTAAAGAAATTAAAGAGTCATGGAGAAATTTTTGAAATTATTTCTTCTGAAAAATACACAGTAAATTCAGTGTATCATTTTGGAATTTCTCATCTTTCTTGGTGCCTGGTCAGAACCAGAAACTAACACCATCTTGTGCATCTCCTGTGTGCTGTCTCTGTGGCTGTGATGGAACTGTGGACAGCAGCTCTGGCTGTATTGCATCGTCTGAGTCCAGGACCAAGTGATAGTGGAGGGACTCAGAGAAGGTAGAAAATGAGCCTCTTCAATTCCCCACCGAGGGTAACCATCAAACCCAGGCAAAGTAACAAAATCCATCAAACTTGGGACTCTGCCCAGAGCCATGGACACGTGGGCTCCTGGGCACCCTGTATGTGCCTAGTGTCCTGGACTCTCAGATCGGTCTCTACAGCCAGCCAGGGAGACTCGGTGAAAAGTTCTAGTTTCTACCTTCCACTTCCCTCAACCTCTACACAGGTCCTAGCCCAGAAATGGACACGCAGAGTAGGATTATAGATTTGAATGAATATAACAGAAAAAAAGAAAGCTGCACAATCAATAAATATCCATCTCATGCCAATATTTTCAGAGTAATAAATTACAGAGAATAACTTCTTTTGATCGCTTCTCGGCCTTTTGGCTAAGCTCAAGTGTAATAACATCTTTTGAAATTAGAAGATAGAAAAGGAAAAAATAACAAAGGCAGACATTTGTGAAATAGAATTAAAATATACAGTAGAATAAATCATTCTGTTCAAGAGCTATTTCACTGTGAGGTTAATAAAACTGGCTTGAGTTTAGGACAACTGGTAAAGACATAGGTTTAAATATGGAGACAGAAAATAGGGCATCACTACAGATCCCACAGGCACTAAAACAAGAAACTACAATAAAAACAATATTATCTTAACAAGTAGAAATTCAGATGAGTAGCGAAAGTCCTAGAAAAATCTTAATAAAACAGAATGAATTTGACCCAAGAAATAGAAGACTGGAAAATATTTGTGTTAAATAAAGCAGGACAGTTTTTCTGAGAAGATTTAGCTGTAATTCCCCCAGCATCTTTAACCATGTAATTCATTTCTATTTTTATAGCACTTTATCACTATGTGACAATTTGTTCTCTTCTCTGCTTCCTTTGCTCGTCACCTTTCATGAGTCATCACTCCACAGATGACAGGCTGCTCCTCCAACCCTCCTCAGTCCTGGTCCACAGAGTATCATGACACATCATAAGTCCCAAAAGTAATTTTCAAACAAACAGTCCCCAAGGGAGAACTAAAACTATTCAGATTGTAAAGAATTTCACCCCTGGAGAAAATTTTGTACCAAGAGATCTCATTTCTAGAGTACAGTGGTCTCATATAAACAAAAACTAGAATATTCCACCAGAGCAACTACAGCACATTTTCCCCTCTCTCCTCTCTCTCTCTCTCTCTCTCTCTCTCTCTCTCTCTCTCTCTCTCTCTTCTATATCTCTTGGGATTTCTCAAGATACTCTCATGTAAATTTTGGAAGTTAACAGATTTTAAAACCTTCGTACATGAACCTCCTCTCCCACCAGCCTGCTGCTGCTGTCCCGTCCACCTGCTCTGCCAGGTACACTTGTGGCACCTCCTGGACAAGGTCACCGCCAGCCTTCCAGTCTGGTCTGTGGACCACAGAATAACAGTCAGACGAGGTGCTGGAGGGCATTCTGGTGTTGACAGATACATGACGTGGCTTCCTGAGCAGTTCTGTGTTTAACAAAGGCACAGAGGGAAGGGTGAACATTCAAATAGCGTAGGGTTCATTCTGACCTGTGGTTCTGAGAATTCAGCAAAAATGCTGGATTCTTGGCAAAGCCATTCAGATGCCCAATGAGGAAAGAAGAAAACTTTTCAAAATATACTTAGAGGTTTAGAAATAACAAATGCGTTCCTTTCCTTTCTACTTGGGGGCACCCAAAGAGACAACAGAGATCATCAAATCTAGGCATCCATGTCTACATTTAGATCAGGAGCCACTCACCTCACCAGGTTGTGAACACTGCTGATGCTCCTTATATCTATTTTCATGTAGAAATATTTCCAGGGGGCCAAGTTAGGAAACAGGAAGCAGGGCGGGAAAAGGCCAACCCTCCAGGATTGCATCCCATTGCTCACGGTCTTAAAATCACTGGTGCGTTCTCAGCCACACTCCCAGTTCCTACAGTGTTTCCAGCTACACAGCCTTCCACACACCTCTCTGTCATGTCAACGTGGAAACCATCTTTGGGGACAGACAAAGAAGGCATTATTCTTAATAATAATACATTTTATTGAATGTACTGATTAAATATCTCAATTTTTTCTGGAATAATTTTCAGTGTAGAGAATTTCACTAGTGGTCTTACAAATAGTAAAGAGAAAATAAGGATGTTATTTGTCAAATAAGTAAATAAAAATTAAGGCAGTTAGTCTAGCAATTTAATTAGGAGGAGAAGCCAAATGTTCTTCTCTCTTCCTCTCCTAACTCCCTGCCTAGTGAACTGAACTTCTTTTGATGTAATCATCATGAGATGTACAATCTTTTCATCAAGGGATTTAATAAAACATGGATACTAAGATACCAAAGTTGCCCTAAGTTCAAATCCCGGTTCAACTACTTATAATTTCACATAATTTGTGTTTCCTTTCAGTTATTACTTTTCCTAATCTTTAAGAGAAGGACATGTTATAGAAAGTGTAAAGAGATGGTTTAATACAATAGTGCAAATAGTTGACATAAAAACATGATCTCAGTGAATTTTAAGACATTATTTTTGCTTTTCTCCATTTTATTCATAAAATTAAGATAAAGTAGCCTGGGGATACTGTTTGTCCATATTCTGTCTCGTTGTAAAGTACCTTAGACACTTGTAAAGTGCTTCCTTGTTGATTTTAGGAAATGGAGTAATCAGCCAGAGGGATTTCTATGGACAGATATTACGTTACATTTCTTAAACTTTCAGATTATAAGTTTGTGATTATCATATATATTACAATCATTTATTTTGAGTATTTTGTGCTGTTATACTAACCCTTTTGAAAAGTGAAGTGAGATATGAGGACTTTTATACACTGCTGGGTTTGGGGAAACAGAAGCCAACCTTAGTTGGCACCGGAGGGTCCCTGAGATGTCCCACATGCTGCTCCTGACCAAGGGTCCCAGCAAGGGCCAGCTCAGGAGGCCTCGGGATCTCCATGCTGCATCATGCAGAAAGCCTGCTTCTAAAATCTGCTACATTACAGCTGTCTCATCACTGAAAAAAGGAAAGGCAACTTTTAGAAGAACTAAGTGAAATAGCCACAGGAAGAAATGTCTGTTCATCTCTTAGGAAGTGTCATCCATAGACTCTACGATGTCCAGTCATGAGGAAGACTTGGCTCCGATCCGGTGGTGTGACACAGAACACAGAGCATCTCCGAGATGGCAGAGGACCCAGACACCACAGCACTGCCAGTACTGAAAAAGCCACGGTGAGTCCAGTGTATGACAGGAGGGACCACTGGAGAGATCATGTTTCAGTCTGGAATAATTCATTTTCCAGCCAGAAATTCCAGGTCCTGGTAGCAATGTGGAGAGTTCAAGGATGCCACAGAGCCAAGGGGAAAGGAATTTATTTGCATTTAAATTAAACTTGTACAAATAAAATAAAGAGCCACAGCCTTTGGTCCTCTTTGGCCGCTGAGTTGAAGCCAATGGTCTGTGAGGCCAGCAGCTCTCTGGGCCAGAGATGGGAGCAGGGGCCCAGCCCTGAAATGAAGCCAAAACACACCCCAACATGAAGGAGGCGAGACTGTGCCTTCTCTCTGCTTCTGCAAACCGCTGCTGAAAATGTTCTCCAAAACATACATTTTAGAATCTCCTCAGCACACTAGAAATGACCTCAGTTAAAACAGAGTGAATTCTGGGTCTCATAAAATTCCAGAGCTGAGGAGATGGCAGGGACCATGGCAAAAATCAAGAATCAACTTGCAGACGAAACCATTTACAGAGACCTCCCCCTGCCCCACCACTGAGCACCAGCTCCATCCAGAACTAAGAGGAGGAAAAGACCTCAGATCCCGGCCCCGGGATGAGTGTTCTTGTTTTAAACTAAGACCAGAGCGGGATGGCACCAGAGCTCAGACAGGGCCTTGATGGTGATGCCCACCACGGTGGCAGCGGCTGCCAGGTTCAGGGGTTCAGATCTCAAAGCTCTTCACACCACAGGCGTGCAGGGAAGAGGCCGGACATCCTCATTCACGCGTCAGAGGTCCGTCCATGTGGACTTGGTACAAACAGCGCCTCCTGGAGAGGTGAGGGGTGACAGCAGGGACTGGCTGCTACCCGCGGCCTCCTCCTCTGTCAGCAAGTGTGAGAGAGCTGCATGGCCTCCCTAGCCTCCTTGCAGCTCTGTGTCATCAGCTCCTGCTGTCTCGTGAATCACAGGGATTCAGTTTCCCCACAGGAGGGTCTTCAGTAACTCCATCCATCCTGCCCTGTGAAGACTCCGCCTCCGTCAGAGGAAGCCTGCACTCCCTGCCTGCTCGCTCGGCTGTCCCTGGCGAAGCACACAGCTCAGCTCTGTGCCTGAAAGGCCAACAGCAGAGAAAGGAGAATGTCTGCAGAGTGGGCCAGGAGGCATTTCCCAGGGCGCGGGCATTTTCAGATATTCCGCGTGACATCCATGGAGGGTGGGTGGGATTCTTCATGTTCCTATTTCCACACGAAAATGTGCCTGGCATGTGATGCAGCAGCAATAAACTTTGACGGAGTCAAATATTCTGGGAAAAAAACACACACATTTTGAGAATTGGTGGAAACCTTGAAAATCTCTCGGATATCAGACCAGAGGCTGCTCTGTACCTGCTGAAGAGATCAGGTGCAATTTCTGCTCAAGGGTTCTGGAAATCTCATGAGTCTCATAACCTGTGACAGAGTCTGCAGTAGCCTGTACTTTGGATCTCCTGGGAAGAGCAGCTCAGGCTCTGGCCTCCTGCCTGCGAGTCCTCCCTGCGGAGTCCTGCTGACTGGGGCCCTCCCTCCTGGGCAGGGCAGGCCTGCCTGGCTCTGGAACCTGCTCAGCCTTGCAGGGACTGGGTCAGGAAGGGGTGCCTGCAGTCTGCTCTGACTGAGAAGGCCTATGGGGATTCCACTGGGGGATCCCAGGGGAAAAGCTTTTCTTTCCTAGGGAAGAGCAGTAGGAAGATAGTGAGACCTTCCTCACAAGGAGGTTTCCACACCTGTCACGGCACATGGAATCTCTGACTGTCTTGCTACTAGTGTGTGTGTGTGTGTGTGTGTGTCTGTGTCTGTGTCTGGGTGTGTGAGTGTGATACTGGAGACCCAACCCAAGGCCTTTGTACTGAGCTACATCACCAGCCCTTTTTTATTTTTATTTTAAGACAGGACCTCACTAAGTTGCTAAGATGCCCAGGCTGGGTTTGACCTCCAAGTCCTCCTGCCTCTGCCTTCCAGAGTGCTGGGATCATAGGTGTGCGATCTCCATGCCCAGCTCTCACTACTAATGCCAGGGCGAACCAGGCTGAGGAGGCAGCACAGAGGAGAGAGGTAGGGACCGTGGACACCTGGACGCTGCTGCACAGCTGGCTCGGCCAACTCATCAGTCCCTCCTGCTCACTGAAGATACCCCCTGAGAAGCTCCCGGCCACAGCTCTGCATCCTGTGGATGGAAGCATCCAGCAGATGCAAGCTCTCCGAGAAGGCCTCTGCAGCACTGTCCTCCAATATGTCTTCGGTGGAGAAAACTCGTTGCCTCAGAAATCGATCCGCTCCCCAGGAAGGCTGTGGATGTCTGGAGCGCAGAGATTTAATTTGTGATTCTCTGATACTCAGATCCAGCCATATCGAGTTTTGTTTTTTAAGTAGAATGTTGGGATTAACATTTAGCATTGTCAAGGCGACCTCTTCAAGTACGCAATAGCAGCTCTCGGCTTTGCCCTCTGAATAAGGAGGTGGGGATAAGTCGGGCCCAGACCCGAGAGCTTCTCATCTTCCAGGAGAGCAAGGTGTGTGCACAGCACCATAAACTGGGACACATCCGAAGACTACCGTGACCGTTTCTATGGCGCAGAAGTGAGTTTATGGGCACATGACAGTAACATTAATCACAGCCATATAAAATTAAGGACGTATTTTTCCCACATATTAGCACTTTTAGAAGTTACTGGAATTCATCCAGGAGTTAAAATAAATGAAGGGGAGGTCTTTGAGCCCTTTGGGTTTTTCTCGGTTGCAAGCTGGCTGCAGGACTTCAGATATCTCACCCTGACCACGGCAAAAACATCCGGCAAAGCTGAGCTTTGCCTGAGTTAGCTGGGTTTCTATCACTGCAGTGAGAGCCCATGGCAGGCGCTTCTGAAGAGAAGACGTTGGTTTACCTCCCGCTTTGGGAAGTGGCAGGGCCTGGGCCTGGCATCAGCTGGGCTCTGGTGAGGCCTTCTCCACTCTGCCACATCAGGCAGATGGAGATGGGAAGGCAGGGTGGCCCCAGTGGGCCAGGGTCCTGGGGCTCTGTGATCACTTCTCAGACAGGAAGGCAGATCCAGGTGTGGGGCAGGGCACGTGCCCAAGGCATGGATGCTGGGAGGAGGAAGGACATCAAAACCGCGACACAGCTGGGTCTCTCCTAGGGTCCAAAACCAGAGTTTGTCACCAAATCCCCCAGAGGTGCATGCTTGGATTACGTTCAGCCAGGCTGGCTCAAACACCGCTGCCAACTTCAGAGAAAGCTGACAAAGAACAGGAAGGAGGGAGAGCAAGTGAGCACCAGGCAGCTGAGGGACAGGAATGGAGGAACCAGAGCAGAACAACCACGTCGAAACCTTCAGGAAACCAACAGGTAAAAGTCCTGCTGCTCCTCAGAGAGCCCCAGATGCACACAAAGCCAAGTTCATGGCTGGGGCCTGCTTCCAGCCTCATCTGCTGTGCAGTCTGGACTCCCTCTCCCACCTGGACTTTGGCCACCATGATGCATCCTCTAAAATCCACGTGTGGTCAAAAACGACCCCTCCAAACAGGTGGGTTGAGTCAGGCACCCTGAGGGGTCATGACTCCTGTCACCCCCCAGCTGTGGGTCCCCCACAATCCCAGGGCTTTAGAAGCCCCAGGGCCTGATCCTTCAAGGGCTCCCAGCCTGTGGAGTGCACTTCTGCTTTGTTCGCTTCTAATAAATTTTACCCGTGTTACTCCTTTCGAGTGTCCGCTGAATCATTTGTTTGGGCTATGAAGAATCCAGAAACACCTCCCCTGGGACCCCCCCCCCAACTGTAAGAGAACCATCTGCCACCTTCAGCTAAACACACTGCAGTTCATCTAACAATAACAAACCTAGTGAAGATCGATGTACTAACCTATTTTTATCAAAGTACACGCATTTTCCAAAACACAATTACTTGGTGAGAAAAGCAGCTTTGTTCTGTATTTCTGCGACTGTTGATGATGTTTTCTTCAATAGAAGACAGCAGGATTCTCTTCTCTCCTTCTGCATTCAGTCTGAGACAAGGTGTGGCTTTGATTAATGTACATTTTGTATGGTCTGGGTCAAAAATGTTCCCCAAAAGCCTCATGTGTTTAGATGTGGAGTGATTGGATCATTAGGATACTGAGCTCATCAGCTGATTAATTTACTGATGAATGCATAGCAGAAGGAGCTCTTAGAAGGTGGGGCCCAGTTGGAGGAAGTAGTTCATTGGGAGCTTGACCTGGAAGTTTTTTCTCATCCCTAATTCTTCCCCTCTTCTGCTTCCCAGCTGCCAGGAGGTGAGCAGATTTCCTCCACCAAGCCCTTCTGCCCTGTTGCTTCTGCCTCCTCTCAGCCCCACAGGAATGGGGCCAGCAGACCATGGACTGAAACCTCTGAAACCAGGAGCCAAAATCAATCCCTTAAGTTGTTCACATCAGGTACTTTGTCACAGCAACACAAGGCCAACCAATCCACAGCATGAGGGATGTTTCAGAGGAAATGCAGTTGGTGGAGTAACTTTGGCCTCACACAGATGCACTGCTTGTAGAACCAGGGCAAATGCAAGGAACCACAAGATCATCGCTGTGACTGGAGACAGACATAGATCTGGAGCTGGGATGGATGGAGATGGGAAAGAGAGTCAGCAGCGGGGCTGTGTGTGTGGCTTTATCTGTTGTCCACCAGCAATGGGGACCCCTACCACAGGATGTCCCAGGGCGGGCTGCCTGGCCTCTGCTCTGGGCTCCTCCAATCAAGACGTTTGGCACAGGAAGCAGCAGGTGAGTGTAAGTGGGGCCTCCAGGCCGGATGCCTGAGGTCAGGGACACACACAGCACCTGTGATGAGGGCCACGAAGTTCTCTCTACGCTTTGAGAGTCATGGGTTGGGGTTTGGGGAAAGAGACTCGGAAGCTGAGTTTTCTGGGAGCAGTCTGAGCTGAAAGGTGTGGAAGCCAGGGATGGGAGCTGGGGTAACTGAGGACACAACTGAGCCAAGAAGGAGTCCCATGAGCCGCAGCCAGTCTGGTGGGTGCTGAGGATCCAACCTGGCCCACCAGGTTGTCCCCAGGAGGGCGGCATTTGCTCCCTACCTTGACTGCATATTGGTGGTGGCTTCCTCAGAAGCTAAGGCTCCATGTGAGAGTGCTTCTGCAGTGGAGTCAGAGGGGGGCTGACTGCAGGGATCAGACAGCTCTCCCCCAGGCCCAGGCGTGCCCTGGGCATCTGTCCTCCCACGTCTGTCCATGTGCCCAGGTCACCAGCATGTTCCAGACACTTGCTCACACTGACTCCTTGTCAACCCTGGGAGGGAGGAAATCTTGTTTTTCTATTCTGCAAATGAAGAAAGTGAGGCCAGAATCATCCTGGACTTGTAATTTGGAAGTGGGCCTGGGGGAAGCTGGGTGGGTCCCACCAAAATGGCTCAAGGTCCCTGGGCTGACTGCCCTGAGCCAGACTTCTGATGCCCCTAGGCCTGCAGCCCCCTTTCCTTAGAAAACTTGTCATTGCAAGTTTTTTCTCCATGCCTTTCAGATTTTAATTTTTAAAAGCCTCTTCAGTTTTACAATCAAGGACTATCTTCTTCAGGGCCTGGGAGACCCCTTGGAAACGTACCTGTCAGGGGAGGTGGGGCCCCTGCCTCCTGTCTCAGTGGGCCCTGCCTTTCACTGCTCCCTCCAGTCCTGATCAGAGAAGGCTCTCCTTCCCTGGGGGAAACCATTTAGCAAACACAGCCTGCTATCCTCTCTCCACAGCTCCTAGAAACTTCCTCTCCCTTTCCTCAGAGGAGTTGAGCTCAGACCTGATTGTGACAGCTTTGAAAGCACCTTCATTACCTTCCCTCTTGTCCCACTGCGATGATGGTTTTCTCACTGTGGGATAGGCTGGAATCACATCTCAGAAGCACAGACACAGGTGGGTGAGATCAGCAAGGGGGACTCAGCCAGATACAAAATGAAAGAAAACGGGGAACAGTCCAAGGACTGGGAGGTCGCAGGTCCCACTGCAGAACAGTGAACTGAACACGTCCTCAGACCTGAGTCTGTAGCCAGAAAGGAGCATGGATTCGAGCCAATGAAAGATGAGATATTACTTTGATCGTTAAATTATTAGCTGCACAAGGTGAGCTCCTCGGTCATCAGCAACCTTTCATGTAAGTATGTTTCTTCTCATTATCCTCCCGGTGCCCATTGATAAACATAAACCCAAAAGGATAAAAGGCAATTTCTGCTCTTCATAAGTGATATCTTGTATGCAATTCTCTTACACTAAATTTCACATTAGAGATAAAATAGCGATACTAACTCTGGATGATTCCAACTGCAAAGGACAACACTAATTCTAAGTGACTTAGGCATAAAGACGTTTCTGACCCAACAGGAAGTCCTGGAACAAGAACTTCCAGGGCCACCTGACTCGCGGCTCTATATTGCGCTCAGGACCCAGTTCTTCCTGGCTCTCTGGCCTCCAGTCCTGGGTGACCGTGTCCTCAGGCTGGCTGCGGGTGGTGGGAGCAGGCTCAGGAGCCTGGTTCAGACACAACAACAACACAGAAATGACCGGCGCCTCCTGCTGAGGCTCCGCTTAGGAACACAGAAATGCCTCCTGTGGTATCTACCCACAGAGTTACGGAGCCTGCAAACGTTGGTCAGAACCGTCACTGACCATGTCCCCTGCACGGGCCAGGAAGACAGAATGAGCCCACTCCCAGACAAGACAGTGCGCTGTATGGGAAGAGCAGAGGTCTTAAGCATAATTCAGGACCATGCAACAGATAATGGCTGTTGGGTAGGCACACAAATGGGCAAAGGATTTCCTTCACAATTTTGGTCCTGTCCTTCGGCATCACTTCGCTCAGTTCTTTGAAACCAAGCAGCTCGACTTCATTGGTTCATTCTAGTTTCTTGATTGCAAAGCAATCAAAGCAAGAAAATCTAAAGATGCTAATGATGCACAGCGATAGGAACCTAGAGGAAAAGTGTCCCCAAAATGCAAAAATCCAAATCATTGCCAGCACTAAATGCTGGTGAGATGTGAACAGTAGGACTCTCATTCAGCTGTGGTGGAAATGCGGAAACACACAGCTGTCTTGTTAGAAGGTTTAGAGGTTACTTATAAAACCAGAGATGCCTAACATGACCTACCAATCTTGCTCCATGGTATTTACCCCAGAGTGGAAAACTTACATCCACACAAAAGCACACATGTGAACGGTTTTAGCACTTTTATTCATAATTACCCAAACCTGGAAGCTGTCCAGAGGTCCTTCAGTATGTCAGTGGCTAAATACACTGTGGTTCATCCAGTGTAATAGCACTTGAGTATAAACAGAAGTCGCTACCAAGCCATGAAAAGACAGACACAAGGGAAACTTGACTGCATACCACTGAGAGAGGCGATCTCAAAAGGCTGCACATTGTGTGAGTCCATCTGGATAGCATTTTGGAAAGGGCAAAACAAAGAGCACAGGCTGACCAAAGTTTAAGGGAAGGAGGAACAAATGATAGAGGATGTCCACGGCTGGGAATTACAACATACGACACCACCACACCACCACAGGGATACGTGCTGTCATATATGTATCGGGACCATGGACATTCAACAGGAAGAGTGAACCCCATGTAGCTCAGGCTGTGGGGCGGGGTGTGTCCCTGCAGGTCCACCTCTTGTTAAACATGTACCCCTTGTGGGGGGCCAAGGTGGATCGAGGGCAGGAGCAGAGAATGTTAACGACTTCTCCATACTTTTGCTCAGATTTGTTGCAGTTCTATAACCGCTTTAAAATATTTTTTTAAATTATCCTTAAAACCCATGTGCTTCAGCTGTTTCATTTTATAAAGGTAAAAACTGAACCTCAGTGAAAAAGTAAGGAAGGAGCCAGGAAAGTGTCAGTCACCTCCCAAGTGTGCTGGGTCCAAAGCCATAGGATCTCACTGGTTCCTAGTTCGGATCCCTGGAGAGGTTACAGGATCGCCCATCCTGTCTGTGCCCTCAGCTTGGAGTTCAGATCGAGACTAAAGACAGATATTGAGGACAGACTTCGGGACTCCCATTATCTCTTTCCGAGTGTGCAAGTGGCCCATGGCCTCAGAGCAAGGACAGTGTTGAGGACCAAGGCTGAAGTGCTGTGTCCACAAAGCCAGGCGTGCCAAGGACTGACCAATGCCAGAAATTCCAGGAAGGGTGTGGAGCAGACCCCCCAGCTGGATGGAGCCCAGCTGACCTCTGGTTCCAGTATCCAGGCACCAGGACTGTGAGGGCATCAGTCACTGCTTTCCATCAGGTTGAACATTCATGGGCAGGTTCAAGGCAGCCGGTCCACACCTGTGTCTTGCGTGCATCCCAGATGTGCCCGGGGCTCAGAACTGTTTCTCTAACAAATTACTTTTGTTTCTCTAACAAATTACTCTAACTATAGCTGCCTGGAGCAATACAAATGTACTCTAATCTTACAGGTGGGTGGGTTCTGAATCCAACACAAGTCTCACTGGGTTCAGACCCAGGCATCGGCAGGGCTGAGTCAGACGCTGGGGGCCACCCATGCGCCAGGTCCCAGGCTCACGCTCCATCTCTGCCCCAGCAAGTTGGGGTCAAGCCTTTGCTCTTCCCTCTCTCCATCCCTCTGCAGCCCCAGCTCTCTGAACACAGGAAGGCTCCTTGGTGCTGAAGACGCCCGTAATGAACCTGCTGGTCCAGGATCATCTCCTACTCTCAAGCCGTCAGCTTCAGCACCCTGCACAAGCCGATCTGCTAACTAAGGCCATGTCCATGTCTCCACGGTTAGGACAGGGACATCTTTGAGGGGCTGTCATCCTCCCACCCTCCCTGTGCCTGATGCCCCCACGAGTCACAGGTCCTCACCTGACCACAGAACACACAAAAGGCCCCTTAAGCACCCAAAACCCCGTGAGGCTGTTGAAGGATTTGAGTTCTTTGTCTCCACACCCTCGGTCTGTATGCAGGCTGCCTGGTGCAGCTCCAGAGCTCCAACTGCATATTTCAGGGGAGCTGTGCCGGGCTCTCTGCTCCCCGCAGGGTGCACCTGTGACAGCCGGCAGGAGGCCCTGACATCACTGTTTCCCGGCACGCTGAGGTGAAACTTGGTCTTCTCTGATCTGTGAGGATCCCAGAGAACCTCCCACCCCACGCGCTTGCCACCAGCAGAGCCAGACGCTGCGCTCAAAGCTTTCACGCATGACCCTGTTCAATCTCCTCACCCACTGGCCAAGTGGACATCAACGAGATTTGGGGGACAAGGAAGCTGAGCATTAAAGGTGTTTACCGACTCGCGGGCATCGTGTGGCCCCACCAACCTAAAATCAGTATTTTAAGTTCTTTAAATCGATGACACAGACATCTAGAGGGTCAGCTCCAGACACTAAGCAAAAATGGGAGTGAGACTCTCAGGAAGATAAATCTGGAATTTTGCTCAGTCATATTCAGAGGAGTTTAGGGAAGTCTGAAAATCACAAGGCTTGCTCCATTTCCTTTAATTCAGTGTGCTCTAGAAAGTTGAGCTGGAAGCACACTGAGCAATTTACAATGGGACCTGTGGACCCCAGAGCTTAAAGGGGTGCAGCAGGCCCTCAAGTTACATCTGGCCTGACATAAGAACAACTTGGGTTTCCATCGGAATTTTGGTTTAACTTAAGACCAAAGTCTTGAGTTACAATGTGAATGCCAGCTGCTGCTGTGCTTGCAGATGGTCTCAGGTACAGATTTAACCCTCACAGGGTTCTGGAAGGATCATTACAGCATCCTTTTTCCTGTGTGGGGTTCGCTGAGAAATCCTGGGCCAGGGTCTCTAAGGACACTGAGATCTGCCCATGTGCAGGAGAGACTCTGAAGGCTGTGTAAAGCCTGAGCCTCCACTGACCAACCTGAGTTACAACCAGTCCTCAGGAACAAACTGAGTTCGTAAGTCAAGAGTCCATGGTATCTTGTTATAAGGATAGGGACTATGCTGTGAATATTTATACATCAGCTACCACGAAATTTAAGCTGAATCTTGCCCTCATGTATAGATTACTGTAATAAAACAGAGACTAGTCTAAGTCATTTATAGAGAAGGGCAAAGAGGTTTGCTGGAGAGTAAACATTTGTTTAAATATCTGAGCATGGAGATGACAGATGCCCGTGAAGGATGTAAGATGCCTATTGTAGGAAAAGATGTTTGCGCACTTAAATGACAATCCTGCTTCAGGGCTGAGGTTCTGTGCCTCCGACATCCTGACCCTAAATGCTGGCCAAGGACCCGAGCAGTTTATTCTGCACCCTCGTCCTCAGATTCTCTCTGACATCTCAGGCCCGTGAGCAAGTGACACCCTTAGCATCTTCTGGTCGTGGAAGTCCTTCCTGGGTGAGCCTTGTTGCTGAAGGGAGAAACCCCCATGGGGATCCCCAGGGAAGAGCGCCCTGGAGCGGTGTCTCTGATGAGCCTTTTGCACAAAACGTTGCCTCAAGGTTGAAAGACAGAGTCTATGGTTGGGAGTTATTGCAAATGGGCTTCTACCTGGCCGGAGGCCGATGTTGCATTAGGTCCCCTTGACCCATTCGGGTGTAGGCCCTGCAGGCTGTAAGAGGCCACAGATGCATCGTCTGCCTCTGATCCCCACAATTCCTGTCTCTCAGCAGGTGCTGACCCTGCCCAGTGGTGCCCCAGGCCCTTTGACTACACGTGGACACGAGGCCCAGGTGCAGGTGGGTGCCAGGCGCACCCTCTGCCCAGTGGACAGTGGCCCAAGAGTCCTCCGGAGGCCTCCGCACTCACACACTTTCTATATTTCACCATTTTTTCCCAGTACAGATCAGAAGGCTTTGGGAGCTGTGGAAGAGAGCCTGGGCACCTTCTGTCCTGAGGTCGCCCCTCTATCCCCAGGGCCCCTAACCCCCGGGTCCCAGCCCCGAGGAAGCAGTGACTGATCACAAGGAAAGAAAGTTTTTAAAACTCCATGATGAGCAGGTGGCACATTATTCTGTTGTAGAAAATTCAATTTGTTGTGTGAACTCAGAGCAAAGCTCGTTTTAATGAAATGCTTTTGAAAATCCTAACTGGAAAGTGGTACGTGACCAGCATGGCTTCCCAGCAACTGTCTGGGAGGGCACTAAGCCACAATTACTCACATCCAAAATTTTACAAAACAAATGCTTGGTGTGAATAGAAGAAATAAAGTTAGCTTGGATTTAGATGGACAAAGACAGCTGAATTAATAATGCTCATCTTTTATTAATCAATACTTTACTATCTCGGCAAAACTTAGCTCAAGTATTTTATGTAATCATGGAACAACTGGGCTATGGCAATTGAATGCTATTTTGCAAAACCACACTTTTGCCGGGATGCATGAGCCACTTGTATTTGGTTTTACATCAACACTGCCCCTCTCTGAGGCCACTTTCCAAAGACCAGGGTTTGGCCCTCGGCTGTGGAATTTCACTGGCTCCCACCTCCTGATTGCTGGAGACCCCTGTAGTAAGTCTCTAGTCCCACCTGCCCAGGGTGCAATGCAGGCCTGAGAAAAAAATACATTAAAAGACAGAACTAAGAGAGAGAAAGCAGGGGTCAGGATGACCAATCCCAGTGCAGCCGACAAAGGCCCTGGCCAGTCCCGAGCACTGACTTTTATTGGCAATCAATTGGGGTAAATGTGACGTGTGGTTTCTATGGAAATGAATGTAAACAAGGCTCAGAAAGGACAAGACAAAGCATTCTCAAATTAGGAACAGAGTAGACAAAATGTGTGATTGTAATTAGAACATTGTCCTTCAAGACTGAAGGCTTAGTTGTGGGAACGGAATTTGGGTGCGAGTTACTCTGACCTCGGCACGTGGGCTTCCGCCAGACTCACTTCTGAAAACCACCAGTTGGGTTAGCTCTTCACAGCCACCTTGGGCATAGTCAGTACTACCGTCCTCTGGTCCTCTGCAGAGATCCTGCACAATCCAGCCTCCCCCAGGATGCCCCATGGTGAGGACGGCAATGGCAGCATCCACCCCTGGGCTTGGCTCACCTGGGCGGAACCACACGTCAGGGGGCTTCTCCCCTGTGCACTTCTGACCATGACCACGTGTTTTGTGGTCTTTTATTTTTTTATTACTCTTGACTTCCATAGTGACTGCAATTCCACAGACACTCACAAGGCCCAAAGGGGAAGGGGAAGCGGGAGGGGTAGGGGAAAGGAAAGAAGGGAAAGGAATAATATGAGAAAAGGAAAAAAACGGAAGAAAGTCTGTGTAAATAGGGAGGGGTGGAGGGGTTGAAGGGAGGGCAGGGAATGGGGAACAAATAAGAACCAAGAAGCATCCTGTAAAGGTTCAAGTTCCCAATGATGAATGTCATCATATTGTACACCTCAAATGTGCCAATAAAATTAATGAATTTTTTTAAAAGGAAAAAAGACACCAAGGAGACACAGCCCTGCTCCTGTGAACAGGAGCCGGGACCCACCCACCCTGTCAGGGCCCCAGCCCTCCTGTTCCCTCAAATCCGCTGCCTTTGTGTTGTGGACAGGAAATGGAATCCTTTCATTACAAATGGGAAGCTGTACCGTGACATACGGGATGTTTAGGAGTTGCTCTTGAGAATAAGCCAAAGGGAAGACTGTGTCTCAAGGTGAAGACACACACTGCGTTTGGCTGGACACAACCCCAGGCTCCACTTCCGCGGCGTAAGTGAGTGAAGCAACTCGGAGCACCCAGGCAAAGTCCCCAGAGTGGCGTTCAGAGAGCGAGCACCCTGCACAGCAGAGCCCCCCGGACAACAAGGAGGAGACGCAGCCCCCAGAGCCCTTGACGGGGTGCCAGGAGCCTGGCGGAGCAAGGATGGGGGTTTCAAACGCCTGGGACACAAAATACGCGAAGGGGTGTGCAGCGGGAGCTTAGACACTGCAATTGCCAAGAGCGATGAGCCGCGGCGCAGGGGACAGGACACGGCCAGGACGGAGCCGAGAGACAGGAAAGCCACCCGCCCCGAGAAAGTGGAGCATGCCCCGCGAGCTTGGGCAGCGCCAGCTCACCAGAGAGAGGGAAAAGGAAGAAAACCTAGGCCCCTACGTGGCCAAACACAGGATCGGTCAACCCGCCCGTCTATGCTTCACTGGCCCCTCCCGGCCCCGCCTCACCTTTCTGCACGCGCCGGGACCCTCGCCACCAGCCGGTCACCACAGGTGGAATCGCGTGGGTTCCCTCGGTCCCTCGGTCGGCGTGGACCCCGCGCCTTAGGTTCCCCACTCAGCGTGGCCTTGTTTCCCAGCGTGGGCCCGTGCTCTGCCACCGACATCGCAGTGAGCAGGAGCTTGGTGAGGAGCCCTTCACGGTGACAGGGACTCCTCTCTCTCCTGGGCGGCTGGCTGCGGAATCCCGGGAGACAGCGGCCTTCTTTGGCTTCTGGAACCGCAGACGCGCCGTGAAGGCGGGAGCCCCAAGGCCTGCTCTCACTTCAGGCCTGTACCTAGAGTCTGAGCTCCTAGTCGTGTGACGCAGGTTGCTGGAACCCATGGGCCGCTCGTGCCGTGGGGGGCTTCGTTTCTGGCTAAGCGAGGAGGAAGCGCAGTCTTCAGAGCTGCAGCTCAGCGGGTGGAGCAGCTTGGCTCAAACTCCAGTTCTGACGCAAGCCGAGCGTCACCGGACTGTTTACTGCGCCCTTCCGTGCCTCAGCTTCCCCTTGTAAAGTGGGATTAAAACCGTCACCACTGCAAGGAAGCGATTTAAATGTCCTTCAACATATCAGTAAAATGCATAGGAAGCTAAATTATTAGGAAGGCTCGTTTGCTCTGCCAGCCCTCGCAGGCGGATGACTTCATTAAATCGATTCCACTGCACCCTCTCATGCCAGGATTTTCTATGCCTTTGAGCCTAACCTTTCAAAGCCGGGAAGCTCTGCCCTCCCTCCGTGCCATGAGTCAGGTGTGGGAGAGTCTGGCTGGGCGTGGGAGGAGAGGACCACCCTGCAGCCTGTGAACGGAAGACTCTAGCGCGGCCGGTGGGGGCTCAGCCCGGCGGAAGTGGGGTGCACCGTGAAATCTCCCTATTCGTAAATACTATGTCGGCTCGTCACAATCTGAAAGAATGAGAAACTTGGCAAGAACTGCTGGGTGCGGCGGATCCCACCGGCAAGGGCGGCCGGCAGCCCCGAGGGATGCACGCTGGTATTTATCAGCCTCTGGCTCTCCCAACCTTCCTCTGCTCCCTCTCCTCTCTCTTCTCGCCATCTTTCCTTCCTCTTCCTTTTTGCTGCCCGTGCATTTCATCTTAGAGAATTCGATGCTCACAGCAAAACGGAGCCGAAATCACGCAGATGTCTCTCCGTTCTTGGCCCTCACACCGGCCCAGCCTGCCCATCAAGGCCACATTTGCTGCAGCGGGTGAACCTGCGCGTACACCCAGGGTCCCCTCAGTGCCCAGTGGTCTGAGGCTCTGGACAAATGTCCCCACCGCCGAGATACACTTGGTTCTTCTCACTTCTTCCCACCACGATCACACCACACAGCCCTGCTTTTTTATTGTGTCCTTGGACGGAACCCGCACCCCTTAGAGTTAGTATTTTATTCCGGCTCTAGGGCTGGACTGAGGAGCTACAGGGAAATCCAGTGTTGCTGTAGGAGCTCCGTGTGGTGGGACAGCAGAGCTGCGGGAGCCTCTGCCTTTAACCTGCTCCGCAGATGCTCCAGGCCCAGCTGCAAAATGGCCTTTAGCCATAGGAGAGGAAACTCAGGTTGAGAAAAAGAGTCTGGCTAAAAATGCTGTCTATGAAATGACTTACTTTGCACATTTCACTTTAACTTGGCAGGACTCGGTGTGACTGTGAAGGTCTGTAGGCAACCAGGCTGGTGTACAGCCTAAGACCCCAGGAAAGAAAGGGCCTCTCCCGGCACTGTCTGGATCGCAGGAACCTAGTGACAGCCCCGTCCCCACTGATGGCTCCTTTGCTGTTACCTTCAGACACGTGCTGGGATTTTGCTTCGAAATAATCTTGAATAGTTTTGCAAGTCACAGTGGAGATGTTTTCTCTGGGGCAGAAAAAAAAAAATTTTCAGATTTTTTTGATGAAATCTCAGTTTTTTGAGTTAAAACTATTATTGAGAAGAGCAAGTGCAGTGCAAATGCAGAGAACAAATGCGTCCTAGCTGTGAGACATTATAAAAACAGAAGGCTGATTAGTTGTATTTGCTATTAACTTCTCAGCTTATCTCCTGCTATTGCGAACCCCGAGTCCTAAGCTGAGTGAGGAGCAGGTCGAATGGCACTGTCTGATGCAGCTCTGTGAATTGTTCTGCTCTGTGAAAGTCTGCCGTGTGCCCCTCAGGTCGAAGCCCCTGCTCCTCACAGCTGCTTCAGACAGCCACCTGGGATGCTGTGCGCACAGCTGTCCCTGCCTCGAGCCCAGCCCCAGCAGCACGGCCATAGAGGGACTTGGAGCAGGTGTCACAGGAACCAGGAGCCCCACGGGCAGAATGGCCCGGAAGACGATGGCCTCACTGTGAACTAAAGCTTGGGATAATAAAATGCCAAGATGCCTTTTATGCTTAAACTACCTTTGGTCTTTCTAAAAGTCAAAATTTGCAGATTTAAATTACAACTGTTTTAAGAGCTCTTTTGTTAACAAAACTTGGGGTTACAAACACATCATTCAGAGAAGAGTCCACCTCCTGGGTGGACAATGCGTGTGCCCAGCAGCTTTGCACAGGTAGAGTCCAGTGATTTCTGTGCACTCAGCCTCCCTCCAGGGACTGTGTTCTTTGAGGCTCAGCTGGCAGGCAGGTGAGGCTGCTTCCACAGACTGCAGCTTTCCCAGGGGCTGAGGGACCCGCCGCGTAGTAGGACAGCAGTTCCAGGCTATCCATCCAGGTGCCTGCTGCACAGGTGAGCTGAAGGTCAGGAGTGGTTGCTTGCCCTGCACCTGGTCACTGTGGGCCATGCTGTCAGCAAGCTGGATGCTCACAGGTAGGAGTCCTCTGCCCAGGCCTGGCTCTTTCCATGTTTGTCTTGTAAATGGAAGCAGAGTTAGGCTGAGGTGACTCCAATCTGGGCTGGTGGGGCAGGGACCTGGTGGGCCAAAGGCCCTGTGGACCTGGAAGCCTCTGGAAAGCACCAGGAGGGAGGATGGACTCCCCGTGAGTGAGCACAGGCTGCTCCCCCTCTGAGCATCCGCTCATCTTGAGGACCCTGCAATGGGTGGCAGACAGGAAGAGGAGGGAGCAGGGGAAGGGGACAGGGCCAGCTACAGGGAGCTGGCTGGAGACAGACCCCTCCCTCCTGCTCCCACACCTGCAGGGAGGCTGGAGGGCTGGGTCCTTTCCTGTCACCATCTCCTTCCGCTGCTTCCCCACTCTGTTTTCCATCCTGGTGCCTGGACATCGCGCTGTCCCCGATGCCTGGCACATTGGCAGGTGACGTTGTGCTGCCGCTGGCAGCTGAGGGATCAGACTCTGCAAACTGAGCAAAGAAGGCAGAGCCCAGCCAGGGAGCCACCAGCAGGCTGAGTTGCTGCACGGCAGCAGCCATGCCCTGGGAAGCCAGGTCCTCTCCTAGCCAGCAGGGCCCAAGGCTGTCTCCGCTGAGCCCCTCCTGCTGGGCCACAGTGACCCCTGCTGACTCTTCCCTGGTGTCAGGAGAGGAAGCACAGTGCTGGCCTGGAGGCAGGCAGCCGGCTGGGGAGGGGGGCTGGGGGGTGTCTCCAGGAGAAATCCAGAGCACGAGGAACAAAAGGATGCATGGCAGAAAGGTCTGGCCTGCACACTGCAGACTGCCGGAGTTATTTTCCCTCTCTGTTTCCTTTTCTTGGTAAAGCATCCCATTGGCAGCACACGGGTGAGAGGAGCTGAGTGGGGCCTCCTTACTTCCGGCTGCTACTCCTTACCACCCTTCTGCGGGCACAGCTGGTAGGGACCTGCATCCGTCTGCTCAGGAGCTGGCACCCTGCACCTGCTCAGCTGTGCTCAGGACACAGGGACAGAGCTGTGTGTGACACGGGACCCTGCTCTCAAAGTCCCGCGGTGCAGAGAGACCGTTCCTGTGGAAATGGCTCAATGCCCCGCCAGCTGCACGCGGAGTTTTTTCTAAGTCCCATCCAGTGCTAATGGCGTGAGACATAGGAGTTTGGAACTCAACTTAGAGATGCATAAAACCAAGGGCCGGAGAGGACCTACAGCCCCACCTGGGAGCAGGTGAGCACACTGGAGCAGTTCTGCCTGAGGCCACGTCTTCGTGCCAGAGACCCCAGATTTCCAGCCTCATCCTCCACGTTGTCTGAGAGGATCCCTAGCAGAGGGAGGCCCAGCTTCCTGGAGCCACAGAGGCAGCAGGCCCGGGGGATGTTGCTCCCCAGGGGAGCATCTGGAGTCTCCCACACCCACCTGGGAACCTCACCTGTGCCTCCTCAGATCTGAGGGTGACCTGAGGCCTTTCTGGCCTGCGGCCTCTGGGGTTCACTCCCTGCCTGCAGCCCTGCCACCCATCCTGTGCTCATTCTGCCTCCCCGCACTGGGCTGTGCACGTCCCTACTGTTGCCATGGGAAACTCAGCCTCTTCCAGGACAACTTCCTCCTG
This sequence comes from Heterocephalus glaber, assembly GCF_053883595.1. Classification (NCBI taxonomy): domain Eukaryota; kingdom Metazoa; phylum Chordata; class Mammalia; order Rodentia; family Bathyergidae; genus Heterocephalus; species Heterocephalus glaber. The sequence continues at coordinate 25,570,845 of NW_028258412.1, forward strand.
CCCTGCAACTTTAGCACACTGTAATGCTTATTTCCTCTAATGAGAGCAGTACGCATGTGACCTACATTAATATCTATCTAGGGTCTCTCTATTCCACTTTTAGCACCTTGAAAGATGGGGGCTAATCTTAGAATGTATTGACAGGCCTCAGGAGGAACTATGAGCATTGCTGCTTCATAAATGCCTTTGGAACATTTGTATCCCCAAGCTGATCCTGTCCTGGCAGCCCAAGCCTATCCTATCATTTATTTCATATATTTTATGCTCTTCAGTTGTTACAAAACCACAACACTCTTCCGGTGAAGGGAACACTTTTAATGAACGTGCACAACACTTGTGTGTCCTCTGCACGTGACCACATGGAACCTGGTACTCATGTTTCACACCACCCACTGGGGAAGGTGAGAAGCAGTCCTGGAGTTGATGTACAGACGCCGGATGAGCCCAGGGAAGAAGGCTGCCCTTGAGACGTCCTTGAACTCCCATGTTGTTTCTGTGTAAGACAGAGCCCCGAGTCCGGGTGGGAGGCCCCAGGCTCCTGGGACGGGCCTGTCCCCCGCTGTGCTGGCTGCCTGCTGCACTCCAGTGGGCCTGTCCACCCTGCTGGTGACCTAACTGCCCCGCAGGCAGAGGAGCGACTCGGGCCCAGGCAGGAAACCCAGTGGCCTCAGAGAGAACCTGGCAGCTGTGTTTCCTTCACTCTGTGTCACAGCTTACAGGGAACAATTTGCCAGAAACCAAAGCTTGTTAATGTCCCTTAGGAAAGAAAGAGAGAAAAATGCCCACGTACAATTGGATGTGTGAAACACGATTACGAATGTAGATTTCAAATGTGGAAGAGTACAAAGTGCTTTCTTTTCTTTCTTTTGTGGTTGAGGAAGATCCCTGGGCACAATCACCAACACCTGCTCATTCGCCTCTGCCGATTTTCTATTTAGTGAAATCGGCCAACTCCACATTTGGTGGGTTTTGTTCTGCTTCTTTGTTTCATTCTTCCAGTGAGCCGTGCATCTAAATGGCATATTTCCACAGGGCATTCCGAGGGTGCTGGACAAACCTAGCAGGAACTTCCCTGTTTGCTCTCAAATCCCCATAAATCACCCTCTTCTGGGTGCTCGCCTTTGTGATCAGATCCAGTGGCGTTTTCGAGTGGAAGGAAACACACCCACATGGGTCTACAAATGTGGGGCCTCAAAGCAAAGCCAAACATTGAAGACTGCCCATGGCAGCATTGGCAAAATGAGGTTGAGAACACCAAGATTTGTGAGCACGACACTTCCGGCCTGGTGATGTGCACAGTCATGGTCTGCTTCGTGGGTTCGGTCTTCGGAGTCCCCCAGCACCCCTACGGTGGACAGCGCCATTAAGAAGGATGCAGGGAGAAGAGGCCCGGGGACAGCTTTGCCTTTGACCACCGGCCTCCCAGTTGTTCCTGCAGGGTGGGGACCCAGAAGGCCCTGAGTGCTGGGCTGGGGGTGCTCTCTGTTTCTTTACCCTGGACTTCGCCAGAAAGAATGTGAGCCCTGTGCTATCAGCATGGACAGGGTCACAAATGAGTTTGAGATGAAGTGATCGTGTACCCGCCACCCCTGAGCACCCCACGGGGACAGATAATAGTGTGGGTGTACCGGTTCAACGTGACTGCCAATGTGATGGACAGAGAGACTCAGAGGCTCCTGTACTCAGAGTAGATTACTCTACCGGTGTTCGGCGCACAGCTAGGAGGCAGGCCCTGTCGGAGAAGGTGGATCATGGGGTGTGCTTATGAGGGTCTGTCTCTCTCTGATGCTCTTTCCTGTATTCTGATTCCTGGCTGCCAAGAAGTCAGCAGCTTTGTTCCCTACACCCTTCCACCACGATGTTCCTACCTGGGACCCAGCAGACCACAGACTGAAACCCTGAAACCATAAGCCAAATTAATCCCTTTCCTCTTCTGAGTGGCAGTGTCAGGTATGTGGCCCAGCAACGGGGAAGCTGAGCCACAAGGCAGGTTTCCGGGTGGGGCAGGCTGTGCACACCCTGGTCTTGGGGAGCCCCGATGTCAGAGCTCAGGACACATCACCCACTGTCCCCAGGCTCCTACTCATGTGCGTAGAGCCACAGCCCCGTTTCCCACCGCTGCTGCCCAGGATGATCATCTGTAGGTCTGCCCTCTTCCCACAGCCCAGGCCTGAGGAAGGGCCAGAGAAACCTCACCGGTGGCTGCTGTGGTTTGCAGAAACACTGCCTGTGCCTGCAGCGCACAGTGTCCCACGCACGCTCAGAGACCTTGGGCCGTCTGGGGATGACAGCCTCTGTGAGTTTCCCATTTCACAGACCAGTGAACCCAGAGCCCAAGTCAAAGCCACTTAGCTAGCAGGGAGCAAACAGAGCACTTTCCAGCTCTGCTGCCTTCAGTCCTACACCTGCTCCTCCAGCGTCCACTCCCCAGGGGTGGAGAGGCCCAGGCTGCCTCGCCAGAGTGCCCAAGAGAAGGAAATTGACAAAGGAGGACCAGGTGGAGGGAGCCACACGGGAAGCAGCTGGAAGCACATTCGTTTCCTTGGACCTCAGGATGAGCCACCTTTGTTTCCCGAGCTCTCGCCTAAAGGGCACTGCAGAGGGCATGCAGGCCAAGGACAGACAGATCGCATTTGTGCGCATAGAATTTTTTTATTATGGGATATTTTACATTCTTATTAAAATTACGGAGAAAATATAATGGCTTCCGATGTCCCCACTGTCCATCTTTATTTATTCATTATTTCTTATTTTTTTGGTTTTTGATACAGGAACTCACTGTGTAGTTCAGGCTGGCCTTGGACTTACTATGTAGCCGAGGCTGGCCTCCTGCCTCAGCCTCCCGAGTAGGCGGATCACCCCGCTTTAACAATTATCGGCTCAGGCCAAGCTCCTCAAAGCACTTCTTAGATGTATAATTGGCAAGTGTTTGATTTGTAAACAGTGAAGCAATCTCATCCATCACTGACTTAATTAAGCTGCTTCACACATTTCTATTGGTCACCTGTTGGTGACCAATAAATATCAACCAGCTTTCCAAAGTGAAAGTGGAGATTAGATAGGCCAGGGTCTAGCTGATCCTGCATCACAGCGGGCATCGCCCTGCCCAGCTAGGTCACAGCAGGCAGAAGGGAGCTGGCCCTTTGGCGGTTGGGGGAGGCAGAGACCAGAGAGGCTGCACACAGAGCTGTGGCCAGAAAGCGCAGCACTGCCAGCCAGGCGCCACAGAGCTCCTGCTCCCGGAAGGGCAGTGAGGCTTTGGTGGTGACCTCAGGCTGCAGAGAGGACACCCCCACGAGCCCTTGCAATGCACCCATGGGCCTGGAGTCTGTCTCTGCTCTACCTACAGGCTCAGGCACTGAACCGCATCAATTCTTTCTCCCTGGATCCCTCCTGAATCCACCCACTCTGGTTCCCTGTGCCCACCTAGCAGCTCAAACTGCAGCCACCTCTTCACCTCTGCAGTCACTGCAGGGGCTTCCGGGAGACCCCTGCCACTGCATGGAGCCCTTCAGCCTTCCCCGCCCCGCAGGGCACAGTGTGTGTGTAATTGTATCGCGCCCTTCCTTACCTGATCCCAGGAGGGTAAAATCAGGGCTCCTCGGCATGGTGGAACGTCCCTCCCAAGAGACCCTTGCCGGCTTGGCAGCCCCACCAGAGGTCATGGTCCCTCCCACCGACACCCTTTGGGTTTCCCACTTTGCCTCAGTCAAAGCCTCCACACAAGCTGTTGCAAGTGACCCTGTTACTTCTCTCTTGTCCCACACCGCTGATCTTTGCTGAGAAGTCACCACCTCTGGGCTACCTCACTGCAGAGTGCCGAGGTCCCCTTGTCCTGTGGTTCCCCACTCTCCTTATGTAGCTTACCCCAGCTTACTCTGCTATCTGTATCTTTATAGAGAGTACAAGCTCCGCAAGGACACAGGCAGCATCCGTCCTGGGCAGCATGGCGGGCTGCCTCAGACTCAGTTTGCTCCCCCAGAGTGTGCCTTGAGTCACTGCAGAAATAAGTCATCAAATTGGTGATCTTTTTTTCTATACCACATTTTCCCTTTAGCCAATTGAATGGTTATACCTGCTCTACATACTCCTAATACTGTTTTGGATTAGTCAGCTTTCCCATTGCTGGTACACAAAACCTGACACCTACAACTTCAAGGGGGAGTGGTTTAATCTGGCTCACAGTTGAGGGGATTCAGTCCCTGGCTGGCTGCTCCAAGACACAAACCTCATGGTAGAAAGCTGTGGTGGAACAAAGATGGATGGCAGCCAGGAAACAAACACAAAAGAGGAAAGATACACCTTCACAGGCACAGCCCCATGGCCCACCTCTTTCTGCAGGCTCTAAATCCTAACAGCACATTTAGCTATGAACTGACTGATGGACTGACCACTGAGAGTATGCCTCCATGGTCCAATCACTTCCAAAACCCACCTCTAAACACATGAGGATTTTTTTTTTGGCGTGTGTATGGGGTTATTTTAGATCTAAATCATAAAATGTTTCCAGTGTTGACCTTACAATAGATCATTACATTTTGAGACTCTGACAAGATGTATAACTTTAATAGATTTGAAGAACATGTTCAAGATGTCAGTTGAGTTTTTGTCAAATAATTATGTTGTTACTTTTCCCACTGAACATAGACACTCATGCCATGAGAATAATGGCTTCTCTTTCTAGGCGATGAAGTGTACTTTTAACAAAACAACATCAAGGGGATTCTGAGTCACAGAAATAAGTTAATTAAAAGTAGCTCTTGTAGAAAATATCAGGAAGGCTAAAACAACAAAATATTTGCAGTAGATGCTTTGAGGGGGAATTGTAAAAGCAGGGTAATCTCACAACTTTATATTTTTAATTTTTAATATAGAGGACTCCTTAAAGATGAAGTGTAATCGCTAGTTTAAAAATCCACCAAAAAAGAAAAGACTTGGCTATAATATTAGGTGCAAAGTAGCATGATGTAGACTTTTGTGCACATAATGGACTAAAGATGCACATATATTCATTTCAATAGATTTAAGAGAATGTATAAAAAGCTTCACTATTCTTATAACTTTTAGAAAACTAGAACTTTCATTTTTGATGATTAAAAAATCTAGAAAAGGGCAGTATTACAGAATTTTCTTAATCTGAAAGCAGGAGGTCACAGGCTATCTCCCTGGATAAAATAGCCTCTTTGTGTATGACAATGAGCTCAGAATGGATTTGAAATTTTCCAGTGGTTATAAAGGAATGAGGGGGAAGAGGAGGTGGGATAGAAGGCTCGAAAAGTCTGAAGTATTCACTTTCTGGCCCTGTGTAGGAAAGTTATTGACCCTGTGACAGTCGATACCTATCACACCTGAGGATACAAGGCGAGCTCTGTATTGTCGGATCCCGGAATGGCATCAGCTTCCAGCTACCAGCAGCTCCACTCAGGCTAACCTGAGGGTGTAGGTTGGTCCACAACTGTACATGTAGATATGCGTGTGTTTGTGTATGCACGTACACATACTGTAAAAGAAAGAATAAAATTCATTGTCTTTACACCATGATTATATATATGTACACCCACATCCACATATTTATATAAATGAAGAAATCTATTATAATCTATGGAAAAACCATTAGAATTAAGGAGTAAATTTCTCAAGGTTTCTGATTGTCAAATCAATATGTAAAATCTTTTTTTATGTGCCAGCAGTATATCATAGCAACAAAATGTTACAAAGATTTTTAAATGCCCTTTATAGCAAGGCAAAACACTGTAGGAATAAATCTAAAGGAAGAGATACCAGACCTCCACAATGAAAGCAATTACACATTTTTCAGGGAAATTTTAAAGCCACACATAAGTGAACATCTCATCTTCACATACTGGAGTAACTGTCGGTGCAAAGAAGCCAATTTTGCCAAATTGAAAGAGTCAATGCACATCTAATCAAGATCTTAAGGTAGTTTTGATATGTGCTGAATCTAAAATGCATGTGAAAATTTCACAGGCCAAGACCACCAGAGACCATTTTGAAGAAGCGGTACAAAGTTGGAAGACATCCATTCCCCAGATGTTGAGACTTACTGAATGTTGCACTAGTTAAGATGTGCCATTCTGAGGAGGCAAACAGAGTGATGAGATTAAACAGAGAATCACCAAGATTCCTCACACATCAGAGTCGCTCAGTTCATGATATCTTTGTCAATGCAAAGAAATAGTAAAAGATGGCCTTTCTACAATTGTCCAGGGCCCACAGTTGCTTCCTTACAAAAAGTTATAGCTAGATAGTAGATGTAAAGTGAATATTAAACCAATAAAGGTTCTAGGAGAAAGCAGCAGAGAAAATGTTCATGCCCCTGGGATAAGCAAAGATATCTTCAACAGAATGCAAAAAGCAGCAACTCTAAAGCTCATCTGTGTAAACACAGATTCCAAAGGGAAGCCACAAAGGGGGAAAAATTATTTTCAATCTATATGGTCATCAAATGGCTTCTAGCCAGCATATATAAAGAATTCTAAAATCAATAAGAAAATGATATACAACCTAAAGAAAAACAGCAATAATGGTGAACTTCACAAGAGATATCCAGATTTCCTATAGAAATGCCCAAAAAGGTTCATCTTCACTAATTCCCAGGGCAGTGACAGGAAAACCTCCGTGAGCTGTCCTCACACATCATCTCCGTGGCTGAAGCATGCAGGTCCCCCTGGTGCTGGCCGAGAAGGGACTCAGAGGCAACAGACATTCGAGAGAGGTGCATGTGAGTGCAAAGCAGATCAGCCTCTTTGGACGAATCTTTCGGGTTGGTCTGTCTGCTCAAGAGGAAGCCAGACACACCGGTGGCCAAGCAAAGTGCACAGGTACACACTGGACAGTGCATGCACAAGCCCCACAGATAAAGTAAACACCAGGATATCCACAGTAGCGTTATTCTAAAGCTCCTCGGCTGGAAAGGACGCACGTGGCCATCAACAACAGAATGGATGAATACAGGTTGGCATAGTCATAAAAAAATACGTAATGAATGTGAACAAGTTAAGGTCATACTCAGCCACGTGAACAATTCCCCCAGACAAAATCCTGAATGTGTGAATCCACACGGTTCAGAGTAGCCCATCCTTTAACGGTTCCGCATTGACCTAAACTTGGGGCAAGAGAAGCTTTCATGTATTTGGATGACAGGTGTTGGGGGAGAATGGGATGCCAGCCCTCTGGCCACTCCCAGGGGCAGCCTCAGACCTGGGCGGGGTCACATACATGTGCTCTGCTCACTCTATGATCACTCCAGGGGTGAGGCACTAGTGGTCTCCATATGCACATGTGTACTTGTGTGTTTAGATTTTTTTTTAATTTTTGCATATAGGCAGTGGTAATGAGTGAATTACACTTTGTTAATGTAAAAACCTAAAAATGATAAACATATTGTCTACTTTATAGTGTGAAAAAAATTAAAATTTCAATGAATAAACCCTCCCAAGCCAGGGTTCTTTATCCTAGAGAACCCATCCATTCTGTAATTACCTAAAGTTTTTCATTATTTACTGTGACAGAATATCATTCTTCTAGGATAAAGGTAAAAGAAAAGGAGGTTCAAATACAACTTCCTAAGTCCTGACCCACTGTGTTGGGAAGTGTTAGTGTAGCCCCATCCTTCTCTATGAAATCTCCTTGCCTGCATTTTAATGGAGGAGAGTGAAATTGGAATGTATTGTAGATTTACTGCAACAAGGAGCAGTGACTACTTAACTGTGACTATTTAACACAGATGAGTTTTCTGGAGTGTTTCCCCTGAAATAAAACTCATTAAATCGCCTGGCAGAAGACCTATTAGATTGGAGAAAACACATTCTGTTATTGAGCCCGCAAAGGGCAGACGGGCTCCTGTTGGCATCAGGAGTCAGACTCGCTGTGGAGGATTAAACATCCCTCCTCTCTAGACCGGCAGTGGGCTGTCACCCAAAGCTGCCAGGGAGCGACCAGCAGGTAAGGGGGTCTCCAGGGCTATGCCCTGTGACCCAGGTCTTTCCTGCTGCATTGCCATGAACTCCCCATGACCTGGAGCAAAGCAGGCCTGCTCTCTCCATTCTTTTCCATGAGGAGAGTTACTTTGGTTATTGGAAAAGAGAAAGAGGAAGATGACATTTACAGAACAGAAAGCTCAGCATAAAAATGAAATGCTTTTCTGCCAGACTTCCATTTCTTCCAGAAAAAGAGACTTCCGTTGGACAGAAGCAGGGCACGTATACCAGATACCTTCAAGAATTTCATGCACATCTGTTAAGAATTAATTTCTATAAAGACTGCATAGTAGAGATAGTAAACATGATATATGCAAATAATTTTGCATTATAAATATAGATGGTTATTTTCTTTTTCCATAAACTGAGAAATCACAATAAAAATGTCCAACTGTGGTAGAAAAAAATGGTGCTCAGGAAGCTAGGGCAGGGTGTTTATGGTCTTCATTAAATTATATAACTATTTATCGTCTAAGTTACTTTATTCACAAGCTTTCACATCCTGATTTATTTACCTAGAAAATGAAACACTTTCTATTCCCAAATCAGCCCAGTCCATCTGATGGACTTCCGCCCTTGGCTCCTTTCACCAACGTTCTTAGCAATGGCGGGCTTGGGTCTACAGCCAGATTCCTTTCTCTTCCCCAAAGACCCTATGCTGCAGGAAACTATCCCACTGCCCTCCTCAAAGTGAGCATGGAGCACCCCAGCGGCCTCGTGAGCCCCCGTCATTCTGGCAGTCTTGCTTCTCACAGGACAGGACAGCCGGACGCCTCAAAGGGACACTCATGGCCTCCCTGCCAGCACACGCACACTGAGGAACATCCAGTGTGCACCAGGACGTGCGGTCTTCACAGATCTGCCCACCTGCTGGCTCCTCAAGATGTGCAAGGTGACAGCTCTGATCGAACTAAGAACAAGCAAACCCCTAAAAGATGAGAGTGCCAAGCAGGGACCAATGTTCTCTGTGTGAACTGCAAAATATACAGGCACGGAACTCACTGCAGACTTTATAAGGAGGTTTGCCCTGTCACACGATATGCCTGTGCCTGAGAAGGTGTGGGAAGGAGAAACTGAATTGTGGAACCGGAAGGAAATGCATAATAGCAGGGATTCCTGCAGAGCAGCGGGCTCATGGCATTATTGGATAAGGAGTGTGATTAACTTTATGCAACGGAGCCCAGCTCTCCCTCAAATGAGAGAAAAAGGAAAATACTGCTGAAATAAAAATAAATTTTAAACACTCTGGAAAATGGCAGGGCCTCTGGGAAACACTGCAAACATCAGAAGATCCTGGTTTGAAGCGCCCAGGCCTTCCAGGGGAGAGCTGGGGAGTGATGGAAACTGGGATGTGAATACTTCTCCTCCCATGCAGGAGCGGGGATCTAAATACCCAGTGGATGTTTAAATTTTGAAAATTATTGCAGTGAAAGACACATTGTCATTAGTCTCCTGAAAACATTTCCCTTTGCTTCAAATACACTTGTTGCATAGTTCTTGCCACTTCCCGCAGCAGCTCTGAAGTCCTCTTTCCCAAGTGTCTCTAGAGGTGTGATAAAGGTATAGTGACTGCTGCTGCTGAGCACCATCCAGCAGAGAGGCAGGCTGGTCAAAACTTGATGCTGCGCCCTCATCCATCTGATTCTGAGGCTCTGGCACCATGCGATCTACGGCTCTTCCTCAAAGTCAAAAAGACTAAGAAAGGTCAACATTTTGAATCAATTCAGGACATCGAGGCAGCCAGGACAGCATAACTACAGACAATGAGGAAAGAGGACTCCAGAGCTGCTGCACGAAGTGGGCAGGACCATGACATAAGTGTGTTTTATTTTTATTTCTTTTTCCCATTAAGTTTATTGGTACATTCTTGGTATAAAATACAGTTACATTCATCATTGGGATCTTGTACCATTACATGAGTATCTTAGTTCTTATTTTTCCCCCTTCCCCTGCCCTCCCTTCACTCCCTCCACCCTTCCCTATTTACAAAGACTTTGTTTCCATTTTTTCCCTTTTCTCCTGTTTTTTCTTTTCCCTTTTTTCTTTTCCCCTACCCCTCCCACTTCCCCTGCTCCTTTAGACCTTTTCTTCCTGTTACACAATATCAAATATACATTTTTTAAAGTACAATATCAAGATCTAGGAGACATTACCACAGATTTTACAGAATTTAAAAGGATATAGAAAGCATATTTCAAAAATCTGTTTTGAAATGAATTTGACAACTTCTAAGAAGTACCTTGGAAGACAAATCAATGAAACTAACTCTGGAGGAAATATAAAATTTGAATAGCACCTATTAAAGAAAGTATATTCCTAGCTTGAAAATCTACCTATATGACAACAGCAGGCTCATATACATTTTAACTGATAAATTATATCAAACATTTAAAGCAGAAAAAAGAAGGAACACTTCTCCCCTCATTTTAGGAACTCAACATTGTGCTAATCCTAAAACTGGATAAAGATAATAGAAGAAAAAAGTATGAACATAGATAGAAATTTGTTTAACAAAACAAACTATTAGAAGTCAGATCTGGCAGGTTGTAGAAAGTGGGTTTATTATAGGGATGGCAGTGTTGGTTCAGCTTTGGAAGATCCACCCCCATAAGTCATCATTTTAACAGAGGAAAGGAAAAAGACATATGATCCTGTCACTAGTTGGAGAAAAAGTATTGGACTACATTCTACAGCTGTTCATGGTAAAAGCTGTCAGGAGACTAGAAGTAGAACAGAACCTTCTCAACAGATCAAAGACATGTACTCCATACTTCCAGCAAAAAACCTTATATGAATGGAGAAGATACAATGCTTTCTCCCTAAGCTGGGAAACAAAGGCAGGTATGCCTACTCTTCATTTGTCCATTAAACTTTGAAACACAGGCCCCACCAAAATAGTCTAGCAATAAAATGACACAATTAGGATAGGACTGGCAAGGTAGAAACAAAATCTTTATATGTAGATGAAATGATCATCTACAGAGAAAATACTCAGAAATCTCCAGGAGCCCCTAGAACTTGTATTTGAATTTAGCAGGATTAGAAAACACAAGGTATGTATAAAAATTCAGGTCTGTGTATACTTGCTATAAATGAAGAATTGGATATTGAAATTTAAAAGTTATGTAGGAGTACGAAGGACCTAGAAAAGTTAAAAACAAAAAAAAACAGTGTTGGAAGACGTTTAGTACCTAATTTTAAGACTTCTTCTAAAGCTACAGTAATCAAGGCAGTGTTGGTGTAAGGAAAGACATATAGATCATTTGAATAAAACAGAGAATCTAGAAATAGAACCACACATATATGGCCCATTGAGTTTTGAAAGATTATTTAACATTAGCATATTATAGAATATAAACTAAATTCAAGAGCTGAGGAAGAGATAGTGTTTTCAGCAAATGGCACTAGAACACCTGGTATCCGTATGTAAAAAATTAACCTCAACCCTTCATTTCCATACATGAAAATAACGTGAAAGGATCTATGAACCTAAATAAGAAAGCCTAAAAGTATAAAACTTTAAGAAGAAATTGTAAGGGAAAATGTTTATGAATTCAGGGTAGGTAAAAACTACCTAGGATACAAAAACCATGATGTATAAAAGAAAAAAATTGATAAATGAGATTCCATCAAAATTTAGAACTTTAAATGACATCATTAAAATGAAAAGTAGTCCTTAAACAGACCATATTTACAATACATATAACCTATGACCAGAATATATAAAGAATTCTTAGAGCTCATTCATAGACAACCCAATTAAAAAGTAGATATAAGAAGATGATAAATAGCCAGTACAGCACAAGGAAAGGTGTGCAACTCTAGAATCAGAAAAATACTAATCAGTACAATAACAAGATTGAATTATACACTCATTAGGGAGATGAAGTTAAAAGTTTTAAAAGCCTTGTCATGACTTTTTCTTTTTGTTGGATTCTCCCCCTTTGTGTTTAATTTGTCACGCCCAATGGATTCATTCTGCTGGGTTTCCTGGGGTTGTGATCCTCATTGTCTTTTCCTAGGGTATTGTCTAAAATATTTTGGAGTGCTGGTTTGGTATTCATGAAGTTCCTAAGGTGCTCTTTATCATGAAAGTATCTTATTTCTCCATCAATTTTGAAAGATAGTTTTGCAGGGTACATCAATCTGGGTTGGAGGCTGTTTTCCTTTAGGGCTTGAAATACATCACTCCAAGCTCTTCTTGCCTTGAGGGTTTGCATTGAGAAGTCTGCTGTGATTCTGATGGGCTTTCCTTTGTGTGTAATTTGTTTCTTTTCTCTCACTGCTTGTAGAATTTTGTTCTTCTGTTAGATTTCTGGAATCCTAACTATTATATGCCTGTGTGTAGATTTTTTTTTTATTAAGGCTAGCTGGAGTCCTATATGCCTCACTTATCTATATGCCAAGTTCTTTTCCCCTCCTTGGGAAGTTTTCTGCCATCACTTCTGTGAAGAGTTTTTTTTATGTCATCTGCACTCTCTCCTCTTTCTTCATTGACTCCAATCAGTCTTATGTTATTCCTCTTTGCATCATCTAGCAGCTGCTGGATTGATTTCTCGTGTTCCTTTACAATTTTAAAGCAATTTTTCTTTTCCTAGTCACTAATTACAATCTTTTCTTATATATCTGAAATTCTATCCTCACATTGGTTCATTCTGCTGCGCAGACTTTCGATGGAGTTTTTAATCTCCTGGAAATCTGTTTGCATCTGTTTTATGGATTCCATTTGTTTCCTATGTTGGGATTCCATCATGTTCCTCAGATCCTCTATTTTCTTATCTGTGTCCTCCTCTCTAGATTTATTAATCATGTCTTGCAGCATGAGCAAAATCTTTGCTGTTATCTGAGTAATTATTTCTGATTTCATTTTTCCCAGATCCTCTTTTGTTGCCAGTTCAGAGAGTCCAGGTGATTGAGTATCAGATTGTTCCATCTCGTTTCCCTTTGGGGTTGCTGTAGGTGATCCAGAGGTCTGTTTTTGAGGCTTGTTTACGTGTCTTCTCATTTCCACGTGGGCAGGGGGGTGCTTCTGGCACCTGTGCAGTTCACCTTCTCTGCCCTAGGAGCTGGGGATGGCTGGGATGGCAGTGGGGGAGCTTCCTTCTGGGTTCTGGGACCGGCTCACCTTCTCTGCCCTAGGAGCTTGGGATGGCAGCAGGGGAGCTTCCTTCCGGTTCTCAGATTGGCTCAGCTTCTCTGCCCTAGGAGCCTGGGATGGTGGCGAGGGAGCTTCCTTCCAGGTGCTGGGACCGGCTCCATAAGTGTGTTCTAAATGAGGAGGAAGATTTGAGGGAGATTAATGGCAATGTGTCTTTTAGTGTAATAATTTTTAAATTTAAACATTTACCATATATTTTGATCATGCTTTGTCTTACTAGGTCACCTTGGTCATGTCTCTGAGCCTCAGTTTACTCATCTGTAAGTACGCCCCATCTCTCAAGGCTGGCTCAAGACTCCAATGAGATAGTGCAACAGATGGACCTTTGAGGACCTCAGACTAAGAGGAAGAGTCAGTCGCAAAAAGACAAACACTGTATGGCCCTGCTTCTATGGGGCCCCTAGAGTAGTCACATTCAATGACAGACAGCAGAAGGCTAGAGGCCAGGCTGGGTCCCTGGGAGTGAGGGGCCATTGGTAATGAGTACAGCATTTCAGATTTGCAAGGCGATGAAGCTTTAGAGATCTCCCACTCATCGATGTGGACAAAGTTAATGCCACTGGCTGCACCCATAAAGTAGGGTGGTAAATTTTATGTTAGTTGCATTTCAGGACTATTGAGACTATGATATATTGGGTTTAAAACTTAAAATTATAATAACAGAGGTATAAACATTTTGTTTAGGTATCTGGAAGTACATTTACGTAGTGTGCTTTTCATTGCAATTTTTTTTAAATTATGCAACACTTCATGAAACACCTCTGAGCCGACAGCTGGGAATCAATCACAGACTGCTGCTACTGTATCCACACTGCACTGCCTGAGGACCTTGATTTGCAGGGGGTTTTGGCTTTTCCAAAACAGAAGTGAAGCCCAGTGAGTGAAGCAGGATGTTCTTTCTCTTCTCCCCTCTCCTCACCCACTCACATCTGAATTCTTAATCGATGGAGCTGGGGTGTCACATTTAGATGACAGATTCGAAGAGCGCTGGAGAAACAGCAAATGACATCCCCGGGCCGGGCCCGGGCTGCGGGCATTGGTGCCTTGGGAGCTCCGATCTGCAGAGCAGACGCCTGGCTTGAGAAAGGTTTTGATATTGTTGGGAAAGAGTGCAAACTCCAAGGCCTGCAAGAGCTGCTTTCCTGAGTGTAGCAGAGACAGTCTCCGATGCAATCTGCTGACGTACACAAATACAAGGAGGAAGCCCCTTTGTCAGGGGCTGGGGCGAGATGCTGAGTCCCAGTGACTTTGTCTCCGCCTGAAAGACGGGGTGTAGGCTGAGCAGGGCCATGAGACACACGGGCCAGGACCACACAAGCTTCAAAGGATGAAAGGAGTCCAGATATTCATTGCAAAACCTCCCCAAGCTCCAATGCTAGCTCGTGTTCTTAAAGCACATTGGGAGCCCAAAAAAGTGTCCTCAGGTCTGCAAAACAGATGTGGCACCAGGCGTCTCTCTCCACATCACAGACCAGGAGTCCTCTCCGGGTCACCTTTGACACTGGGAGAGGACTTGATGCCCAGAGAGGAGAAAGGCTGTGTGAAGTCACTGTGAAGCAAAGTAATTTCGCACCCAGTCTCACCTCCTTGGTGCAGGGCTCCCCAAAGGAAAAGCAGAGATGCCCCGAGTGCCCCAGTGTGTGTATTCCTGGCCCACACCCCTGACACACCACAAGTGCACACCTAAGAAGTCAAATGCACACACATTCACACACACGTGCACACACAGGACTTGCTTTGTGCACTGCATAGTCATGCTACCCTGCATTTTAGGGAGAGTAAAAGCATTTATTTTTAAACAATATAAGCACTTAAAATGGTTTTCTTTCTGCCATGCCTCTGGCAAGGACTTACCCTAAGCAAGGGGCTCAGTGCTGGCATGTCCCAGGTTTTCTCAGCTACACCTGGTGAATGCAGCTTTCACGCTCAGCTTTGCAACCTGTGAATGGGGATGATGTCAGCACCCACAGTGTGTGGTGACAGACAAATCCGCGGCTGTCACTATTCCATTCACCCAGAAAGAATTCATGCATTGCACATTAAAAATTTTGATTCTGTGCTCTCAATCCACAAAGAGAAAAACAGGAAATTGGTTTTCCTCCAACAGCGCAAGCTAATGCATAAGACACAACTCTTATTGTTTTATTTTAGTAACAGAATCAGATCCATAAAAAGAAAAATTCTAACTGAATTCTGTATTCTTGAAAGAACTAGCTTCAATTGTTCGTAATTGGTTTAAATGTTAATATTTGCATAATGCATGATTTCTTTATTAAAAGGCCATGGCAGAAACACACATTGCCCCACTTGAAAAGAGCCCCAGGAAAAATCTTTCTTATAGCCTCAGATGATTTAAAATTGATCTCCTATAGCTTGTCCTACTTTTATATCCCTGACGACAGACGAAATAGTTCCTTTCAATCTTAAATCCAACTGTTTTGAGGACATGGGGTTGAGTTATGTTGCTATTTTCAGAGTTTCTTTTATCTTTCCTCGGTGATCCCACTCAGAGGGGAGACAAGGCACCGTCGTGCCCACTCCAGACTCATGCGTGGGCTCTCTGCCCTGATGCTTACCGACCGTCCAGCACGTGTCCCGAGTAGACGCACGTGCAGGGCTTGCTTCCCTGCGTGCTGTGTCCTCCCAGGGATCCGGCTGCGGAGACCAAAGCAGAGCGCGGAGAGAGGAAGGGACGCTGAGCCATCCACCAGGAAAAAGCAGTGTCGGCTTTCTCAGCGACTTACGCTGATCAAGCGCTGCTGAGCTGAGCGCTGCCCCGGGCTGCGGCGGTAACAAGACGCAGCCCCCAGCCCTGTGGTTCTGAGGTCTGAAAGCGAGGACACGGCGGATGAAGTGATAGTCATCATCCAGGTGGGCCAGGACTTGGAAGTGTGGGGAGAAGTGTGGACCTGTCACCCGGGGATGGGACCCTGGCTCCCTTTGGCAATGAGGGCTGGTGCTTGTGGGCAGTGAAGGGTGCTCCTTCATGAAGGGGGTGGAACTGACGCTCCTAGACTGTGAAACCCGCGCACCCAGACGAGTTACATCTCAGATGGTGCTCAGCCCAGACTCACCCGTCACGGAGCTGAGGAGGGGGTGGCTTCCCTTTGCCTGCAGCGACCTCGAGGCCAGAGAAGGTGCCACGCGGTGCGCAGGAAAGGGACAGCCGGGTTGGGGCCAGGGAGCCGAGGACACTGCCTTCTCCTTAGCCCGAGTCTCATGTACCAGGATCAGGAAGCACTGATGACCATGGGTTTTAGGTCACTCGAACTCTGATTTAGGTTCAAGTGCATCCACACAGCCAAAGAATAGCTGCCCCGGGTGAACGTGCACATCACAGACATAGCTAAAGAGAACAAGAAAAGTGGTTGAAAATGTTAGAATCAAATTAAAAGGCTAGTCTTTAGGCTTTTTGGGCTAACATAAATATGTACAATTTTAGATATACAGATAAGAGTCAAATACTCTGCACGCGTAGCCCACTGAGTTTCTTCCACATGCTAGTTTGTGGGAGACAGACTTTCCTTGAGGGTTTCTTTTCGCCCAGGCCTGAAGACTAAAAAGACATGCAGCCTATCCACAGTGGAAAGCACACAAGCTTATTCACACAAGTGCACGTGGCTCGCGAGCTCTCGTGGGAAATGGAGACCCTAAGAGGCTGGAAGAGGCTGATACTTACTCACTGCCCTGGACGGAGGGCAGACAGGGAATTGGGGGGCGGGGGGGGGGCTCGAACCCTAAGAGGCATTTCCAGGAGGTCCGTCCGAGATGCTTCTGGACTGGGACGTCACACTACTCCTTTGGCTATGGGTGTATTTCACAGGGGAATTTCATTTCCTGTTTTAAGAAACCAAAAAGAGGTCAGAACAAATTTTCACTTGATGTTTTTCTTTTCTCTTCTTTTTGTTTTTGAGCAAACTGTAATTTCTAAATTGGACTATAAATATGCAACTTGGAATGGGTTTGGAGACAAATTGTCCCATAGCAGATTTTTCTTCAAGTGGATAAACAAAAATTTAAAAACAAGGAACAATAAAAGAAAATGTTTCTGGAATAAAGGAGCAGTTTTAAAAAAGCAAATGAGTATCTGGATAATACAGGCTCCCTGCAGTACCGCAAACAAATTCAAGTCCACATGGTTGATCGTCTGCAGTCCACTCAGGGTGACAACTAAAGTCACAGACTCACAAATAATGATAGAATCGCACCTGTCTTCTGAGCGCTGTGGGTTCACACTCTTTCCGTGTCTCTTGGATGTCACTGTCTTCCATCTCGCTTGTACCATGTACCCCCCCCTCCCTCTCCCCCTCTTCTTGGTGATCTGTGGAAAAGCCCTTTGTCTAATTCTCTCCTGGAAATACTGTGCCCTGCCCCTGATGCCCATCTTCATTGTATCGGGAAGCTCTCTGCATTTCCTCTCACCTTACACGCTTTCCCATTAGAGGTCAAGCCCCCAGAATAACCACAATTCTACTCTAGATGTCTCTTGCCTTTTTGCTTACAGAAAGTCTACAGATCACTGGATGCTTCTAAACATAGCACTGGCTGGGGTCCTTCGGGACAGATGCTACTTCCCAATATCATCATGAGACACTTTCCTAGGGATAATTTGGGGGAAACTCACTGTCTTACTTTCTTTTCACTGGGACAAATACCCTACACCCACAACTTAAAGTGGGAGAGGTTTGTTTTGGCCCAGTTAGTAATTGGCCAGCTCCAAGGCAGAGACAGAGTGGTGGAAGGGCCTGGCGGAGGAGAGCTGCTCACCTCATGGAGGTCAGGAAGCAGAGGAAGAAGGGAGCAGTCGAGGGAGGGGAGCTCTTCCTGGCCATGCCCCCAGTGACCCATCTCTCCTAGCCAGGCCCCTCGGCAGCACAATCAGCTGCTGAACTCACCAACAAGTGATTCCCCAGGTAAGTGCAGCATCACTGTGATCCAACTCCTCCCCAGAGCCCCCACACAAGTGAGAATTTGGGGGACATTCTAGATCCACACCTTGTATCTGTTCACGGAGGGTACTTTCAGTGGCCTCACTGCCCCCCGAATACCAACAGGCAAGGATGTTTGCAAGTGACTATGGAGAATCCCAGACCTAAGCAGACTTCAATTTCCCTTCCACTATCTCGGTGCACTCTGGGACTGCACTGAGGTGAGGCTGGGCATGGAAAGAGTGTTGTGTTGTCTGCTTCGGTGGAGGCCACTCCCAGAAGGCACTGTGAGGTTCACTTTAGTACAGACTGGTTTAGTTTGGGGTGCACTGTGTGAAAAGAAGGTGCATTGCCAACTTCCAGTAAATGGACAAGCAGCAGAATCAGGTCCCTGGGGTCTCTGCAGCCCCATCTGCTCTTTCACATTTGCCTCCTCTGTGCAGAGAGCCTGCGCATCCTTAGATTCCTGAGACCACATCCAGACCTCAGATTTCCTCAACTGTGGACACAGAGCCTCACTTCAGTTCTGTCTTTCAATGTGTGTTGATGCCTTTTCCTCTGTCCCCTGGCAGTGACCTTCCTGCATCACTAGGAAGCTGCCTCACCTGAAGTTTTCATGTTATTGAGATTGTTTGGCTACTCAGCCCCAAATGAGAAATACAGAAATTCAGTTAGTCACATTTTAATAGAAAGTTTTGTGCTAAAATTTTGGGCTGAAATTTGGCAGAGATTGTGATGCAGTCCTTCACTTCTCCTGCGTCCTGAAATCATCTGCTACTCCAATCAGAATTTCCCAAACTGTGAGATATCACAGCACCAGGTCTACCTCCATATTTTCTGGAGCTCTCAAGCAGGTTTCCCAGCAGAGCCCTTCCCTAGTCCTAAGGAGTCAAATGCTTCTCCAGTGTTAATGCAGGGGAACTTTGGGTAGAAAAATACAACTTAGACACCAAGATAAATGGCCTCAGGGACCAAAGATAATGATGGGGACTTTCTTTATGCTCAAATAAAAATGACATCATATTATTACTGATTAATGAAAGGAGCAGTGAAAACCTGCCCTGTCATCATGCTGAGCTGTTGCTAGAGGTTAAATTGAACCTCACCTGCATTAATTCCATGGGTCACAGCCAAAGCTGAATTACCCATAAAGGCTTCATGTAGGGCTTAGTCACCCTCAGTTCAAAGTACAATCTTAGGAAACCACAGTTTCATTATTTGAAATATTTGTGGGCAGCTGCACTTAGAATCATCATTCTTATTTGTGGGTACCTGCAATTTCTCATGTACCTTCAAGGGCAAAACAGGAAAGTGGAATCTGAAGTGATTTTCAGGTTCTTATTGATCTGAACGAGTGTGATTTGGCCAGCAGCTGCCCCTTGGCATGGATCTTGGTGCTGTGCTAGAAATAAGTCCTGTGACCCAGGCAGACTTTGTCTTCATTCTCTGCTCCAGGGAGAAAAAGTGCAGATGCTTTCTATGCATGTCTAGCCACATGGAATGCTTAACCCAGCTCCAAAATACCAAGGTCAGTCGACCAAATGTAAAGTTTAAAAATTGCTCCCCCACATACTGAGAAAGTTCTGGGAGGAGGTGGCTTTCTCAGGATCCATTCATGAGACCGACCTAAAACACACCATGTCACTGCGGAGTATTTTTGTAGGGAAAGGAATCCAACTGCTACAACAGGAAAAAAAATTAATTCAGGTAAATATGTGGGATTCTTACACATTTTATATTATTTAAATCCTTCAAATCAAGCATTCATTCCAAAAAAAATTAAGTTTGGAGTGAATGTCATTCAGTGGGCTCAAAGAAAAGCACTCAGGAGGCAAGAAATTTTGATAAAACTCAGAATGATTTGGGGTTGTTTCTGTTCAGAATCTGATACGCTCTATTTGGCATGTGTCAGCCTGGAAAATTATGAAGATGTTGAAACAAATAAGTGCTTGGCACATTATTAAATAGAAACTCAGCAGCTGAAGAGGACAGTAGAGACCACAACTCCATCAGGGTGCATTTCCAGCCCGCTTCACACAAGTCATGTTTACTTTTTGTTAAATGAACAGATGAATGCCCAGGCATATACATACACAAGAAAGAGCCTAAGTATATTTCCAACATTCATGCACACACTATAACAGAATATTGCATTATAGACTCATCTGAATGATTGCATTATGTGGGGATCATCAGATTGTAAGATAATAAATCTACATATCTGTAATAGAGTTCAAGATAAGAACATTAAAAGAGTAATTATAAACTTAGAGCACTCAAGGGTTTAGCAGAAATACGAATAATATCTGCCTATGTGAACTGCTTTTTCCCGCCTCTGGGCACAAAGGCTCTTTTTTATGTTTGTTTTCTGCCGCTGTTTGCTTTTCATAAACACGTTTGTCAGCGTGGACCATTTTGGGGTTTTTCTCTGGGTGGAGGGTGTAAGTCTTGAATACCAAAGAGACGATGTTTTCCTCCACACTTTTGGTGGAGCTGTCAGTCCCCTCTGCCTCTCTGCAGGAACATCTGTACTAGTGGCATGCATGGGGCTCTAGATGGGATTGGAGCCCAAACAGGAGAGAAGACAAGCAAGAATCTGAAGTTAATTACAGAAGTAGCATCTGAAAGTTTCCAAATTTTAGGAACCATACAGAGCACACATCCAAGAAGCTGTGTAAACTCTCAGAGGACCCTATTTGATTGTAGATTGAAATATACTAAAATGACCATTGTAGATTTTAGAGCTCTTACTTTTCTTCTTTTTTCAACATGTTTTGGTGCTTCCTATTTTTTGTGTAAACTTTAGAATCATCTTGACACTAATAAGAAAGCCTTCTGGAGTTTTGAGTGGGATTTTGTGGACTCTCTGGAACTCGCTGAAGAGGCTTCCTGCTATAACCATGGAAACCCCATGATCCTTGGGCCTGGCTCAGAAGTTTGGATCTCACATTTATCTTTCAGTGTTTAATGTTTTGGCGTTGTTCTAAATGCTACAGTTTTCTTCACCTAAGATTTAAATTCAGAGGTTAATAATTGATCCAATATTCTATATGTAGCCTTGAAAACCAACAAGAGTGCACTGTGTGTGTGTGTGCGTGCACGCACATGCACACTCCAATCAATGGAATCATTAATAAAAAGATATACAAATAGATTGGCACACAGATTTGATAAGCCTGAGAATCTAACTCAACAGACTCATGAAAAGGAGCTTGCAAATTGGAAATCTTAAGTGCTGAGTCAACCATTAGACCACCCTGTACTCCAACATTAATTCATAACTGGTGTAGATCTAAATGTAACAGTTGACATTAGCGTGCAGTTAAACTAAGATATTGAGAGAAATATATAGCCCTGAGACAGGCCAAGATTTTTATAAATAAGGAACAAAAGACATGAATCCTAATGGGAAATGTGATAAATATCTTCTCAGAATTAAAAATGTACAATTATTAAAAGATAACCTTATGTAAATAAAATGTAGGCCACAAAGAAAAGATTTATAATCTGTATATCTGATGGATGCCCTAGATCTAGAATATAGAAAGTAATATTAATACTGAGTGACAAAGCAAACAATCTAACAGACTTAAGGGAGATATAAAGCAGGTAATGTGCGATCATGCTCAAAAATTAGTCACTGAGAAAATCGAAATTAAAAACACGATGAAGTATCACACATTTTTATTAGAATGGCTAAACTTCAGCTACAGCAGGCCCTTGACTTACGAACCCAATTCATTCCCGAGGGCTGGTTGTAACTCAAGTTGGTCAATGAAGGCTCAGGCTCCTCTCCACAGCCTTTGGAGTCTCTCTACTGTACACAGGCAGCTCAGTGTCCTCAGAGAGACCTTGGCCCAGGATTTCTCAGTTAACTCACCCAGGACAGGATGTTGCAATGTTCCTTCCATAACTTTTTAAGAATTAAATCTGTATCTGAGACCATCTGGATGCACAAGCTGCTGGAATTTGGGTTGTAACTCAAAACTTTGTTCTTAAGTTAAAACTAAAATTCCAGTCATAACCCCAGTTGTTTATATGTCAGGCTAGTTGGAACTCAAGGGTCCACTGTATTTAACAATACCAATTGTTAGTAAGGGTGGTAGGAAGTCCCCTCTTGCATGCTGGTGGGGACACAAAATAACAAACCTTTTGGAAAATCCTCAATGTCTAAGCAGTAGTCTATTCACTGGCCTGTGCCCGAATGTCACCACTGTACCTACTCAGAAGAAACAAAAGCACATGTCCACACAAAGGCTTGGGTGAGAATGTGTATAGGAATTTTTGTTGATAAACTAAGTCAGCCTCTACCCCAGTCACTGGGAGTGAAACGCAGAATGTTCATGCAATGGGGTACTGCTTAGCAACAAAAAGGGAGGGCTGGCTGCCAAGCAACATCAGGGGGAATCTCAAAAACATGAAGTGGCATAAAGGAAAGCGCCAAAGCACCAGTGTCTGAGTCCTCAAAGGATCGGCCATGGGGAGGGAGGGAGAGGGTGAAAGCAGAGGCCTGGAGAAGTGAGAGAAAAGGCCAGAGGCCACTCCAGGACAAGCTGAGAGCAGGAACGAATGCTGAGGGGAGGGAGGAGGGGCTCAGCAGGAAGAGCCTGGGACTGCAGTACCACCGTAAGGAATCTGCACATCACGGTGAGCCCTAAGGCGGCATATCTCATGGCCAGGGTCCCACGGCGGGGACAAATGCTCGCACACTGGCTGAGCTCGGGCCAGGGAAGGGTGGCCTCAGCCCAAAGCCTACTGTGGGCCTGAGGGGTGGCAGCTGGGACATCAGTCAACTCTGCTCCGCGGCTGGAGAGCCGGCCGTGGGCTCTGCTGTCTGCCAGATGCAAGCATACGCCGTGAGGTCCCGTTTCTATGGGGTTCCAGGAAAGAAAATCTAATCTTTAGTGAAATAAAGCAGACCCAGGTCCTTCCTAGATCCAGGACAGAGACGGGCGAGGAGGGACTGAGAACAGGCAAGAGTTAAGTTTTGGGACTGTGTAAATGTACTACGCCTTGATGGTGTGATTCACACCCATATGATGCCAGAGCTCATTGGATTCCACTCCCGCTGCGTGTGCTCTCATACAGGTATGTGTACCCTGGCAGGACTGGTTCAACAATAGCTGTGGGCCTTGGGAAGATGGGTAAGTTCACAGTTAACTCGGGTCAGGCTGGCAGGGCTGGGGTCCGGGCCATGGCTACCAGAATCCAAAATCCGCACCATGTGCACCCCTGCCCTGGATGGTTAGCAGACAGGGTGTCATCAGTTGTGCCTTTGGTGTATTTATGCACCTGCTACAAGTAACACATGGAGGATGTGCCAGGATAACAGTGTTCAGAAGCCTCCCTTCTAGCTGCACAGGAAGGAGGAAAGAAACTTCTTTATTGAAGTTAGGAAGGATGATAAAGTGACAAGAGGGAGGAGCTGAAGATGGCACGGAGCAGCTTTCCTGACTGGAGCCAGAACCACGGGGAGCCTCGGGGAGTCCTCAGCCCTGCTCCTGCTCCTGCTCCTGCTTCTGTCCACCCAGCTCTGCTCATCTGAGCCCCACTGCCCGTGCCCCTTCAGGTCCTTGTTGAGGACCAGGTGCAGGCCGCCTCAGGGTAGCACGGTGGCCCTGACACAGGTGTGTGCTCCCACTTCCCATCGTCCTGGAGAAAAGTCTCCCAGCCGTTCGTACAGCTGCAATTGGGAAATGCTGCACGATCACACACACACCCGTGCGTGCGTGCACACATGGTGAAGGGGTCTTGATAAAGCCGAAGGATTTAGCACGAGAAGAGAGGCAGGGAATCCCCTAGGCAGATAAGGGGTGCCGAGCTGATGACGGCAGACAGTTCCATGTTGAGAGCGGGATGGCGAGATTCCTCCACATCAGCTCAGAGGGCAGGGGACCCGGCACCACCGCTGTCTCTCGGAACTGCCCTGCGGCTGAAGGGAGCCCCGTCCCGCAGCGAGGCCCCTCCCCTGGCCTGTGCCCCCTGCCCGCAGCCCCGGGCGCGCTGGTTCTTAGAACACTGGGCTCGGCCGCACGCCTGCTAAAAGGCGGGGGGGGGGGGCCCTCCCCAGGGCTCGCACTCGGGTCCGAGTGGAGGTAGTAGGGTCGCATTTCCTGCTGTTCCCCACGTGACGGCAGCCTCATTTGCATCCCCAGAGCCCCTGTCTCGGAGCCACTGCCAGCTGCTGCCTTCAGCCCACGTGCCGCACACGCACACCCATTCCTCTCGCTCTGTCCTCACAGGGGACCCAGCCAGCCCCCGCTGCACCTGCAGCTGAGAGTCCCTGTCACTCAGCCTGGCCCCTCACAGGGCCCCACTCCTCTGTCCTGCCTGTGGTCCCCCGACGTGTCCCATCCAGCAGCACAGGGAGCCCCCTAAAATGCAGCTCAACTTGGATCATCGCTTCTCAAAATTGCAGCGATGTCTATCCCACTCCAAATAAAACTGAAAGCCCAAAAATTATCCCACACAGACTGCTGGAAAGAAAAAAAAGGTTAGACAAAGAAAATGAAGCTGGGTATGGTGGTTCATGCCTTGTAATCTCAGCACTGTAGGAGGCTGAGGCAGGAGGGTAATCAGTTTGAACCCAGACTGGGCAATTTAGGGATTTTTTAAAAATTTAGTGAATTAAAAAAAATTTTAAATATACAAATAAAAAGGGTTGTAGATGTAGGTCAATGTGAAGGCCCTCGGTGAAATACAGTGGGGAGAGAGAGAGAGAGAGAGAGAGAGAGAGAGAGAGAGAGAGAGAGAGAGAGAGAGAGAGAGAGAGAGAGAAGGAGGGAGAGAGGGGGGGAAGCAAAAAGGCCTTGCTGCACAAAGAGCCGGGAGCGGCTCTGGGTTCCGATCCAGTCTGTGTGGCTCCAGAGTCTGCAGCGCCCCCTCCACGCGCTCCTGGGCGGCGTCAGACTCCGCTCTGCCTTCTCCAAGGCCATCTGTGCACTTCCAGGGGCACCTCCCGAGCCTCTAAGTGGACCCTGGGACTGCGCCCCTCTGACCACGGCGCGGCTGCTCCAAGACACGCGGTACACCAACGGCGCACCCTGCGTGCACACCTGGCCTCGTACCTGCCGTCCAGGTGAGAGAACAGCCACAGGCTTAGCCGGGTGCGTGGGCCGAGGTGTGCTGCAGCTGGCGGAGCGGGGCATCCGAGGCTCGCGTTGTCTGCTGGCATTTATTTCTGTGCTGAGAAATGGGAGAAAACTGGGTGTGGGGGGTCCTTTGTAAAGAATGACACACCTCAAAGTATTTGGGACATGAGTGAAGCAACGATTCCCTCAGGGAACGGCTTCAACTTAGCCAGCCACCACGGGTTCGTGTGAACCCTGCCCTTCCAGCGCACTCTGAGGCGGGGACCAATGCCAGTTCTTCGTGCGTCACCGGATGATGCCCCTCCTCGCGCTCCTGTCCCCGAGAGCGAAACGCGGGAAGCTGAGAACGCGGTCGCCTCCTCGGTTTATGCGGGGACCGCCTGGAAATGCACAGATCCCAGATGGCTCGCTGTGCGTGGAAGGGAAAACCTGTTGCTCCCAGTCCAGATCCCAGCTGGCAGAGAGGGCCCCAGCGCCGTGCTGCCAAAGAGGAGGCCCTCCTTCCCACAACGCCCCTGAAACCCTCCGTCTCTGTCACATTTGTGCACCCGGAGCATCACGCGCCTTGCTTTTCCTCCGGAGCCCAGTGACCTATCTCTGCGTCCTCTGCCTGTGGGTGAGAGGTCTCCATGCCTCGGGCACAGCCAGCCCTCCCTCCTAGCCCCGTCACCCATGCCTTAGCTTTAACGTTTGTTCTGTTTTCCTTTCCTCTGGGACCCGGAGCAGAGTCCCCCTGGGAGACCAAACCCAGGCTCCTCCGCCTGGCGCCTGACTAGAAGCTTCTCCTCGCTGAGGACGAGCGGCCGGGGTCTCTGTCCTCCCGGTCTCCGGCGAGCCCACCTCATGCAGGAACGAGCAGTAGATTAAGGCGGGTTCCAGTGAGGAGCAGCCCACAGCGCTCCACCCACATCCTCTGGGGAAACGGCTCTGCCCCACTGCAGAGAGGCAGCCCCGCAAACCCCACCCGGCTCCCTTAAGGTCTGACGAGCGAGATGAGATGCGGTGAAATCGCGATCAGCAGGGAGATCGCAGAGGGAAGTTTGTGCGGAACTCTGCAGTTGATTCCCCGGGCCCTGGAAGAACCCACCTTGAGAGAGAGGTGGTGGAAACAGATGGCTCCCGAGTGTAATTCCGAGACGCCTTGACCAGTGTGACTGCTCCATGTGTGGCTCGGCACATGCGGAGTGGGGAACTACTTGCCAACTTTGGGGAGCTCTTTAAAGTTCTTTTTTTTCCGAGGAGCTTTTGTTCACATTCTCTACTTTCCAACGAGGCCCCAAAGGAAGCCAGACAGGCGTGGAGGGAGGGTTTGGCTTTTGTTCCATGTGGGATTTTCTGGACTGCGGGCCAACGGCTGTGCTCTGTTCGGGTTCCTTTCCTTTTCCTCCTGCTTCTCACAGCTCACAAGTCAACAGGAGCCGAGCCCAAAACCCTTCTTCTGTTAGGAAGATGGGATCCAGGCAGGGCTGTCAGCTGGGAAGAAAAAGCGATGCACTGCTTTTTTTTTTCTTTTTCTCCAAGAGAGATGGGGAGGGTAAACACCTTCATTAAGTGTTGAACTGTAGGGGACAGGGGAAGGGGACGTTACCAGAACCTCTGCAGTGAGTCCTGGTCTCCTGCGAGCCACGGCAGCACACGGCGAATTACAGGAAAGGTAGAAAAATGAGACTGAGAAGAAGCTGAGCTTTGGGTCTGATCAGTGCTGCTCTGGGCAGCAAAGACAAAGCCCCCAGCTTACCGCACCTTTTATTCAGTACATCGGGAGAAACAAATGTAACAGATGACTTGCAGAGAGTTCAGTACATCCGGTAAACAAGGTGTAACAGTCCAAGAACAAGGAGGAACTGAGTAGATGAAGATTTTGTTCCTCCCAGGATGTCTTCAGCTGGTGTAATCTTGTCCTGGAGAATCACAGACAGCATCATGGGATCATTGAGGTCTCAGTTGTGACCGGAGGCCAAAATGGAATTATGTCTCGGAATGCCATAGCTGGGCTGTAGGCAGGAGAACTAGGCTAACCAAATGATTTTACCCTAAAATTATGTAGCATTGCTCCAGACATTGAACAGACTTCAAAGGTCCCTACTGAACATCCTCACGGTTTCCCCTGGGTCAGTCCAGAGTCTGTGTCTGGTGCCTGGCAGGAGCCCATGGCCCTGAGTGTGTTACTCATGGGGCAAACACAGAGGATGAACTAATCCCTGCACTTCAGGGCTGGGGAGGGACTGTGGGCTGAGCTCAGTCAGGGACATGGTGTGTGAATAGAGGGAATGCGGGTCCTTGGGCTGTAGAAGGTGGCGTGTATGGGGTGTCACTTGGATAACCGAGCACATCTGAGGGTGGCCTGATGGGGGACATGACCTCAGCAAGGGCACAAGCCCATCTCCCCCAGTTCTGAAAACAGAGCAGAGCTCATCCACTCATCTGTGCCCTTCAAGGAGCACTGGTCAGGACTGGCAATGAGCTTTCCAGTTCAAAAACTGCTGCAGAGTCAAGGGCGTCCTGGGGACATTTATAACAAAGAGCATTCAATGCCCAGTCAGGACTAGAACCCAGGGCCAGGATGGGGCAGCTCAGTGAGGGTGCTCACAGGCTTGTGTCAGGAGATGCCTGCTGGAATATCCTCGGGGGGGCTTAGACTTCTGGTCCCTGTTACGGCTGGGTCGAGAAGTCCCCCAAAGCCTCACGCAGTTGTAGGTGGGGCTTTTGCAGAGATGGCTGAATCCAGAGCGTGTGATTGATTCATGGTGCCGTGTTAGGCTCTGAGGCACTAGGATTGAGGGTGGGTGATTACTAAATCAGTCCACAGATTGGTTCGGCACCGCCCTAATCCCGGTGGCCTGGATACAATGTAAGGGACAGAAAGAAGCTAGTCTTGCCTCTTGCTTGCTTTGCTGTCTTCTGTCTGCTGTGATCGGTTTCTCCTCGGCTATGCCACCTGACTCGGAGCCAGCCGACTATGGACTGACCCTCTACAAACCGTGAGCTCAACACACCTTTCCTCCCTTAACTCATGGGTGTTGGGAATTTTGTCTCAGCAATGAGAAGAGTGAGACAGTCCCCTCACCGGAGGCTGCTCTTTTTAGGGGCCTGGGGTGTAGACGAAGTCTTTACCTCTGCCTTCTTTCCCATAGATGCGCAGACACAGGCGGAGGGGCAGGAGCTGCACCTGGCGCGAGTACCAGGCTCTGCGGATGGAGGAGAGCACTGAGAAAACCGAGTCTCCCTCTGCAGCCCGGAAGCCCAGGCAGGGGCTACAGGGAAGGTGCTGGCATCTCCCCTGCCTGCCGCAGGGTCACGAGCAAGCACTGCCACCTCCATCCCCAGGGCCAGCAGAGCAGTGACAATCCCCTCTCCGGGGAGAAGGCACAGGCTGGGCACACACTGGAGAGAGTACAGTGCAGTTTCTGACTGAGGAGCCCCAGGAGTTTGACTTGTCCCTTTCAAATAAACAGTTCCTCCAGGCAGCTCACGGCTTTTTGGATGAAAGTGGAAGCAATGCTGAGATTCCATCTCACTCCAGAAAGAATGGCTGCTATCAAGAAATCAACCAACAATAAAATAAATGCTGGAGAGGGTGTAGGGAGAAAGGTACCTTTCACTGTTGATGGGAATGCAGACTGGTGCAACCACTGTGGAAATCAGTGTGGAGAATCCTCAAAAAATTAGGTTTAGAGGTCTCATTTGACCCAGCTCTTCCCCTGCTGGGGATCTTCCCAAAGAATTAAAAGCATCAGACCACAATGACATATGTGCACCTATGTTTAAAGCAACACAGTTTGGAATAGCTACATTTTATAAACCACCCAGATGCCCATCAACTGGAGAACGGATAAAAAAAGATGTTTTTTAATACAATAGAGTACTACCCTGCCACAAAGAAAAATAAACTTGAGACATTTATAGCTAAGTGGATGCAACTTGAGACTATACTCTTAAGCAAAATAAATCGGACACACATGAGTAAATAGTGCATCATCTCTCTGGTGTGAGAAACTGACCAAAATGTATGATAGATAATATGAAACAGGAAGAAACTGTTCAAAAGGAAGAGGGACTGAAGGCGCAGGGGGGAAAGGAAGGGAAAGGGGAAAAATGAGAAGAAAAGGAAAAGAATGGAAAGAAAGCTTTTGTAAATGGGGAGTTAGAGGGAAGGGAAGGGACTGGTAAAAAGAGGAGTGGAGCTATGTCATGTACAGGTACACATTCCCTTTGATAAAAGTGATTGTTATGCTTATTTAAATCGTACTGATAAAAGTAATAATTTCCTTTTAAGTCGCAGAAGGCTGGGGCGGGGCTTTGAGGAGCTGAAGGACGGACAGGGACAAGTGGAAGAAGCCCCAAAGCAGGAGACACAGGGAGAGGTGCCAGGTCTCAGGGTCTTGCTAACTACCTGAGGAAATCTTCATTCCGCCCTGGCACCCTGAGAGACGGTGTAAATTGGCGCAGCTCGGTCAGAATGTGGCTCCGAGGCTCGAGTGGTTAGTGGATTCCTGCAGGTCGCCTGGGGCCGCGGCAGGAGTGAGGATGGTGGGGCCTGGGCAGATGACAGACGAGGGGGCATTTGAGCGTCCCTCGGGCCCGCACCGCTCAGGAGGAACACAACACACAGCTTCCTTCCCACTGAGCCGAACTGCTCCGGGAAGGTCAGTCTCTCCATGTTCCTACAACACATGGAAAAGCAAAAATAACCAGAATCAATCGGCTTGAAAAAAAGAAATCAGTTGGAAACATTACCGAACCCTAGGGCTGCCCATGGAAGCCTTTTGTGAGCACGGTGTAATTTATCTGGACGGGGTCGCACCACGGGGACCAGTAGGGCCACAGTCCCCACGTTCTAAGCCTGCGGAGCCCAGGAAGGTCCGCACCGACCTCGCATCCTTCCCGGGGACACCCACTGGCCGGTGCCCACCCTGCAGAGCCAGTCTCCATCCCACTGCTGGTGTGGACTCAGCAGGAAGACAGCTCCGGACCACAGGGCAGCTCCATCTCCCAGGGTTTTCCGCGGCTCAGGCGGCATCCGGCCGTGCGTGAGGCCGGGAGGGGCACGGCGCCACCTCCGCCCCGGAATCTGTCACTTTTCCCCGTATCTTTTATGCAGTCCCTGAACCCACACGTTCCCTTTCTGTCACTGAAGCCTCCCGCGTCTTCCTCCACCAACAAAACCCATTTCCCTCCTAAGCTGCCCTGCCTCCCCTCGGGTTCTGCAAGCGCCCTCTGCAGGTGGCTCCTCTCCTGGGGACCGCGGCCCGCACTGCAGCTGTGGGGCCCTCCCAGAGCCCTCCTGTCCGGCTGCACCGTGGTCTTGGGGAGCAGCTGTGCCTTGGCCGCCCACTGAAGATTCATCTTCTCCCCTGGGCTTCACTCTTTCCCACCAGAGTGTTGCAGCTGCAGTAACCTTCCTGCTCCATTCTTTTAAAGGAACAGCTGAGCTGCTCAGGAATCTATCAGGAGCTTCTTCCATAGGCTCGGGTAAGACCAGCCACAAGTTTCATGACAGAACCAAGGCCTTGAGCAGCGTCCACCAGGTCCAGCCAGGCCTCTGCCCATGGGGTGGTCATGCTCCTGCTTTGCCCAGGACACAGCTGTCTGGGCTGCAGAGGCCGCACAGGTGAAGCCCGGAAAGTTCCAGAGAGCCTGGGAGGCGTGGGCCAGTCGCCCCCTTCCTGCGCACCTGCCGGGAAGGGGTTTGGACTGGGGCTGCAGGTAGAGAGGCCGAGTGTGGATCCTGACACCTGTGTTTGAAACCCGGTCCTCGGGCCTGGTGAGCTGACAGATAGCTCGGCCTCCCTGGGACAAACTGCCCCTGTGGCTCAGCACCGGCCTGATCCATGCTCCTGAGTGGCCTCAGCCGTGGGCAGAGCCCTGGGCTGGGCTGGAGGACCGGGCACCGGGCCGGCAGGCACCACCACGGGCCCAGGGATCACGGGCCGGGAAGATGGGCTCTGGGAAGGGGGAGAGACCAGGAGATGTGGGAGCGAGGAGCACAGGGTGCAGAGAGGGTGGGGAAGACTTAAGATGTGCTCCTCGCACCTGTGCCAACTGCCTGCAACGGAGGCGATCACTGTGTGCGGCAGACGTGTTCTAAGAAAACTAAAACTTCAGAAACGAGAGCTGAATAGAGATGGTGAATATCCAAAAAGGCAGCACACGAGTCTCACCCATCAAGGTGAATCCTATTTATCCCAATACGGTAAGAAATCAAAACGAATGCCGGGAACCTGAGGTCGAAGTGCTGAAGACATTGAAACCCGAGGTAAAAGGGAAGCTGAGTAGCTCCCTTTAGCCGCTTGTGTACGTTTTAATGACCAACAGTTTTAATGAAAATATGATTGATGAGTTTGCTCGCGTGAAAGCCCAACAAGTAAAAATTATAATAAGTTCTGTTCGTGATATAAAATAAACTAGTTAAATTTCAAAATAATATGAATTATGAAGAGCATCCTCGTGCTCCTCTGTCCGAATTCCACTGGCTGCAGGGAGGGAAAGCTCAGCCAGAGGAAGGTGCTTGGGCTGCTTCCAGCAATCGGGAAGCCCTTGCTCAGCCAGGGTTGCAGCGTCCTTTCCTGCAGGCCATGGGCAGTCTGACCCTGCGCATGGGGTCTTAATCCAAAGGGCGGCTGCTCACTGGCTGACACCCACCGTGCTCAGCCACTGGGCCCCCATCTTCCTTCTTCCCAGTTCTTCACATTCCAGCAGGATGAGCCACCCCCATCTCAGGCAAAATGCACCTGAGCCTATTAGGAGGGGCAGCCTGTGTGATACAGGTAAATATTCTAACTTTTTAAACAATATTTACCATGCATCATTTTGTGGATACTTTACACTGAAAGCGCAGTGTCTAAGCTATGCATTTTGAATTGCAGCGCCCAACCGGGTGGGTTAATATTAAACTGTGGGACTTCAGGGCCGCAGGTGGTATAAGGAGCATCTTTCTCCTGCTCTCTAGGGCTGGCTGCCATGGCAACGGGTCCTTCCTTGCACCTGGCTTCTAGGCTGGCGGGGGGAGAAGAACCAGACTGCACTGCCACAGTGCCACCTCCTTCAAGGCCCAACAAGCCTGTCCCATCCCACCGCAGCCCCGTGTTCTCAGAGTGGACTCTGCACCTGAGCTGGCATCCCCTGCCTCCAACAAATGGAGAAATTTAGGCTCCAGTGAATATGTGACATGCACACTGTCCCACAGCTGCCACCATCCAGAAGGGACCCTGAGACCTTAACGGCCAGCAATGTGTCTGAAAGCATAAACCCCGGATGTTCGCTGGCATTTAGCATGCGTGTCCATTCAAAGGACCCGCTAAGAGATGAGCAGCATGAACAGCACCTGAATATGTGGCAAAGGCAAGAAGGAAAAAGAATAACTACCATGAGGGTGCACATGCCCCCGAGGGCAGCAAACGTGGTGAGCCTTGCTTTGTTTCCATTTTCCATCATTTTGCTGTGAACGTGAAACAAGAAGAATCAAAATAGCTGCAGAGTGAATGCCCATACGTCCGCCACCAGATTCCGCCAACAGTCCGTGCCTTCTTGGATTGGTTCTTCAGCTTCCTCTTTAAATTGTTGGCTAAATTCTAACTTCATGCTAGGGGAAAAGTGTAATTACCACATCATGTCATGGATACATTGGCTTAGGACAAACAGTAAATATCTAAATTTTTTTAAAAAGTCAATCAAATAAAACACGTGCAAGTACAGAAGAGTCCGTACCTGCAGAGGGACAGGCTGCAAGGTGGCCGTGAATGCTTCTCATCGGAAAGCAGGACCTCAGCAGAGGAAATGCTTCCGCGCAAACGGGAAGGGCCCACCCGGGGAGGGCCCACCCGAGGGCCCACCCAGTCTTCGGCTCTGGCTGTGGATATTTTCTGTCCAAAGTGTGCAAAACTGAGGTCAACAATGAATGTCTTCCCATGTATTTATGGCAGAAAACATTTAAATAATTCATTTTGAGTTTAGAAGCCTGGCTAGCTTTCCCTTGCTGGGATGAAACACCAAACAATAACAACTTGAAGGAGAAAAGACGTATTCTGGCTTACAGTTTCAGAGGGCTCAGTCCATGGTCCCTTCACTCTGTTGTTTCTGGCCCTGGGATGGGGCAGAAATCATGGCCTGGTAGGCAAAGCTGCTCACCTCAAAGCAGCCAGTAAACAGAAAGTGAGAGAGGCCAAATGGAGGAGGCCAGGCACAGGGTAGGTCCTTGAAAGCCACAGCCCCAAGGATCTGCTTCATCTAGTTAGGCCCCAGCTCCTAACAGGCCTGTTAGCTGGGAACTGCTCAGTGGACAAATCCATCCACCACGGAAGGCCCCACCTCCTGATATTGTCATCCTGGGGGTGACAGTGAACATAATAAGAATTTGGGGGAGGGACACAAACATCGCAGCTACAACAGTTGATGTTCCACCGAAGAAAGCAAAATTCTCGGTAAAATAACCGGAGATCTTGTGTGTCCTTATTTTCATAAGGAGCCGAGTGACTTGAAATCTCACCATCCGAGTGGTTCCCAGACCCCTCTGCCCAGCGCCAGGGCGCGCGGGGCTCCGTCCTGTCCCAGCAGTCGAGATGCACCGTCCTTTCCACACTATGGCCTCTGGGTCGGTCACGGGGGAGGATGCTGAGGTGAAGAGAGGTTAGCGACTGCCGGAAGTCACAGGCAGCCAGCAGCAGCTTGGGGTTCACATGCACACCAGGACCCCTGCCTCATAGGCACCCACAGGACCCACCCCGGGACACCCACACAAGCCTCCCATTGCCGTGTCAGCCAGGTGTGCTCAAGGGGAAACAAGCACCCCCCACCCCCAGCGGCTGTGGTGCTCAGCCTGGGGCTCTTTCGCTCCCCTGCAGTGTGGTGCAGTTGGGATGGGGGTGCTGGTTCATGCCTGTGTGCCAGGGCCTCCTGGTAGGTCAGGGAAGCTCAGGGTGCCCTCCCAGCACATGTGACTCCCTGCCCACAGCACCATGCAGCGGGAGGAGGGGATGCAGAGCGCCATGCAGTGCCCAGCTGCTGTCATGCCCCACATTCCCTGGGCAGACCCTGGGCACAAGGTCACACTCCCTCTAGGGGACAGGGAGCATGGGTCCGGCCACATGACCGAAGGGAGCGCACCAGGGTCTCTGCATGCTCCTCTCTGCCACACCCCGGATGGAAGGCCGAAGCTTGTCTGGCCTCCTCTGCCATCCAGAGGTCATGAGCCCCCCCAAGAAGGTCTCCAATGAGGCTGGCCCATCCCCCACACGGCTCCCCACGGACAGCCGGGCAGGGCAGGGCGTGGCTCACTGCAAGCACCCTGAGGCTCACCCTGGAAAAGCCAGAGCTGTGGGGGCATCCTGGGGAAAGATACAGCTGGGTGGGGAGCTGCATGCCAATAATCCCAGCACTATGGAAGGCTGAAGCAGGAGGATCTCAAGCTGCAACCCAGCTTGGTAATTTAGTGAGGCCCTGCCTCAAAAAGACTGGGGGTAGGGGAAGGAAGGAGGAAAGAAAAAGAGAGAGAGAGAGAGAGAGAAGGAAGGAAAGTGAGGCAGGCTTGGGGATAGAGCGCAGTGTGAAGATCTGTACCACAAGCAAAATGAAACAGAAGACGCGGGCTTACCAAACTCAGTCCTTCCTTAATGGCTCCAGCCAAGGTGGGAACCAGGGGCCCAGTAACTAATCGCTGAGGTGAACGAGGAGCGCACTGCTGTCCTTCCTTGGGCTTCAAGCATCGATTTACTTAAACGCTCTTAAGGTGGAAAAGTCTGACCCACAGGCCAGATGTGAAATGGCCTGTCCTCTTCCTGCCCCATCGCTCAGCATCTGCCCTGTGCCGACGGGCAGGCGGCCACCCTGGGGCTCAGTCAGGCTCCTGGGCTGAGTGACTCGGGGCTCGCGTCCCCCTGCTGCAGTCTGTGGCAGGACAGCTGCACCCAAAGCCCAGGAGGAGCAGCATGTGAGATCCTGGGAGGAGACGGTCCCTTCCTGCACCTGGGTGTCCTCCTTTACAACTCCGATTTCCAAGGTCCTGGGAAGGACACAACTCACCTCGCGGGCCTGGGGTTCCCGCTGCCCGCACTCCTTCCCAGCACGGTCCCTCCAGTGATCTCAGGGACAAGGCCCCCACGGACCCCCAGGAAGCAGTGCGGCGTGGGCTGTGGCTGAGTATGCTTCGGCGACTGAGGCCATGGAAGTCCCTTAATTAAACAGCAGCATCATCCCAGCATTGCTGACCCCGGACCCTGCTGTGCTCTGCTCTCTTTGTGGTCAGCACCAGTCTCTGGACGGCTCCCCGGCCACTGTCCCTGACAGTTCCCAAGCTTTCGCCACCCACACCAACCAGGGACCCTGTGCTCTGCCCTCCCAGACTGGTCCCCTGTGGCTTCGAGGTGTCTTCCAGGCAAAGCAAAGTCTCCTCAGTGCCTCCATCTTCCTTTGCTATCCTCAGCTTATTAAAATAAACATGTCAAAAATGGTGTTCTAACCAAAGACTCCGAGTTCAACTGGAAAATGTTAACACTCTATCCATAGATCTACTATTTTAATGCAATTATAAAAGGAAGTTTTAATAAGTTAGTGAATTACATTCCTTTGAATATTTCAAAATATGTTCATAAATTTAACATCTCTGGCTCCTTCTCAAGCAATATGCATGCCTGATTAACATGGAACGCACTCTAATGCTCAGGGAGCCCTAGTAAAATCTCACAAATGAAAGTCAGAGAACTTTCAAGTCCTAAATATTCCGGTCTTATTGGTACTTAGGGAAAAATCCTCTTAAACTTTCAACTTACAATCACAAATCTAAAATGAATTTCTAATGACCTCTGTTCATCTGGGAAGGCAAGTTGCTAACCTGCTGGGATGAATTACCTTAAACATTCTAAATACTTTACATACGAAATATCATCTAATGATTACTATCTGTTCATGAAAGTCTTAAGAAGCAGACTTGATTTATGTTATCATAATTCGAATTATTAACCTTTCTGGATTCTAGACTCACCAAGGAGTTCATTTGAACTTCTCCAGAGAATGCAGGTAATACTGCAGGCAAATTGGGATCCACCCCCCCCAAATAACTGAGATTTTCTCCCCGTGACCAGGATGGCGGCCGGCCAGCCTTCGGGCCGGCACAGGCGATGGGAGCCCCTTCATGTGGTGACTGTCCTCACCGCCAAGCTGGCCTCACTCAGACTGTGCCCAGAGTCCCCAGGCCATGCTGTGCACTCTTCGAGGGTATAGCCAGCTGCCCTGGATTCGAGTCTCTGGCTGGCTACTTCTTCCGGGAGCCCAGCCCACCTGCCAGCTGCCTCTCCAGTCTGCACTCAGGTGATCCCTTGATCCTCTCACTGCCACATCCCGACCCGCGGCCCACCCACATCCTCCCAGCTCGGTGGCCACCACAATCTTAGGCTCCTGGGATGAACCCGTGGAGTCGCTACGTCTCTCGAATGTTTCATGCTCAGCTCTCTCTCCCAAGAAACCCACCTTCCCGGCTCCTCCATCCGAGTCCAGGGCAGAGGTGCCCTTGTGATGACCACCAAGTACCAGGTGAGGGCTCTGTGGACCACCCCTGCTCCAAGCTGGGCTTCTCGGCCTCCTACTATTTCCGTTCATTCTTCCTGTGCCTTGATTTAAATTCTGTTTATCGTTGCTCATGCTCAAATGGGGATTAAGTCCATGGAAAGAAGTATTTGCAATTTCTACATGATGAAGTAACTTATGTTTTCTTAATTCCTTGAATAATCATTTGTAACATTCATAAATATTCTTAAACAGTAAAAATTAACTTTCCAAATTTATTGTGGCTGGGTATTTATTGAGCCTCAATAGATATTAAATAACAAAATCTACAAGTACACAGGCATTGTGAAGATGTCTTACTACTACTGCTGTGACGGGTCATCTCGGTTGGCCAGGACCAGGAGGAAGTGAGGACATCTAGGAAGGGCCCTCAGTGCTAATGCCAGGGGCGTCCCATGCAGACGTGGGGGGATTAGTCACCCTGCCCCCTGCTGGCCTGCAGCTCATTCTAACTCAATCCAGTGGAATGAGGCTGCTTCATCATTATTTCCATGTTGAACTTTAAGACTATTTTCACGTTGTAGCTGTGCGATCAGTAGAAGAAATAAAACATCCACACACAGACACCCTGTACCTACTAAGGTTATGAACGTGTTCGCGTAGCATTGTTGCTGCACAAGATTATCAAAACCAGGTCAGGGGAGCTGCGGGTGTTTTCAAGCAGGTCCTCAACTCATTGTTGGCTCCTGCCTCGGGAGGCAGCAGCCACCTCCATCCACCAGGACTGACCAGAGCCTCAGTGACCAGCTGAAGGGTGGCGCTGCGTGACATCAGGGCTGCGTGTCAGGAGGAGGCAGCCCCTGCCTTGCTCCAGGGGGCTCCAAGGCCCCGCAGAAAGAACATCTGACCTGCACCAGCTGCTCGGTGAGGAAGCCCAGGTTGCAGGTCCATCTCCTGCTGAGGTCGCAGCCAAGGTTCACATCAACCCCTGGCCCGGGAGAGACCTCAAGTGTAGTTCCAGGCCCCGCCGTCGCCTTCCCAGCTGAAGCCCCACATCCTGTGTACAGCCCCACTTCCTCCCGCCCCGTCTGAATCCCTGACCTGCAGAAACTCTTCGTAAAATACAGTGGTTGACACCACATTGGGGGTGGCTTGGAACTGGAACCAGGGCTCCTGCTGAAATCGGTTTCCCTGCTTTTGTTTAAAGCATCCTTCCTCTTTGGGACATCAGCTTGTCCCAAACTCCTCCTCAGAGCCAGGCTTCTACAGCTCAGGTCAGGGTTTGGGACCAGAGCCCAGGCACTAGGCTTGCCCGTGTTTCCTTGTCCCCCAGCAGAGGGCCAGCTGCTGTCCTTGGGCCACTGTTAGCAGACAGTCTGCAGACATTACACAAGTCACCAGGCCACACCTTCGCTTTGGCACTGCAGACTGGAGGTGCTGCCGCAGTCCCCAGAGCCACGCAGCCCAGGTCCCCTCGCCTGCTCCCAGCCCACATCCATGGGGGAGTCTTTCTTCCTCCTCCGTCTTGCTCCACAGTGGACCCACTTTCTCCTGTTATGCCCCTGTCCTCGTGGCTGGACCCTCACAGGTTCCCATCGGTAGCCTGATCCTTTCCTCAGTGCTGGGAAGATGGCAGAGTGACAGGAGGTGACTCAGGGGAGCCACTATGCTGTCCTGAGCTTGTCTTGGAGCAGACACTGACCTCTGGGCCACTCCTGGTGCTGTTGGGGTCTGGGCCTGCCTTGAAGTCCGAGCCCTTGGTTTCCTCGGCTCCCTGGCACCTGCCCCTCTGTCCCCTCCACACCATGACCCTTCTGTCTCCGTGTCTGTTTCCTGCCGTAAGGTGGAGGCTTCACAGGGCGTGGAGCAGGGTCCTCCTCATCCCCAGCCTCCTCCTTCTTACTGGACCATGCAGCATGGAGTAAGCAAACAATTTATTTTGAAGAAAAACAACTCTGGTCTTAGATGACACCATGCAAATCAAAATGTTCTCCTTAATAGAAATCAAAAGCGTAGCCTCATTAACTTGACAAAGAACTTGAGAGAAA